>NC_136504.1:42930907-42995907 GCF_053919585.1 Euprymna scolopes | reverse complement strand
TATGATATATTCATTCTTGCAGATTTTATATATATTATTATAGAGTTCATCTTCTATCGATTTTTATATATTATAAAATTGCGATTTCAATACATATATATATATATATATATATATATATATATATATATAAATGACCTGTGTTCATAAGCTTGAATCGAAACCGAATCCCAAACTTACTTACTTATATGTATATATATATATATATATATATATATATATATATATATATATGTATGTATGTATGTATGTATGTATATATATATGTATACACACATACACACACACACACACACACACACACACACACACACCCACCCACCCACATATATATGGAAGACCTCATCAGTTTGCCCTGTATTTAAGAATTCAGGTGATAAGTCCTCTCCCTCTCAGTACAGACCAATAAGTCTCCTGTGTGTTATGAGTAAGTTGCTGGAATCCATATTAAATAGAGAAATAGTCAACCACCTCAGCAGGAACAACCTTCTTAGTGACACACAATATGGTTTCCGCTCTGCAAGATCTACCGCAGATGTGCTGACGGTTATATCCCACAGGATTAGTGAATCTCTTGACAAAGGCTTCCTTTCTAGGGCAATTGCTCTTGACATATCAAAGGCCTTCGACAAGGTATGGCATAAAGGTCTACTTCACAAGATTTCCAGCTACGGTATAACTGGAAATGTTTTCTCAATCATTAAATCATTTCTCTCCGATAGGCTCATAAGAGTAGTGGTAGACGGACAAAAATCGGAGGCCTGCAATATAAATGCTGGAGTCCCCCAGGGGTCAATCCTGGGCCCAACTCTCTTCCTGATCTACATCAATGAGCTCCCTAAACACATACTTAAATCATTCGTTGACATCTATGCTGATGACACGACCATCTACGGCAACACATCAAAGGCTATAAATGACAAAGTTCTCTCTGATTCTCTCTCCTCTGATCTCGAGCGCGTAGTTCAGTGGGGAAAGACGTGGTTGCTTACATGTAATGCATCCAAAACGAAATTCCTATCCTTACATCATCAACGCTCTGATCCCCATCTGGCATCAATTGGGATGGATTGCTCTCGTCTGGGTGAGGCCCCGTGTTTTGACAAGCTTCTGGGTTTGACCTTTACTCCTGATTTGAAATGGAACTGTTGCCAAGGTCGCTGGAAAGATGGTGGGATCCTTTTACCGCTCCAGAAGATATCTCACTACTGATGCGATTCTCTATCTATATAAAAGCCAAGTACGCCCAAGAATGGAATACTGTTGCCATATCTGGGCAGGAGCTGCTAAAAACAGTCTATCCTGCCTTGACAGAGTACAAAATAGACTTCGTGGCTTAGTGGGGGATGCCCTTTTCCCTTCCCTGCAACTTCTCTCCCACAGAAGAGACGTTGCGAGCCTATCCTTGTTTTATCGTTATTTCCATGGCAGGTGCTCGTCTGAACTCCAATCTCTGGCCCCCCCTCGCCAATCTTTCACGAAAAACACCCGTCTAGCTGAATCCACTGTGAAAAATTTCCCCCACTCTTTATCTGTGCCTAAATCAAAACGTGGATTCCATGAACAAAGCTTCTTTCTTAGAACTGCACGCCCGTGGAACCCTGTTCCGTCTGCCTGCTTCCCGCCTGACTACAAATTGGATGTGTTCAAGTCCAACGTTAACAAATTCCTAATGAACCACCCCCTTAAGTAAACACTTAATCAAATCTCCACACTAACGTAATGTACTTGCAATAACCCTTATCCCTGAGTGGCTTCCGGGCCTTGATAAGTGGTGATCACTGTGTAAAAAAAAAAACAAACAAAAAAAAACGCCTTGTCGTCTATCCACCAGGCGAGTTTATTCGGGTTGCATCATCCCTAGTGAATTAAACACGCTCCCAGATACCAACCTGGAAATTTTCTACGATTCGGTGCGGTATATACAGCGCTTTGCCTTACCAAATGATCACCCATCTTATGTTTATGTGTTAAACAAATCTTTAACCCTTTATGACCTAGTTGAACTAATTCGTTCAGTCGTAAATAAATGAATATAGCGGCATAAATAAAGTGGTAATTGATTCAAACACGTCTTGTACGTATTAGTTCAGTATCTAAAATTAACAATAAATATTTTTAATGATCTACACCATAGTTCAGGTCGTAAAGGGTATAACGATGTTTCTGTTACAAGTTACCACGCCTCGATAAAACAAGATTATTACAGACATGACTAAAAGAGATATTGTTACGTTTTCACCTCTGAGTGATTAATGCACCAGATGAAATAAACAGTCTTTCTACATACGTGTGCGTGTTTATACGTGTTTATCTTTATTGTGCATCACTTCGCTGTGTTTCATGAGTGGTCCTCGAAGTGTCATCTGTTTAACTAAGACGAATGCATGAAAGACTCAACGTTTTACTGGAGAAAATATAATTAAGGAAAGAGAGAGAAAGAGAGAGGTATAGACAGGCAGATAGATAGAGAGAAAGAGAGAGAGGGCGAGAGAGAGAGAGAGAGAGAGAGACGCTAAAGCCATCTCCTGCTTCTTTACTGCTAAAAATTACTTTCTATCTAACGAAATGAGAGACGTCGACGGACAAACATCGAAGTGGCATTCGCCGTAGATTATTGTCACTATTGCATTACAAAATTTAACAGAAGAATGTCAACGAATAATAACATTACGAAATAAATGACGTGCCGGCAGACACACAGACAGACATTGACTAACATTCGCTGGGATTATCAGTTTTCTACACCATTTACGTGTTTTATTCGTATCTTTCCAAGCGAGAGACTGAACTGAAAACGTTCGTTTCTCTCGCCAGAAAACGTGACGTATTCATGTTCTCATATCGTTTGACTTGTTTTGTCTATGAAGTTTGAACTATTACCCCCACCCCGCCTTGTTATCGGTCTTTCGAGAACGGTTCTGTTTTACAGATTTGGATTATCCCGACATGTCAAATTTGTACTAGCTAATTTGATCGCTACTTACTGGCGTCAGATCCCTATGTAACACTATAGCCAGGATATCGAGGCCTAAGACGATTAAAGTTTAAAAATGCAAAAGTCAAGTATCATGTTTCCGTTTTGGTCTAAATAGGAACATTTATTTCAAACGCGCCCCTCTCTTATCAAAGAAGCTACTTCTGTATTTTTTTACGCTGGGCCCTCCTGCTTGTGCGGCGATAAAAACTTCTCAAATGTATTTGTGAGGGTAGGCTATGTATTAGGAAATTTTGGTCCAAATCGAACTGTTCCTTCTTTAAAATGTTTTCATCGATTATCTATGTTCGATATTATAGGAGGCATTCCGACACAAAACCTATGTACGAACACTCTCAGACACATAATATACATTTGTGTGAAATTTATAAAAATATTGACCTATCCATTTCTGATTCTATAGGGAACGAACTCGCACACATTAGACACACAGACACACATCAAGTGCTTTTTATATATAAGTCAAAATCACTGTTCATGAAGGCCCAAAGACTACACGAGAATAAGGTTTAATGGGTTTGTGTTATATGATTATTGCAGACCATGCTTGAATCTGGGCAGAGTTTGATTGCTTAAGATTAGGCTCAACAAGAATTTGTAAACATTGGATTTGAAAACCACCATGTTATAGTCAGCTGAGAAGAAGCGTCGTGATATTGGATTCCACAGTCAAGCATTTCTTGGAAAGAGCTGCTGCTGCTGATGAATGTTTAGTTTCGTCGCAGATACATAGAGTAAGAAAAGTAATATTTTTGTAGTTGTTGTAGCTAGACAGATTTTAGCAGCGAATGTTTTACCGGGGAAACCAGAGATTGGAGCTCAGTCGAGCACTTCACATGAAAATAACGATGGAGCCGAGAAAGACTAACAACTCCTCTTCTGTGAGTAAAGAGTTTATAGGAAAGAGAACACGCGCTCTCCCACTATTAGATTTCGTAGTCGCTTTTGTATTCTGTCAGGCAAGATCGAGGATGCGAGCGGCATCTCACGAAGAAGAAGAAGAAAAGAAGGAGCAGGAAAAGAAAAAGAAGAAGAAGAAAGCAGGGGAGAAAAAGTTGAGGAAAGAGGAAAGGAAGACGCGAGTTGAGAAGGAAAAAGGAAGAAGAAGAAAAAGAAGAAGGAAAGGACAATATAGAGGAAAATCGGAGTAGAATGAGGTTATATCGGAAAAAATCGGAAAATAATGAGGCTCAGGAGTAGGAGGAGGCGGAGGAGGAGGAGGAGGAAGCAAACACGACAAAGTAGAGATCGCTGCTCATCAACGCCCAATTGTGGAGGAAAAAAGAAGAAGGAGGAGGAGGAAAGGGAGGAAGAAGAATGTGAAAAAGGAATAGAAGAAAGAGAAGGAGGCGAAGGCGGAAAAAGAAGAAGAAAAAGAACTAGTGGGATATGAAGGACGCAAAAAGAAAGCATATATAGAAGGAACATGTATGAATAAAACAAAAACTTACGAAAATTAAACGACAGAAAACAATAGAATCTGAATACATTGAAATAAATTACAGAGTAAAGGAAATTTGAAACAAGGAAACAAAACATATTGAAACATGCTTTAAGGCAAGAATATCGGAAAATATTCTCGTGTGTTCTTCTTAACTAGACAACAAAAACCGGGAGTTAATCAAGTCATGTTACAGTCACGAAAAAGAATACAAACAAACAGACAAACAAACAAACAAACAGATAAACAAATAAAGAATAAACCAATGCATAACAAGAAATACGTACGCATCAATAAATCGTATTTTCCTTGCGTTTTTAGATGCGTTTGGTAATCTTTGTTAGTCAATCTGTCACACTTAAGTCTGTAAAAGCGGAAGTTGGTTGTTGTTGAGCATCATTCATTGTTTTCGCATCAATCAAATGATTATTTTTGGCATTCGTTTCCCTCGATATCTTTCTAGTTAGAATTCTTTCTAGAAAGACATCGTATACTTACGGGAAGCACAGCATGAAGGTTTAATAACATCACTAAGTAGAACGATTTTTCTCTGTGGAACGAACTGAATTCGAACTTGGTACACCAAGGTTGTCAGTCCGTGTCATTAACCACTTAGTCACCGTTACATCCCAGCTGTTGTTAGCATGTCAAATTTAAATTTAGAATAGGATTTTTTGCCTGTTACACGCTTAAGTTCGTCACGCAAGTTTGAAATAACATTTTCCTCAATGTGTCACGCTTGAGTTTGAAACAGCGTTTTTGTCGATCTGTCAGACTTCAATTTGAAATAACATTTTCTTCAATCAGTTTGAAATAGAATTTTTGGTATTAAACGCGCAAATTAAATAGGCGTATCTTTAGAATTCTTGCTTTCGTTTTATTCTTATTTTTTTTTCTGGAAATGTAATTTGAAGCATGCCAGAATTTGTATTGGCATTGTACTTGTTTCGGTATTTGTTATTATTTTGGGATTATTATTTTTGTTGCTTTTCTTCTTCTTCTTCTCCTTCTTCTTCTTCTTCTTCTTCTTCTTTTCTGTTGTTGTTGTTGCTGCTGCTATTCATCTTTGACAAACGATTCTCTCCTTTTAAAAGATCTCCCCACCCACGATTAATTTGCGAGAAAATATCTCCGGCGATTTGAAACCATTTTGTCACCTGCGACTACAAAAATATTTTTAATTATGCCCAACCACGTCTTATCCCTTTACTGGCACCATGCCTCCCACTCTTGCCCGCATAGAGAAGTTATCAGACACTTCTCTTCTTCTTTAAAAGTTCCGCGGGCAAAGATTCTTTCCAAGAACTTTCGTTCAGTGGAACGCAACACTACAAGACTGCTTCCCTAATGACCACAGCACCATTCTTTCCTAGTCTAATGTAAACAAATTCTGCAATCTGCAAGATCTTTGATTCATTATCTATCACGATACAAATCATTAACTCTTGTCCTTGAGTAGCTTTTAGGTCTGGATTAGCAGTTACACGTCAAAAAAGAAGAGTTTGAAATTCTATCTTCACGGCTAAAATCGCAAAACTAAATAGTTTCATGTATTATTTTATGAAATCAATACTTTACTTACTAAGAAATACATACTAAAATATTCCTCAGTTTAGGGACTGGGTTGTGTGTAAAAAAAATTACATTTAACTTGTTCTAATTAAACGTACTTTACCGATGACCCAACATGTCGACCATCACGGACTGTATATCACATCCACTCCTTTTCAATCTATGTTGAGTTACACCTACTCTTATGTACATTTTACTCTCGCTTCTGTCACTCTCTCTCTTTCTCTCTATTTCTATTTATTATTATTATTATCATTATTTTGATATTTTATTCTAGTGATTATTATATTGTACCTAATATATAGTAGTGAAAAATTGACTTTTACTTTTACCGCGAGGTAAAATACCAGGCTGAGAATCTGGCGCGGTCTATCCTTCTCTCGAGGTTAGATGGGACACTCTTAAGCCGTCGTAGGCACCCCATCTAGTGATGGAGTCACGATAAAAATACCCTTGATAGCCCTGGCGAAGCATCAAGTATTCAGCTACCGATAAGATTTGAATTACACTACAAAACTCGTGTAGTGAGTTCAATCTCGGCTACAGCCACGTTGGGCGGATGATGGAAAAATTTATTTGGGTGTCATCAGCTAGAATCGAAATCAAAATACATAAACCTTCCGCCTCAGCTGCCACAGTTTGAGTTATAAACAGATGGACGAGAAAACGTTAAAAATTAGGCGACCTTAACATATAAATGTATATTTGCGCATGCGTAGAAGTAACAGGTTTAGTTGACTTACTCCTGATGAATTTTTTGGTCAATTTACACCTAATAGAAGCTATTTTACCGGAAACAAGGTCACTACAATTATGATTTGCTAATTCATTCTGTCCTCTGACGAGAAGAATAGCAAGAATAGCTAGGATTTGAAAATTGCTTTGTGAGTATTCTGTCGAATAATAAATTTAATTGTAAATTTTAACTTGCAGTTTTAATTTCTTTTCTCTATTATATATATATATATATATATATATATATATATATATATATATATATATATATATATATATGCATATATTTAAATATGCATGATTAAAAAATCAATACGAAAAATATATAGATGTTTATATCTTTTCTGTATTTATTTCCTGTGTTTGACGTGTAGGAATACAACAAGTCTTTTGAAAACAAAAAAACAAAAAACAAAAACAAGAATGTTTCCTTCAAAAGCACATATTTTTGACTGATCCTTCGATCTTCCTCAGTGTGAATGATAGAGAACATGAGTGTGTTAAAGATGGGCTTTGCGTACTGTTTATTTATTTATTACTTATTTATTACTCTTATTAAAACGTTCCTGCTGCTATTCTCTTCTACGGTTTCTTTTTACTATCTTTTTACTTTTTTTTTACATAGGCATCACCACTTATAAAGGCCAAGAGGCCACTCGAGGATAAGGGCTAAAGAGTGTACAGTAGAAATTGTACAATATAGTAATCGTTAGTAATGGAAATTCAGTAAATTTGTTAACAAGTGGAACGGCTTATCAAGAACTTGTTTACGTTAGACTTGAGGACAACCATATTGTAGCTAGCTGGAAAGCGGGAAAACGGAAGACAATTCCACAGGCGTGCAGTTCTAAGAAAAAATCTTTGTTCATGGAATCTACGTTTAGGTTTAGGCACAGATAACGAGTGTGGGGAATTATTGATAGTGTTTTCAGCTAGACGAGTGATTCTTGTGAAAGTTTGGCGAGGGGGACCATAGATTGGAGCTCAGTCGAACACTTTAGGGTACTTTTAAAGTCTGTGGGTTCGTATCAATGTGTTCTTAAATATGTGTGTGTGTGTTCTATCCTTACACAGTTTCTTGCCTTGAAGGGTCTTGACATGTATGCGCAAATATATAATGTGTACATACCTGCTTACCTTGTCCAGCGGATATCTTCTTTTCGCTGGGCTGCCATCTCATGGGGAGTGGTACTTACTGCTGCAGATACATCAATAACACAAGATGGATTGAAGCTTCAATTTGTTTTATTAAAAAGGCAAGCCTATGTCTCGAACCCATGGTTGTCGGAGGAGAGACCCTAATGTCACATTTGCTTCATCTGCAGTCCAAAACCAACTCTCCATGTGGTCGCCAACCGGAAACCTACGACCACAATTCCCGTTACCCCTGATTTCCGGTGCATTCTATCTAGGTGACAAAAGTTGACTTGAGTTTGACGAGTGTCAAATCTAACTTTCTGTGACCCCACTAAACTCGCTGATTGGAATCGAAAATATATCTACATAACTTGCTATTTCTACAACTACCTAGAAAGCATTAAAGCTAGGATTCCCAATACTACAAATGTACGGGCAGGGTTAGTAGCAGGAGGGGCACGGGTATAGCCATTAAGGTAAAGATCTATTTGAATATGACCCTTCCAATATTTTGGACTGAGAATGGTCAGCAACTTGTGTGGCCTCTATTCAAAACTATATATATATATATATATATATATATATATATATATATATATATATATATATTACAATTACAATAATAATTTTTCTTAATTAAAAAAGTTTTTATATTTATCTATATGTGCGTATGCTAAAACTTTTTCATCGTAAATTTTACGAAATGATGCACAATATAGAAAATATACATAAAAAGAACTGAGCGTAATAGTTGAATGAAACCAATCATTATAAAGAAACCATAAACATTGATAATAATTAATGAAAGATTTTTTCAAAGGAATATGCAAACTAGTTAACCGTTATGAAGTATTTGGCATATCAAGGACTGAGTCAATAAAAAGTTATTTTTTTAATTTTTAGTTAGAAAAATAGGCTTTTTCTATGTATGACAACTCGACAAGATACTCAACGTCATATATATATATATATATATATATATATATATATATATATATATATATATATATATATACAAAGTTATAAATAAGTATATATGGCAATTAAGCTGCAAAGAATATTTTGCGTTTCATTCTCTTGAAAATTCGCCAGGCTTATGCAAAAGCCTGATGAATTCTCACGAAAATGAAACGCAAAATATTCTGTGTAGCTTTATTGCCAAATATATTTTATAACTTACTACCTAGCTGTATGTATGTATCGAGCACTTTTTAAATAAATACTGAAATCTTACCCATAAAATTATATCTTCATATATTCATTTGTTATTAAATGAAGTAATCATATATATATATATATATATATATATATATATATATATATATATATATATAACATACACACACAGATACACACGCACACACGCACACACACACACACGCACACACACACACACACACACACACACACACACACACACACACACACACACATATATATATATATATATATATATATATATATATATCACTAGAATATTTAAATTAAAAGTCAAATATGAACAGGTAAAATTATAGAAGAATAAAAGGCCAATCAAATGAGGTATAGTTTGTTTAAACAGTTACAATAAATTTAGCTTAAATTTCCAGATTTTGAAAAAATTACAAGTGCACATTTTCTTTTTGCCACCTATATATATATATATATATATATATATATATGTATATATATATATATATATATATATATATATATATATATATATATTATAAGGTAAAATTAAAAGCCAAGAACAATGCGAGATTTTTTTTATATATAGAGTAAAATTAAATGAAAACAAAAGAAATAAATTTCTTTTTTTTTGTTGTTTGTTTTTTCTTTTTCACACAAATTTTAACTCTAAACAACAGTAAATTTTTTTTCTGTTGTATTCAATGGTGTTATAAATCTCAATATATTTCAGACCTATTAATCTTTTTTAAGAGAAGACAGCGGAAGGGTGTTCAAAATTGGAAAAGCAGCCGCAGAGTTTGCCACGTAGTACCGCGAAATATAGAACAAAAAATGACGTTAGGAGAACGTTAAAATAAATCAGTTGGTGTTTGAAATACTTGTTGCGTTTGTGAATCAAGGGAGATGCCTATTCAAGCAAGGGTTTTTTTTTGTTTTTTTTATTATTATTTTAATTATTGTTTTTTATGTTTTAAACTTATATTATAAAAGCGGAGCTCAATTCCAGTCTATTGTTTAGTGTGGGAGTATTTTTTGACATAATTAAAGATTCGAGGATACGAAGTTGACCTACGTTTCTTGAAGAAGCAAGAATGTTGATGTGAAAATCCGGTTCTGACTTAATGCAAGTGCGAATATGTTTATAGAACGACGAAGCAGTAGTGTTTAAGTGCTCTTTAATGCGGTGGTGAAGCAATCTGGTAGTGCTTCCGATGTAAGATGCACTGCATTTAGCGCATTGTAGGTCGTAAACAACGTGGTTCTTAAAGCATAAACCTGTGTGTGATATTGGGCAATTGGAGAGTGAACAAGGGGAAGGTGTATGTGATGGATGTTTTCGGTTGAGCTGTTGTCTTAAAGTAGATCCAGTGTGGATGAGTTGAATGTTGATTCCCTCGCTGCGGATGGCTTTTCGGATTGAAGATGAGATTTTGTCACTGAGGAAGGGTAGTTTTAGAAAACAATTGTTAGAGAAGGGTCGGGTGTTGCGTTTTTTCTTTTTAAGTGAGGATAGGATCGTATTAGGGTAGCCGTTTAGTGAGAGGGTCTGTAGGAAATTGTTAGTGTGTGTATGTTTGTCGGAGATGTTAGTGCATTTGTCTTGTATGCGTGAGATTTCGGCATGTGCGTAGTTTAGTTTGTCCTTGAGAGGTAGTGCAGATTTGAAATGTACGAAGAGGCGTTTGCTGGCGGGTTTTCTGTAGAATTCAGTGCATATGGCACCATTTTTTTTATTTGTATTTTAAAATCAAGTAGAGAAAGAGATTCAGAAGAGTCTGGGTGTTCTATAGTAAATTTTAAGTTTGGGTCGGCGTTATTGAATTTGTGGAAAATGTTAATAGCTTCTTCGCGGGAGTATGTGATAATTAAAATGTCATCGATATATCTAGTAAAAAGGAGATAAGAGTAGCAGGTACTAAGGGTGTGTCTTTCGAGTTTGTCCATATAAGCAATGGCAAGAATACCGGATAGACTGGAGCCCATAGGTAGTCCAGATACTTGCTTGAATAGTCATCTCCCTTGATTCACAAACGCAACAAGTATTTCAAACACCAACTGATTTATTTTAACGTTCTCCTAACGTCATTTTTTTGTTCTATATTTCGCGGTATTACGTGGCAAACTCTGCGGCTGCTTTTCCAATTTTGAACACTCTTCCGCTGTCTTCTCTTTAAAAAGACTAATAGGTCTGAAATATATTGAGATTTATAACACCGTTGAATACAACAGAAAAAAAATTACTGTTGTTTAGAGTTAAAATTTGTGTGAAAAAGAAAAAACAAACAACAAAAAAAAAAAGAAATTTATTTCTTTTGTTTTCATTTAATTTTACTCTATATATATATAAAAAAAAAATCTCGCATTGTTCTTGGCTTTTAATTTTACCTTATAATTTTCTTCAACAATGCTTCAAGCAAACTACAATCTACTTATATATATATATATATATATATATATATATATGTATATATATATATATATATATATATACCTAGTAATATTTTTTGAAAATATGATTTCAGCAGAGTGCTCTTTTATAAGTAGAAAATTCCGAAAATAAGAGCATATTTTTTTATATTTTTATTTTCAAAAAGCTTAGATGAGATATGTCATCGGTCTGTTCAGCCAAGACTCATCTCTTTGAGAGATGGCTATTGGCTGAAGAGAGCTTTATATGAGTATCCAAAAACGGTCCCTTACTATCAGCTTTGAAACCGACGGTACCGATGACTCATCTAAACTTTCCGGATATATATATATATATATATATATATATATATGAAAACAAATGGATGTAATGTTTACCTGATATACGCAATGGTATAACTTAAAACTAATTTAAATAATAGTATTTATATATACAAAATTTAAACCCTCTTCTCTTTGCTCTTTTATATATATATATATATATATAAATGTAAAATATTTAACAGTAGAATGAAGTATTTTAGCTAAGTTTCATACTAAATTCATTCCAATATTCAAAAGGATTCATTGTCATATAAAAGTTGTTTCTTATTTTTCAGGTAGTATTTGATTCCTGCCAGTGTTTTAATTGTATAATTTATTGAAAATGCCTCCATAGAAGCAGCTTCCAGAGAGTAAAAGGAGACAAATTGTTGCGTTGTCTGGTAAAGGATGTTCTCAGGCTGAAAATTGCAAGGAAGAGGGAATGTTGAAGAAAGAGAGTTCCAACAACGATTAAAAGGTACAAGGAACCCAACCGTTTCAAAAACAGAAAAAGACAAGCCCGTAAAAAGTCTACAATCAAATGTGAAGACAGATGTTTGAAAAAAAAAAAAACAAAAAAAAAAATCCTATGCAGTTAGGAAGAAAAGTTCTTCGGAGCTTGTTGCTTAACTTAGGGGGTATGCAAAAAAAATCATATCAGCTAGAAGAAGGTTATTAGAAGCGGAATTAAAATGATGCAAAGCAAGTTAGAAGCCATACTTCTCGCAGGTCAACAAGAAAAACAGATTAGATTTTAAAAAAAATCATAAAATTGGACACCTGATGATTGGGCCAAAAAGTAATTTTGAAGTAAATAAAGTTTGGTATGACAAAAGTAACTTTGAAGTAAATTAAGTTTGGTATGACCAAAGTAATTTTGAAGTAAATTAAGTTTGGTATGACAAAAGTAATTTTGAAGTAAATTAAGTTTGGTATGACAAAAGTAACTTTGAAGTAAATTAAGTTTGGTATGACAAAAGTAATTTTGAAGTAAATTAAGTTTGGTATGACAAAAGTAATTTTGAAGTAAATTAAGTTTGGTATGACAAAAGTAATTTTGAAGTAAATTAAGTTTGGTATGACAAAAGTAATTTTGAAGTAAATTAAGTTTGGTATGACAAAAGTAACTTTGAAGTAAATTAAGTTTGGTATGACAAAAGTAATTTTGAAGTAAATTAACACGCAAATTTTAATTATTCATATTTACTTTGCTCCCCTCCCCCACGAGGGCAGAGTTACACATCAGGGTCGGTTTTTAATGCGAGTAAAGGAACAAAAATAAAAATTGTCTCAGTAATGAAGGATTTCCCCTTCACTTACCGAGAACAAAAAATTAAAGATTGATTGTTCTTAAAATAGATTTATTAATGTTTATTCCACTATTCTTAATATCGAAATATATAGGTTTGAAGCATAATATCGATTTTTCATTGGTGCTGCATAATTTTTACATTGGCTGTATATACTAGCATTAAGACCTGGCGTTGCTTGGTATAGAATAGGGTTCACTACTATGTATATTTTCACTATACTCATAACTTCTAACATCATATTCCTTTTCTAAATGTAGGCAAAACCTATCTCCCTCAAAAGAAGTCATTTATGTTCGTATAAAAAATAAAAATATACTCAGTCCTGAATAATTTCTTATTCACAGACAAAGAGCACATACTGATTATTTTGTTAGATAATAACACTGTTAAAGGTAGAAATTACTTATTATCGATCTATCTGTCTATCTGTCTATTTATCTATCTATCCAGTGATATTGTTAAAATAGTTAATATTGGGAATTATTGATTGTTCATAGAATAAAGCGTAGCAATGGGTTTTTAGCTGATGATGTTTACATAAATTAGCTAGGTTAAATAAACAAAATGACTTTGAGTAGGCATACATTGAAAGGTCGCACGTTGAGATACGCGTGATTTTTGAATAATGACGTAACGGAACTGAGGTCAAGAGGTCGGGAATGGTTAGAGAAAGGAGTAGAGCTTGAGTTTTGTCACGGAAGTGAACAGATGAACTTCAAGCCAGAAAGCGAGACTGCGAAGAAAAAGCATGTAGACACGAAATGCAGACTCCTAGTGAAGACCATTTGAAACAGTTGAAATAAATTTATATTTATAGAATATAAGGTGTTGTTCTGTGGTTTCACAAAAGAAGGAAGGACAGAGGTCTCAAGGACTGAGTAAATAAGAATTTATTTTTTTAATACAATATAAAGTTGTACATAAACATTTCTATTTACAAGGAGAGTTCCAAAAGTAGTGTCTTCAATTTTGTTTTTGCGTCCTCATGGATAATGTGTTGGTCATTTCATGTTTCATCACGGAGCTCAGCAGTGAAGATAGAAGAACTCTTGGAGAAAGCATCTAAAACCAAACTCCTATCCTTACATCATCAACGCCCTGATCCTCATCTCGCATCAATTGAAATGGATGGCTCTCGTCTAGGAGAAGCCCCGTGTTTTGACAAGCTTTTGGGTTTGTCCTTTACTCCTGATCTGAAATGGAACACGTACATCAAGTCTGTTGCCAAGTTCGCTGAAAAAATGGTGGGATCCTTCTACCGCTCCAGAAGATATCTCACTACTGATGCAATTCTCTATCTATATAAAAGCCAAGTACGTCCAAGGATGGAATACTGTTGCCATATCCGGGCAGGAGCTGCTAAAAACAGCCTATCCTGCCTTGACAGAGTACAAAATAGACTTCGTGGCTTAGTGGGGGATGCCCTTTTCTCTACCCTGCAACCTCTCTCCCACAGAAGAGACGTTGCGAGCCTATCCTTGTTTTATCGTTATTTCCATGGCAGGTGCTCGTCTGAACTCCAATCTCTGGTCCCCCCTCGCCAATCTTTCACGAAAAACACCCGTCTAGCCTAATCCACTGTGAAAAATTTCTTTATCTGTGCCTAAATCAAAACGCGGATTCCATGAATAAAGCTTCTTTCTTAGAACTGCACGCGTGTAGAACTCTGTTCCGTCTGCCTGCTTCCCACCTTACTACAACTCGGATGTCTTCAAGTCCAACGTAAACAAATTCCTAATGAACCGCCCTCTTAAGTAAACACTTCATTAAATCTCCACACTAACTTGCAATAACCCTTATCCCTGAGTGGCTTCTGGGCCTTGATAAGTGGTGACCACCGTGTAAAAAAAAGGTATGAAGCATATATTATTCTTCTTATAAAAACAGTACCTTTATGTAAATATGAACTGTAATATATACCCGTGTGATAACTCTTTGATACAACATGACTCAGTTTATACGTTGATATCATGCCCCCTTGTCTGAACAACACTACATACAATTTATACGTTTATAACGAGTGCCGTTAAAAGAACAATATCTCTCACCCACTATACAACAGTTTTAAATGTCTCCGTCAATTTTAAATGCTTGTATAAAATGTCTGGAAACTTATTGAAAGCACCTCGTGGCATTAGTGAGAATCATTTCGCGGTATAGTTTGCCACAAATGCTTCCAAACAGTTCTTTCAGAAGCTTCACCCGCTATTCGTTCTGTAACGCTTAAGTTTCAAGTAAATTTTTCATTGGTCTGACACGCATAAACTCTCAATTACATGTCAGTTCGTTCGTCACGTTCGAACTAGCATTTTCCGGCATCTGTCACGCTTTATTGTGGACTAGGATATATGGACGTATCTGCGAGAATATCAGCTCGCCCATCTTCTTCTCTCCTAGAGGTTTCGATTTTCATTTGGGTTCTCA
Source organism: Euprymna scolopes (assembly GCF_053919585.1). Lineage (NCBI taxonomy): Eukaryota > Metazoa > Mollusca > Cephalopoda > Sepiida > Sepiolidae > Euprymna > Euprymna scolopes. The sequence continues at coordinate 42,980,384 of NC_136504.1, read as the reverse complement.
GCTATTTTTTTGTTTTGCCTTCTTCATCTGCGTTGTCGCTGTATTATACTTAATTAATTTTGCTCGTTTCCCGCCGAGCAGAAAAGGATCGTTGGAATTATGAGTGTTGTTGTTGTTAAACTGATTGCTGTTATTGTCGTTGTTGTTGTTGTTGTTGCTGTTGTTGTTGCTGTTGTCGTTGGTATCACTACGATGATAATTAGATTATTGCGATTTTACATTTATTTTCAATATTCCCTTAAGCCTAAATCGCTAGAAGCATATATATATATATATATATATATATATATATATATATATATATATATGATTAGTTTTTTTGGAAAAAGAATTCCAGCAGAGTGCTCAATTAAAAGGAAAATCCAAATTTTAAGAGCGTACTTATATTTTGTGTACAGAAAGTTGTTAGTTGAGACAAGTCATTGGTACTGTCGGTTTCAAGCCCGATAATAAGGCCCGTTTAAGGTATCCTTATCGAGCTCTCTTCAGCCAAGAGAGCTCGATAAGGATACCTTAAACGGGCCTTATTATCGGGCTTGAAACCGACAGTACCAATGACCTGTCTCAACTAACAACTTTCTGTACACAAAATATATATATATATATATATATATATATATATATATATATATATATATATATATATATATATATATTGTCAACCATGATTCTTCGGAATTCAGAATGATGCCAGCCATGTTTTTACAAATGTTGCGATATTGAACGAATAGGTGGAGAGTTAGTGTTCGCGTCATGTTTGCAGGATAGCCTATGTGGTCAGTAGTATTTGAGATACACTCTGTTAATGGGCAGTTAAATTGGTAAACTACATTGTTTTTTTTTCTGCAAAATGTTGTTTTTGATTACGAGGCTAGACGTCTGCAGTTTTTTTTAATAATAGATGTTATATATATATATATATATATATATATATATATATATATATATATATATATATACAACAATTATGTTGTCAACGAGTAAATCTTTAACAAAGCAAAACTTATCAAGATAAGAAAAGCTCCAAACTATCAAATGGAGCAAAGGCAATATTAAATGAAAGATGAAACATAAAAGTCATAACTTATCACCAGAACAATAAGGACAAGTAAAGGGAACATTTAAGAATAAACCTCATTAGGCCATGAGATTTCGAAGCTGAATGCTTTTCATCAGAAGAGAAGGGCCAGAATGTAAATGTATTTACTTCAACAGTGCTCAATACGTAGGTAGAGCTAGGTAGTAAGTTATAAAGCCTGATGAATCCTAGCGTGGATGAAACGCGGAATATTCTGTGTAGTTTAATTGCCATATTTATTTTATAACTTACTATATATATATATATATATATATATATATATATATATATATATATATATATTCTTCAGAATAGTTTTTATTTAACAATCAGTTGTTATGGAAACGTGAGATTGTAAGGTTTATAAAATATTACTGGCAGTAATATTCTATAAGTTATCCCATCTAAACAAGAATTGCTCGATATGCAAGATAGAGCAAATAAATTAAATTGTAATCCAATGAATTTAAAAAAAACTCTCATTGAAATGAATTTCATATCAAAGAATTTTTATTATTCTCAGCAAGACAAAGAATATCCGAATCGGGCAAGTGCTTGTATATATCCGTATACATACGTATCTCTAATGTGTATATAGTGCGGATATCTACACAGCTATGCGGATTACCCAATATATAACTGCAACCTTATTACCAAACGGATGTAAAGAACGCATAACATGGATTTTACCAAGCAAACTGGATCTACAAAAAACTTTCATATCCTTTATCTGCAATTCCTCCTACTACAGGACTTCTGATAAATTTATTATTTTGACTTTGACTTTCCATGTCTCACTGACTTTAGCAAATAGGGTGCATACCTTATAAAGATTTGCTAATATTTTCTCTCCTCTGATGAGATGGTAGACATCGAAACCCTATAGGTTAAGGAGATTAACTTTCTAAAGCATTCTTTGTCTTGCTGAGAATAATAAAAATTATTTGATATGAAATTCATTTGAATGAGTGTTTTTTTGAAATTCATTGAATTACAATTTAATATATATATATATATATATATATATATATATATATATATATATATATAGTTGGTAAAACTGGTAATTAGTAAAAACCTGAAGAGAGTGATCAACAGTGGTCCAACATCCGAAACATATGCAACCAAACAGATAAAACGGTAATAAAAAAATAAAACACATATTTGCTCTGCAATAGTATTGAGCATATAATTGTGTATGGGTATGTATGGGTACTTGTGTGTATGCATGTATGTATGTATAGTATCTTACCGGAGATCTATGTCTCCACGTATGTGTATATATATATATATATATATATATATATATATATATATATATATATATATATATATGTGTGTATGTATATATGTGTATGTATTTATGTATATGAGTGTGTGTATGTGTGTGTATGTCTGCATTTAGATGCATGTATGTTTGCATCTATATTGTATGTATATATATGTGTATGTGCGTATGTATCTGCGCGTGGACGTGTAGATATGTACATATGAATTTGTGTGTATGTATGCGTATATGCGCGTGTGTTGGCATATGTATTAACTCTTAACTACCTAAAAACAACTCGCTCTTAACTTCCCAAAAAACAACTCGCTCCAATGAACGAATCGTAGCTACTACGAACATTCGAAATGAAATCCTTTACTGGTTAAGCACATATGACACGTACAAAAGTCCTTTCTCTTTCTCTCTCCCTCTCTCTCTCTCCCTCTCTCTCTCTCTATCTCTCTCTCTCATCTTTTCCATATACTCCAGTGCTGGCATAAAAAAAACAAAATTAGTAAAATCTTAAAACCTAAATTCTAAATTCCTTCCCCCTTCTTCTTTTCCCCCTCCTCTTTACCTACCTCTCTCCCCCCGCCCTATATTCATATATTTCCACCCATACCTACCTGAATCTGCTACCCCACACACTACAATCTAATGGATCTTAACCTTCAAAACTTAACTATTGTCGATACCCGTCTCCCTCACCCTTATTATCTCTTACCGCCCCTTTTTTTCTCGTATTTCCTCTAAAACTCTTCTTCCAAATACTAACAATCATTTCTGTAAGGTCTGACGAGGCTGCTGGATCGTAAATATGGTCCAACATCCGAAACATATGTAACCAAACAGATAAAAAGGTAATAAAAAAATAAAACACACACACACACACACACACACACACACACACACACACACACACACACACACACACACACACACACACACACACACACACACACACACATATATATATATATATATATATATATACATACGTATCTCTAATGTGTATTTATATATACGTATGTGTGTATATCCATGTCTCTTTAAATGTATATGGGCAATATCAATGGTTTATGTTTGTATTATTTCACCAGCCGTATCGCCTATTTGTGTATACACCACAGTGTTTCTATGAATAAGTACATACGTGTGTTAGGGTTAGGGCTTGTGCGTGCTTAACACATTTAATCACACTTGCCTAAACGGGACAATAAATGTCCACGAGATAGTTCTTTAATAAATGCATAATATATTTCTGGTGCGTGTGACACACGAGAAAAAGATAGAAATACCTGATTTTACTTGCTTCCTTCTTTTTTTTATGGTTATGACACTGTAAAAGAAGACATCTTTATTATATTTTATCTCCAGAGATTTACTTCTAGGAGTTTTCACTTTCATTTCAGGGATCCTTTCATGTCTTCATTTTTTATCTCTATTTACTGGATGGTGTCCACTTTAAGAACGCCTACATATTCTTAGTATTCATCTTCACTAAACATTTATAGTATCCGTGTTCACTACACATTCATAGTATTAATATTCCCTAAACAGTTATAGTATTAAAGTATGGAAAAAAAAAAAATTAAAAAAAAAAAAAAAAAACGTTTACAAGTGTTTTTGATATAGATGTACATAATAATACTTTGATAAGTATTTTTTAACTTAAATAGGGATGGTATAATAAAATTGTGGGGTCTGCGTTCGCGCCTGGCCTCCATAGAATGCAAAAATAGGCACAAACTTTAATAAAGACTTTTAATATCTATCTGCGTGAGTATACTTTGAAAATTACGTTTCAGTTTGACGAAATATGGTATAATAAAATTATGGGGTGTTCGTTCGCGCCTGGCCATCCATAGAATGGAAATATGTCACAAAGTTTAACAAGGTTTTTTAATATAGATCCACAGAATATTGTGATAAGTGTTTCAGTGTGAACAGGTATGGTATAATAAATTATGGGGTTTATCTATTTTATTTTTACTTTTATCATATTTTGCTTTGGTTTTGATACCCCCAAATTCGAAGCTATCTCTTTACAACCTTTCGTTTTCATAAACTATCATACTTTAATAAATCAGAGTTCATTTTCTGTAGGCTGTTTTTGAACCTAGTCAACGACGGGTACTTTTCCTAGTGTATATATATATATATATATATATATATATATATATATATATATATATATATATATATATATATATATATATATATATATATATAAGCGTCCAGTTATGATATTAATAATAACTCAAATAAAATAAACAACTATTTTAACAATAAGTTTAAAGAGCCCATCAGTTTATATGAGTATTTTTTTTTGTTAATCCTTATATCAATTTAAAAATAATGTGTAGCGTTTTTAATGTTTTTCGTCTAAACGTGACTTACACATTATTCCTTTAAAATTTACCATTAATCTAATAATTACATAAATGTAAAACAATAATTAAAAATAAAATAAAATTGTATTTTTGTTTGTGTTTCTACATGATTATAAAATTCTGTGGACATCGATTTTGAAATCGAAGTTTTTACCATTAAACGCGCAGACTAAGTGATCGCATCTTAAGAATGAACGCGCTCTTTTTAACTCAACGATTTGGTTAGTTTTATCAATTAATGTCTGTTTCTCATTAGAAATTATTTGTGATGGAAATAACTGAGACTATTTTGAAAATTGTTAACGTCTCCATTTTCAATTGAAGATGATTTTGACATCATTCAGAGTTCTCTCCCCTTGAGTCGATTAGCTTCTCCGCGGTAAAACTAGTTATCAATAATTTCTTCTGTTCAACCGATAATCTTCATCTTCATCATCTCATCGCATCGAATTCCGCTTGTCGCTTATTTATCTTGACCAGTCCATCGATGGACACTCACTGACCCCTGGGCAATGTCCAGCTTCAACCAGCGCTAACGGTCGGTCTAGTGGTTTTTGGCTCAGGCCCCACGGGCACGAAATCTGCGTTCAGTTCCGCTTTGGTGGAGGGCTGAGTACATAGAGCGACGATGTTTCCCGGGCAGACTTCGAAGCCTACTCAGAAGTCTGGGAAATTTTTAAGGATAATGATTGTAGAAAGAGGCTCACCAGGGGGAAAGGGGTGTAAGATTAACATTGAACGACAATATTTCGTCGAAGGGTTGGGGTGTCTCAAGTTGATTGGCTGGACAGTGGGCAGTATTGAAAGATTTTGAGGAGGCAGGTAGCGATGGGCGCCGACCGGCCATATTGGTCAAGTTCGGCCATCTCCGTTAGACTGACTCGTCAACTGGCAGATTAGAATAGTTTGTAGTGCGCCCTGATCGCCTCTACAATCAACAAGATGCTTAGAACCACCTGTTAGTCATTCTTTCGAAACTATTGATTAGAAAATTCTGAAGTTATAGATCAATGTATAAAGATCAAGTTAAGACAAATGCGCACACATTGATTGCTGTCTGTAAAGGTTGGAAATAAGCGTAGAAACCTCGGTTATGTTTAAGTTAAAAAATGGCATTATTATGCGCGTATCAATACACGAGGCTCTGTCCGTCCATCATGCTTAAGTTTAAATAGCATTTTATTAAATCTAAGTAAGCCGATAGCTTCTATATTTCCCTTTGAAATATCATTTCCGATGGCTTCTTACTCTTCTCTTCGAAATAGCATTTCCGATACCTTCTTACGTTTCTCTTTAAAATATCATTTTCAATAACTTGTCGCGCCTCTCTTTGAAATATCATTTTCGGTAACTTGTTACGCCTCTATTTAAAATAGTATTTTCGATAGATTCTTACGCTTCTCTGTGAAATAGCATTTAACCTCTTACGTTTCTCTAAAAATTAATATTTTTGATAACTTAGTACGTTTCTTTTGAAATGGAGTTTTCGATAACTTATTATGCTTCTCTTTGAAATAGCATTTTCGATAACTTATTACGCTTCTCTTTGAAATATCATTTTCGATAGCTTCTTACTTTTCTTTTTGAAATAGCATTTTCGGTAACTTTTAACGCTTCTCTTTATAATATCATTTTCGATAACTTGTTACACTTCTATTTAAAATAGAATTTTCGATAGCTTCTTACGCTTCTCAGTGAAATAGCATTTCGATAGCTTCTTGCGTTTCTCTTTAAAATGATATTTTCGATGACTTAGTACATTTCCTTTTGAAATAGAATTTTCGATAACTTGTTACACTTCTCTTTGAAATAGCATTTTCGGTAACTGATGACTCTTTTCATTAAAATATAATTTTCGATAACGTTATTCTTCTCTTTAAAATATAATTTTCGATAACTTCTTACGTTTCTCTTTAAAACATAATTTCGATAACTTCTTACTCTCCGCATTAAAATATAATTTTCGATAACTTTATTCGTCTCTTAAAATATCATTTTCGATAACGTCTTACCCTTCTCTTGAAAATATCATTTTCGATAACTTTATTCTTCTCTTTCAAATATCATTTTCGGTGAATTCTTACATTTCTTTTTAAAATATCATTTTCGGCGAATTCTTACATTTCTTTTTAAAATATCATTTTCGGTGAATTCTTACATTTCTTTTTAAAATATAATTTTTGGTGAATTCTTACATTTCTTTTTAAAATATCATTTTCGGTCAATTCTTACATTTCTTTTTAAAATATCATTTTCGGTGAATTCTTACATTTCTCTTCAAATATCATTTTCGGTGAATTCTTACATTTCTTTTTAAAAATATCATTTTCGGTCAATTCTTACTCTTCTCTTTAAAATATTATTTTAAGAATAAAATTCGCTGCCCAACTCTTTATCCCCTGTAGATAATTCCCTAATTCACAGGCGTCCATTTCATCCAAGTGGCACTGTGCCTTGTGTGGGGTAAAAGTGAATAAAAGAAAATGAACTACATTCTACCAGGAAGCTGTCCCCAGCTTTTTTGTTTCTAACAGTGAATCGGTCAACGACATCCAAATTGGTTTTTATTTTTTCACCAAATCGCTGAAAGAAAGCAAAGAATATGGGTGCAACTAATAGCGAAATTGATTTAAAAGAATATCTACGGAGTTTTCAACTAAACTAAAAGCAATGAGATCTACTAAATTGGCATGCCAGACGTACTTAAATATTACCGCATTATTAAAAAATAAACACGAGTTTTTGATCTTTATCGTAAAAAAAAAATGACGCTATGTTTCTTTGATTTCTCTGAGAAAACGTTACATAATACCAAATGAATTTACTCAGTTATGCTAAAAACAAAGCAAAACGCGGCCCTGTCGGCGGGGCATTAGAATACGCCTACTGCCCCCCTGCAGAGGGTAAAAGTCCCTCAATGGGGGTCCTGGATATGACCTTAAACTATATCCAGTGGTGAGGCCCCAGCTTGTGGGCTTTGGGGAGTGTAGAGCCACCCTTTAATTACCATTGCTCCCAGGTCCACTCTGGCCCGGAGTGGTAGTACCTGTTAGGGTCCTTACTATGGATTAAATAGAAAACGACGTAAAAACAACAAATATTTTCTATTAAAAAAAATTTTCTTCAAAATCTTTGGATTCGGCATTAAATAACCCGAAAAGGGTTGATATGCCGTAAAACAGAAACAACCAAGCAACCAAAGCAAAACGCACAATATATTTATTTTAAATTAGCAATAATTACAGGCTATTTACCTCCCTTTGGAACTCTCCTGTGTTTTTTAGCCAAACATTTTATTTTCGTTAATTTTGGTAAAAAATGTTTTCTTTAATAATTTTTTTCTACCTTATTAGTTTTCGTAATTTTTTTTTATATATTCATTACTGCAATATGACAATTATGTAGAGACCATTGGTTTGCCTTGAAATTCAACATAAAACAAATTCGAATTTCGCTATTATAATGTAGTCCCAACGAAATATATTGAAATGAATAACACGGAAATAATTTATTATTTCTTGTGTGCCTAGTACGAATTGATAAATTGATCCAGTACCAATCCACGGCCCGTTGGTAAGGGAACGCTGCTTCCAGGTATAAAAATGTTAAAATGGACTAACGGTGACTCAGTGGTTAATGACGCGAACTAAAAACCTACATGTGTCAATTTCGAATATAGTTTGTTCCACAGAAACACTTTTATCAAACTCACACATAACCCTGTGTCAAAGTTCCTAGAGAAAGAGTAAATATTAAATCTATTTATTTATAAAAATGAAAACATGTGTAGTGTGTGATAGGACAATTCTCAACCTATATACTCAACGAATTTTTTTTTTATCTATAGACTTAAAATTTGGTATATAGAGTATCCAGACATGTGGAAAACTTTTTAATTAGTTTTCATTCGGAAGAATGGGCTGCTAAGGGGGTCAAAATTGAAAAAATGTTAGGTGGGGGGGGGGTCATCAAATTTTTATCTGGTAGTCAACTGTTTCACGAATGCACATGCGTGAATCCTTCACATGACAGATTACTTATTTTAAGAATAAGAAGGTTTAAAAACACTTTTAAAAGATCCTATCAAGCTGGCTTAATGGTTATCGTACTTGATTTACTGTTTTTAGGCTTTAGTTCCGGTCTCAGCTCGAGTATTTTTTTTTTTTTTACTTACAAGAAATGAGCTGTTTAGAAAAAAAAATTAATGCTGACATGCATATGTCTCAGTTTCTGTATGAATTTAAATATAATATTTATACGTATTTTACAACTGGGCAATGCCGGGTGGCCCGCTAGTAAAATAATAAAGTTAAGAATAACCGAGTTTTCGTTTTTTTTTCTTCTTTAAATAACTAAATTGGCAATTTACGATGCCCGTTAAGCGAATGGAGAGGAATCAGACATGCGTTTGCAAAGGAACTGGAATCAGTTGCAATTTTCCAGAGAATCTGAAGAGAACAGATTTTTCAAATAACAATGTGTTTTTTATTTTCAAAATTTTTTTTTATCGACAACAGATCTAAACAGATGAACGCTTTTCTTTTGTGAATGTGCGGTAAAAGAAAAAAGGTTCGAAAGGAAAAGGAGGAAACCAGAAGTTCCATCTGTATTTCTTGGGGAGAACAACCGCAAATCCATGCCAGTACAAACATTTATATTTACGTTTGAACTTTGCCCTCTTTTTCTTTTATGACTTATTGTGCCCCAATAAAGTTTATATCAAGCTTTTTGATCCGCCGACAGAGGGACGGTATGTCAGGAGATTCTCCTCGTTCTTTCGCTATCTCTTCTTCCCTTTATCTATCTCCCCTTCTTTCTCTCTCTCCCTCTCTCTCTCTCTCTCTCTCTCTCTCTCTCTCACACACACACATATACATACACGTGTGTATGCGCATCTTTATCTATCTTCTCTGTCTGTCTCTCTTTCTCTCTCTCTCTCTCTCTCTCCCTCTATATACATATATACATACATTATATATATATATATATATATATATATATATATATATATATATATATATATATTTGTCTATTGTAATATATATATATATATATATATATATATATATATATATATATATATATATATTACAATAGACAAATGCGAGCATGAAAAGAAATATGGTTAAGCTTAAACATGGAAGAGTAAAGGACTAGTTGTTAAAACTGGAAAAGAAAAGGACAAGAAATTCTAGCAAAAAATGAATTTAGGAAAACTCGTCACAGGAAAACTCGTACCTGGAAAACTCGTTTCCGGACCCCCGCTTTTTTTGCTAGTTAGGAAAACTGGTCCCTTATTGAATAAATATCGATTGAAAACACATTTTATAACCGTTATTGAAGAAGATATTGTCTTTAAAAGAGAATACATATCCGATAATATTTTTAAAAAATATTTTTACTTGTTTACTGTTGTTTTAAAAAAATTAAATCAATTTTTCTAAGTTTTCGTTTTCTACCTAGCTTTGAAAGTTTTTGGTGGTTCAACTTGTATTAAAGAGTTTATTTAGTAAAAAAAAAAATAACAAGTAATGTAAAGTGTTACTTTTGTACAAAAATGTTCGACATGAGATAATTACGTCTTAGGAGTCTCGATAATCACTCAAAAATAGAAAATTGAAGAAAATACTGAGGTAGATATCGTTTTAAAACGAGCCCCCACCCCAAGAAAATAAATTTGTATATTTTTAGGTAATGTTCAAGATCACTGCTTGGAAAAAAAAATCAAGCTACCGGAAGTGGATACGGTATATTATGTAACGAAACCGAACGGAAGACGCGGAAAACGAAACCGAACAGAAGAAAAACGAAACCATATATTTCTAAAAAAAAAAAAAAAAAAAAAAAACTCTAGTTTTTAACATTTCCTGTGTTATCACGAAACAAACAAAAAATGAAAACACTTCTTGTATTATCAAATAATAAAACAAATATTTTATTTAGAAAATTTGGCACTTCACGGGGAACGTGGTCCATGGTGTTTTTTATTTAATGATTGCTCCTTCAAAGCGCATGCGCAAAAGGTTTTCTTTGGTTTATTCAATCACGAAACTTTTTGAAGGTACTATTTGAGGCCAAAAAAAAGGGGGTCGGCAAAAGTATTATTTGAATATCTACGAAAAAATAATTTAACAAAAAAATAATATTTAGTGGAGAAAATAATAAATAAAAATTAAATAAAAATAAAATAAAAACAAGCACGAAATAAAAGTATGAATCAAATTTACCACAAGAAAAAAAAAATGCACGCGCGATTAAAAATAAAGTCTGAGATATATACGAAGAAAGTGAAAGAAAACGCTTTGATGGAGCAATAATTAAAAAAAAGTTTACATTTAAATAAATGTTTTTATAATTATATATTGATACATTTTGATACTATAAGTGTTTGGGTTTTCAAATATTTTTCTGTTCGGAAAAAAAGAAGCTATTTTACTTTATAAAAATCCAATGTGGCTTTCATTACAAAATTATTTTATTAAAATTATATTTCTTTACGAAGACTTTTAAATAAATGTTTTTACAATTATATATTGCTACATTTTTATACAATAAATGTTTTTGGTTTTTTAATATTTTTCTGTTCGGAAAAAAATCGTGTTTGTTACTTATTTGTCGCGTTATTTGTCCAAGAAGAAATTGGAGTTATCGCCTCCTAATAATAGCCTCCGTCTGCATACTGCACAATTGTCCCCGAAATGACTTTTAAACAATAACTCCCTTCCCCATCTTGTTTGTTACTTATCGCTGTGTTATGTAGCCAGTAAGACATTGTAGTTATTGCCTCCTAACAATAGCGACTGTCTGTATACTGCAGAAGTGTCCTCCAAACAAAAAATCCCTTTATTATCAAATAATAAAACAAATATTTTATTCAAAATACTTAATTTAGTTTTAACACTAACATAATAATTTAATAAATTATTTTATATAATAATTTAATATTTCATAATACAAGAAATGTTTTTTGTTTCGCAATAACACAAGCATTTTTTGAACTGAATTAATTCTTCTGAATGAAATATTTGCTTTCTTTGATTATACATACAGTAGCGTCCAAAACCAAGGGACAAAATTTTAAAACCTAATATTTGCTAACTGGTAGTCGTTATCATCCAAAATAACATACTAAAATTTGAATCATTTGCAAAGGATAGAAAAAAAATTATAACAATTATTTATTTTCAAAATAGGAACGTCCAAAATTAAGGGACAAAATTGAGAAAAACAATGTAGCAGCCAAAAAACAATAAAAATACATGTACAATCAATATTTAGTAAATGAGCTCTTGCTCTCGATGACAGCTGCATATCTTCAACTACAAGAACGAATCAGTTCTTGATAATTTTAGACCATTCTTCTTGAAGCTTCACCCACAAATCCTCCGTGTTAGTGGAATTTCTTTCCATAACTTTCACTCCTAAGGTCTTCCAAATATTTTCTATTGGATTTAAGTCAGGACTTTGCGATGGCCAATCCATAATTTCGAAATCTTGCTTGCTAAGGTAACTCAGTACCACCCTTTGCCTTGTGACATGGGGCATTGTCTTGCATACAGGTAGCCCTATCGAAACCTGAATTCTGTATAATTGGGACAACATGATCTTGAACAATGTTTTTTATGCGCGTTTACACGAGTTTGTAACCGGACAAGAGGCGTTGTACCTTGGATAGAAAACATTCCAAATACCATGACGCTTGCGACCCCTAAATTGACAGTTTTCTTAGTACACTTTGCACCTAATCTTTCACCAATACGTCTCTTTACATTGTTTTTTTTCTATCATTTTGAAATAAATTAAACTTGCTTTCATCACTGAAAAATACTTTTGCCCAATTTTCATATGTCCAAATTATATACCTGTTTGCAAAATCTAATCTTTTCTTATTCTTCGAACTAACAAGTGGTTTCTTCCCAGGAGTTCGATTAAACAGCCCTATTTCTTGCAGTCGTCTAGAAACAGTCTGTCTTGACACATTAACACATGATGTACTATTCATAACCCTTTTAATTTCTGTGCAAGACTTAAAATGGTCCTTTAATGACATACGCTGCATTATTCGATCTTCTCTTGCCGAAGTTTTGTGGGGTCTGCCGGTTTTAAAATAACTATTTTGCTAGTATCATTTTAGGATTTAACAACCCTGCCTACAACACTCTTGGAACGTTTCGCTTTTTCTGAAATTTCTCTAATGGTGTGCTTTTCCTTGTGTAGCTTCACAATAGCTTGTCTCACAAAGTAATCCAGTTTTTGGCGTTTTGCCATGGTGCTGGTTGATGCAACGTTTACAAATGACTAAGTAAGACTTATTCGTTAGAGGAAATCAAAAAATTTGAATATAGCATACTGTTTACATTGTTTTTTCTCAATTTTGTCCCTTACTTTTGGACGTTCCTATTTTGAAAATAAATAAATAATTGTTATAATTCCTTTTCTATCCTTTTCAAATGATTCAAATTTTAGTATGTTGTTATGGATGATAACGACTACCAGTTGTCACACTTTCAGCTTTTAACAGTTGTTATTTCTAACAAATATTAGGTTTTAAAACCGTGTCCCTTAGTTTTGGACTCTACTGTCAGTGTTTTCTTCCTTTTTTTGTTTTGTAATAATAACACAAAAAGTATTTTTAAAATAAATATATGATTTCTGTTTTTCGTGTCTTGACTCCGTGATCAAGTTTATTTTTTTTAAAACAAGAGTAAACAAGAAAAAATAATAAAAAAAAATATTATGGGGTGCGAGATCGCCTTTAAAACCAATATCTCCTTCAAGAACAGTCATAAAATGTGTTTTCAATGGATATTTGATCAATAATGGACCAGTTTTCCCACCTAACAAAAACGGACGAGTTTTCCGAGTACAAGTCTTCCGGGGACGAGTTTTCCGGCACCTCCTTTTTCACATAAGAGTCGACACACGCCATATTTTGAGTATATTGCATTGTGCAGAGTTTCCTGTTCTTCTTTTCCAGATTCCTAAATTTTTTTTGGTCCAACTTATGAACGGTCCAGAGTATCTTACTTGTGATACTATCCCATTGTTTATACCAATTATTAATTTCCTACTATATTATTTATGGTTGTTGGTTGGTAGTTTTTGTTTTACGGCATATCAACCTTTTTCAGGTTATTTAATGCCGAATCTAGTTATTTTGAGGAACGATTTTTAATGGAGTATATTTGTTTTTTAAGTCGGATTCTATTTAACCCATAGTTGGAACCCTAACAGGTACTACCACTCCGGGTCAGAGTGGACCTGGGAGAAATGTCAATTAAAGGGTGGCTCCACACTCCCCAAGGCCCACAAGCTGGGGCCTCACCATCGGATATAGTTTTAAGTCATATCCAGGTGTTATGTAATGGATGGCTGGAACCATCTGATGCATAACTGAAAAGAAAAAAACTTCTTTAATAAAAGATTTAAAAGTGGGCATCGAATAATCGAGTGTCCACCAGTTGAAAAGAGAAAGTGCTTACGTCGTAAACAGAGAAATCGGACGACGATTTTTTTGTTTACAAAACAAAGAAACGTGACATTCCTCGTAAGCTCTGGAAGTACAGATATTGGCATGAGTGGTAAATTCACGTGTCGGTCAGCTGAAGATAAATCGGACGATCGTCCGAGGTCAGGAACCGGCAAAGGAATTGTCAAAACGTGACTAAAGAACGCATGTTCTATTATCGATCAGCTGATTGACAGATCGCGTGGATAGGAAAAAAACAAAGCAACAAAAATGCCAATAAAAACGGTGATGTTTGGAATCTAACGAGGAGAAGCAGAGAGCTAGCAGAGAGAGGAGAAACAAGGGATAGCACGTGTTGCTGAAGACCGGATCGTTGAAACGTCATTTCCCTCCTCAGAACACTGTGAGAACACTGTTACCATCGCGGTGAACTTCAAAACCACCAAAAGAAAAGAAAAGACGAACTGGTTAAATTGTAAATATATTGTAAAATATAATTTTATACAAAAACAAACGCAATTGTGACTTACGTCTTTTAATGCATATTTTTAAGTTACGGCTGATCGTTCTAATTTGTCAACCACTTTGTTTTCAGGTTCAACGTTGTTATGACATTTTTGATAATTGACGAGAGGCAAGATAAGGAAAAAGTGCCAGTCTAAGGTGAGATAACTCACTAGTCTTAACTCGTTGTCATGACAACCGCTTAGTAAACAGGTGAACCCACGGACGATCGACGTAATTGAAACTGCTATGTGCCACAGCCAGGGGGGTCCTACGCACTACTACGATTCCCAACCTGGGGGCCACACCACAATACAACACAGGACCTATATTATTTAGTTTCTATGAATTGTTTAGTCTCTAAGGAATTCCTTTCGTATTTTCTCTTTTAGTGATGTTGGTTGATCGTTTCTGCTTCCCAAACTCCAAAATATTTATAGTTGCCATGTTCGCCTAGTGTCCTTATATCTCCTTGGTTTTGTAGTTTCATACCTTCCGTAACCTCCAGAGTCCAGCCCTTTGGAATGTTATGTGATGATCACAGCGCAGTATCTGTGTTACGTTGTGGCGCGCAGTACCAAGGGTCCGAACGACTATTCTGATTAATTGTGAAATAATTAGGTTAAAAAGATATTCAGAAAAAAAATGGTTTAAAAGAAAAGAACGTTTGTAAAAATATTAAACTGGTGAATTTTGACCCAAAGGAAAAATGTCATGAATAGAGGAAAGGCATAAACAAATCTAGTTTGAAATTTGCGTAAGAAAAAAAAAACATCAATGTAGCATACGTAACAAACAAAGTTGTCCTCTCTGGCTGACGTCAGAGACACGTAAGCCAGGAGAAATCAGAATTAGACGTTCAGTCTGAAACGAGACGCTGAAGAGACGAGTTGTGATTTAGCTAGACTAGATAAACTAACTGACAGGTGTTTCTCTCGCTCAAATGAAAGCATCTCTGGACCAACTAAGGAACATGCAGGAAGAAGGTTAAGAGCTGCAGACTCCAAGACATTGAACATTTTAGAAGTAAAGATTTGGAAACGATGACTCGGCGTTTTAAGTGTTCTATTCGGAAGATGAATGCCTTCATTTTACGGTGCCTAATGCCAGAGGAGAGAGAGACAACAAATATGTGTCAGGTTTACCCGGGTTTATTAGCCATTATTAAAGACTGTCTGTTATTGTCCTGTTCGTTATTGTCATGAATATGAAAAAAGCACCGACATAAACATGAAAAAAATATTAAATATATACGTAACAGATCGACACGTACAGACACCCATATAAAAAAAAAAATAACTGTTCTTATAATTATATACCACTAGACGATACACAAGCATCGATTACAGAAACGCGTATACCTTATATAAACTAGACATAGATAGACGCGCATACATTCGACAACACAACACTTGTTTAATTTGGAAATACAACACGAACATCTGACAATTGTTTAAGATGAAAGACTAAAACTACGTGTCGACATTTACCCTGGCTTTATTCCAAATGATACAAATATCTTCACTATACTTTACCGTTAGACATGCATCGTGGTCTCTAAATGAAATGTAGTTCTACGAGTGACATTTTCTCTGAATAAAATTTTCTATGAATAACATTGTCTCTGAATAACTTTTTCTATTAATAACATTTTCTATGAGAGATATTTTCTATTAGTGAAATTTTCTATGAAAAATATTTCTCATGAATAACATGTTCTATAAATACAATTTTCTTTGCGTAACATTGTCTACGAGTGACATTAATCTTATCTGTTTTTTTTTCTACATCCTCAAGTATTCTATTATCCATATCCATGTTCCCTAATATTAATCTTAATCTCGTTCGATGTCGGGTTATATAGCATAAAATTTCGGAAAAATTCCGTTTTCAAATGTGGGTTTTTAGTATCCTCATTATTATTATTATTGCCTCACGTGAAGCTTTCACACAAGTAAACAAACGATCTGATTGGAAACCTGTGGTGTTCTTTGGAGGTTAAGTGACAACAAGTCTCCCCAGACGTCCAGTTCTCTCCACCTCCTTCGATAGCATTTGCAAATGAATTTTCATCATCGCAACAGCCTCTTAACATTGATTTCTCGCCGGCAGTGGTCATTGGTTTATACTGGAATTTGAGTGGCTCTAAGCCTCCCTAAAGTCCCATTTCTCTTTGCGCTTGTCCAACCGAGGTCTGGCTGGCGCTCTCTCCTCGGTCTTTCAGTCCTTCTTGACCCTTCTCAGCTCTTTGGTGTCACTTTTTTATTGGGAGGAGCGGCGATGAAACTATGGGTGAATGCATGATGGGGGTGTAGAACTTGTAGATATGCAGCTTCGGTGTTCTTCATTCCCTGTAACTCTTATTCGTTATATTGTCTTCTTGTATTATTCTTCGCATTCAAGGGGTTTTCTTAATATTTCAATCGTTTTCATTATCGTTATTTTGCAGTTATTCCTCTGATTCCAATTTCTGCCATTCTTTTTTCGAAGTTTTTCGGAATTGTTCCTAGTGCTCCTACTATTATCGGTACTATTTTGATTTTCTTCATCATCCAAATCCCTTTTAACTCTCTGGCTAGCTCTGTGTATTTGATTCGTTTCTCCTTTTCTTTCATACTTACCCTGTGGTCAGCTGGGACAACAAAGTCTACGATTTGACAGGATTTTTCTTTCTTGTTAATTATTACGACATCTGGTCTTCTTGCTTGGATGGGTTTGTCCGTCTATTATTATTATTATTATTATTATTATTATTATTACCACACAAGGAGCTTTCACACAGATCATCAAAGACTTTTTTTGAATATAGACTTATGTCTTTCATTCATTATATTGCTCTGGAATTACATTGAGCTTCTTAAATAAGGATTGGTACATATTATAAGGAAATAAAGTATATTCCCAAAGAAATATATATATATATATATATATATATATATATATATATATATATATATATATATATATATACTAGCAGGGATACTTAACGTTGCCCGGGATTGAATGCGGATCAACGAATGTTCCATAATTCCAAAACGTTTATTGTCATCAAAATCGGTGAACTCCTTATTCGCCAATCAAATCGATTGATTGTCTACTCTAGTTGGGTTCCTACAGTGGCTCACCGGGAGAAAGTTCACGTCTCCCCACAGTGACTTAGTCATTGTAGTGTACATTGCACTGTAGAGTAGGAAATTATTTTTATATAATGATTTACACGAAAATTTATAAACAAAAGTCAAATATAATTATTCACTTGTGCTCTAAACAGAAACATTCATTTCGAACGCGCCCCTGTCTTATCAAAGAACTTAATGTTGATTTTATTTGTCAAGTTTTTCTGCTATACTGGTAATAAAATTTCTCATACACACTTGTGATGTTAGGTTGCATAAAAGTGTTAGCTTTGGTGAAAATTTGACTGTTTCTTTCTGTAATTGGATTTATTCGATTATCGATTTTCGATACTTATCGTAGGTATTCCGGTGCAAAACGTATCTAATGACTCTCCCAGTAACATAGAGTATATTTGTGTGAAGTTTTGTAACAATCCGCCCAGCCGTTTTAGAGTCCATAGGAAACTCTGTCTGTCTGTCTGTCTCTCTCTCACACACACACACTCACAAATTGCCTTTTATATATAAGTAGATATATATCCTATAAAAGATGGCAGATGATGGTGCCAGATGTCGCTGTCCTCGATTTCTGCTTCTATCTTTTCCGCCATCTGGTTCCAGATGTCAGTACACAGACGTTTCTGGTCGTTTCTGGCTTTTCTGGTGATCTTTATGAGTCCAGCCCCTTCGAACATCTGGCAATTGTTTAAAATGAAAGCATTAGACGAAGTATTGTCATTAAACCTGGCTTTATTCCGAATGATACAAACATCTTTATTGTTAGAAACGTCATTGTAACCTCTAGATGACTATTCCCCACCCCCGTCGTTCTATGAGTGACATTTTAGTTTACAATATCGTTTAAGTTCTTTCGTGCTTGCATGACTTTCCTTTTGTTTTTTTTAACAATTATTTCTCTTTTACTTTTGTTTTTGTGTGCATATTTAAATATAATAATATTTACCGGCTGTTGATTTTTAGCCTCGGATCCCCCAAAATCAACAGAGATTAAACCATTTCTGTAATGTTCCGGTTCCTGTTGATTTTGCGGTTGGTAGTTAATCCTGTCGTTCTGTGATGTCCACTCACCCACCTAGGCGTTGCCTTCTCTCTTTGGGAATGTGGTTAGTTTATTGCTAATCGCCTGAGGTGTTCTTACTAGAGAATGCCAACAGGGCTTCTCAGCCATTTCTTTGCAGGTCAGAGTTTCACTCCTTTGAAACGCAGACTACTCAATCGCACTTTCCGACCCTAGTGTCACAGTTCTTGCAACGAGAGAAAACTTAAAACCCATATTTACATTAAATAAAATGAGATGATTAAATTTCCACTAGACAGAGGATATATAACTGAAAAAAAAAAAGTTCAAACGCTGGCTCTTTCATTTACTCACGTTTCGTTTTGTGGCATTTAATTAATGCAGTTATTTAACTGAGTAAGAAAGTAGTTAAAACTATTATAGTTATCTATATGAATAAAACAGTAGATGTATGTGCGTGCGTGAGTCTGTGTGAAAATATTTAACCGAAAAAATATTAAACTACTAAACAGATAACACTGCATTTAACAGGAAATAATCATCCACCGACGATGGTTTATATTGAGTAAAAATTTTGTTTGGATAGGTGAATAACATGCACAGAAATATGTCGGCAAAATGAAAAAAAAATGCATATGTATATGTATGTATAGCTTGAGTTCCATCAGCTATAATCGAAACTGAAACCAAAACTTATGAAGAATTCTTGGTAAAATTATTTATTACAAGAAATAGAAGTTCATAACAATTACACGACAGTCACTGGGAAGAAAAAAGATGTAAACGTGACACACAAAAAGTACACAAACGCTATCGTATTTATATATATATATATATATATATATATATATATATATATATATATATATATATATATATGTATATATATTATTAACTTTTCACCCCAAACAAGGCATATTGCCACTTTGTTGTAGGGGGCTACTGTCAGGGACATGGGCATCAGGGGTACTGTGTAGGGAGTTGGGCAGCAAGATGTCGGTCCACGTTGCACTTGAACTTCTGCATGTCAGTACAGTTGGGGAAGCAGGGACCCGGCAGGGAATTCCAAAGTCTAGCTGTCATGGGGAAGAAACTACTGGATTAGAAGCCTCTCCTACATCTAGAGATCTCTACTGTGAAGGGGTGGGATTTAGCTGCTTGTCGTGTTTGTCGGAGGTATTTACGTCGAGGGGGCGCAAGTGTTTGCAGTTCGTCAGAGCATTCACCATTAAAGTACTTGTAGAAATGGCAGAGGGATGCAACATTTCGTCGACGGGACAGGGGCTGAAGTTTAGATGACAGTTCAGGGCCTATCAGATTGGCGACTCTCTTTTGAACCTTGTCTAGGAGCGAGAGACTAGTGGTAGATGCACCAGCTGAAATATGACAACAATACTCCATACATGGGCGAATGATGGCCTTATAGAGGTATAGGATACTTTCGGGCGTAAGTATCTTTCTAGCATGGTAGAGAGAACCTACCTTCCTCGCAGCGGTCCTGGCGATACTCTCGATGTAATTATTCCAACTCATGTTTCCTGAGACCGTTAGGCCGAGGAGTTTAAAGGATGTACTTTCAGATAAAGAGTCATTGGCCATTGCTATTGGTGGTAGAGAAGGTTTCTTGTAATTATTGAAGGAAACGAGTTTAGTCTTGGCAGCATTGAATGTGACCATCCATTTATGTCCCCATTCCACTACAGATTGAAGGTCATCCTCTAGTGCTTCTGCCATTTCTTTAGATATGTGTTCATTTGTTTTCCTGTCGTGTCTGTTATAGAGTGTGGTGTCGTCCGCATATATACCCATCTCACAGGCAATTTTGTCAGGGAGGTCATTTATGAATATTAGGAATAACAGAGGTTCAAGGATAGACCCCTGAGTCACTCCCGCATTTATATCATATTGTTTAGATGTAGATTGTACAAGAACTTCTATTGTGTAACTTACTTTTTCGATACAAATAAAAACTCTAATGTAATGGTTTTCTTGAAATCGTTAACTATGAAAATCTAGGAATAGACACCAAATTAATGTTTCTAAGTTTAATACTCTCCAAAATATTGACGTTATCAAATTTGCTTGGCGGCCATCTTGTAAAATTGCGGGAATATATGACAACTCAATGTGATCGTTGTCCATTTGGACTAAAATTCTTACTGAGATCATAACCTGATATCAAAAATCAAAATTTTACAAAATCACGAATTGATTTGATGAACGCCCCCCCCCACACACACTAAAAAGAAAAAAAAACATTTGGGCATTAATTAGAATAGCCATAAAAAGATGGGATTAAAGAATTATACAGCAGATAAATGTAACCAAAGGCAAATAATTTAATCTTCTGCCTACGTGGATAAGATTTGTTTGAATTTTGAGTTATTTTCAAGCGCTTATTTACTTTAAAACAAATGTAGTGTCAATCCAAAAATACCTTTTTCGTTAGAAACATTTGAACAATCAATAATCCCCCCAAAATAGAAAATTAAACAAAATATTAGTAGAAATCCACACAATAAATTTCTCCGTAGGATTTACTGTGTATGTTTGTTATCAGTATTTTCGATTTTTGAGCGTTTGTTTAAAAAATAGTTGACAATCCTAATAAACTTATATAATAACTAGCAAAAGTACCCGTCGTTGACTGGGTTCAAAAACAGCCTACAGAAAATGGACTCTGATTTATGAAAGTATGATAGGTTATGAAAACGAAGGGTTGTAAATTTGGGTTGAATTTGGTGGTATCAAAACCAAAGCAAAATATGATGAAAGTAAAAATAAAATAAATAAACCCCATAATTTATTATACCATACCTGTTCATACTGAAACACTTATCACAATATTCTATGGATCTATATTAAAAAACATTGTTTAACTTTGTGACATATTTCCATTCTATGGAGGTCAGGCGCGAACGAACACTCCATAATTATATTATACCATATTTCTTCCAACAGAAACATAATTATCAAAGTATACTTACACAGATAGATATGAAAAGTCTTTATTAAAGTTTGTGTCTATTTCCATTCTATGGAGGCCAGGCGCGAACGCACACCCCACAATTTTATTATACCATCCCTATTTAAGTTAAAACATACTTATCAAAGTATTATTATGTACATCTATATAAAAACACTTGTAAACGTTTTATTTTTTAATTTTAAAATTTTTTATTTCCATACCTTGTGGACCAGGCGCGACCGCAGACCCAACAATTTTAATGAACCACTGTTCTGCCAGATCAAACATACCCATTCCCGTGTCTCGATACATCTTCTATCATTATATGTAATCAGTTTTTTAAAATAGTCAACCATATAGGAGCCTATTCGTGACAAGACACACACACACACATACACATATACACACAGACATTCAGCTTTATATTATAGATTTATCGGGTAAACAATACTAAACTCCTCGGACATACCCGCACAAGGAATTCGTCTCGACTTAATTTTGAAATTCATCGTTCCCAGCTCTTTCTACCATTTTTTTTTTTTTTTGCAGCGGATCATATTTCTCAACCAATACACAACTGAAGTCCCGGGCTGGACATATAGATGGCTATTACAAGACGTTTATGATTTTGAACAAAATACTAACCTTCACATGAAAAACTCTATTTTTGTAAAATTTTTATAAACTTTAGCTTTCTGATTTTTTTTGTACATAGGAGTCACCACTTATCAAGGCCCTGAGGCCACTCCGGGCTAAGGGTTATTGAGTGTACAGTAATCAATGATATAATATCGTAGTAATCGTTATTAATGGATATTTGGTTGATTGGATTACTTGGGGGGGGGCGGTTCATAAAGAATTTGTTTATGTTGGACTTGAGGAAAACCAAGTTGTAGTCAGCTGGGAAGCAGGCAAACGGAAAAGAGTTCCACAGCCGTGCAGTTCTAAGAAAGAAGCATTGTTCATGGAACCTACGTTTTGATTTAGGCACAGTTAAAGAGCTGTGAGTTTGACACTTGACGTGAGTTAAACACACATCGGGACTTGGAGCAGATGGTGAAATGAATTAATCAGCCGATTGACAAACATAGCTTCGACAGTAGTCATTTATAATATCGATGGTATCACACACACAAAGTGCAACGAATATTCACAGAAAGCTTAATAATTTTTGTTTTCTTTCGTTTTCCGAATGTAATTTTATATATTTTTTACACTTGTGGACACGTGTGCTCCCCTCGACGGTCTCTAGTGTGAGAGACTACAGGAATACGGCCATAAGAAGATAAGTCGATGGAGATCGAATTCACGGCACAGAACCTTAAGAACCGGCGAACTGTCGAGCGGGGGACGCGTGATATTTGAGAAAATATTTGCATACTGAACGTGTGTTTTACTGTAATCTAGAACCCTATTTTGAACAACCCTTTTACTGTAATCTAGAACCCTATTTCGAACAACCTTTTTACAATAATTTAGAACCCTATTTTGAACAACCCTTTTACTGTAATCTAGAACCCTATTTCGAACAACCTTTTTACAATAATTTAGAACCCTTTTTTGAACAACCCTTTTACTGTAATCTAGAACCCTATTTCGAACAACCTTTTTACAATAATTTAGAACCCTATTTCGAACAACCCTTTTACTATAATCTAGAACCCTATTTTGAACAACTATTTTACTGTAATCTAGAACCCTATTGTGAACAACCCTATTGTTTAATATTTAGATGTTTATAAAGAATCGGAATCGGTAATTTTATTGGAATCGAGAATTTAGTATGGAATTGGTAATTGTTTCGGAACCGAGAAAATATTTGAGTCGTCTCATCACTAATAGACACTCTGGTGTAATCCAAATTTAGGGGTTCTGTGTAGTGTGCAATAATGCCTTAGTTATCACTACTCAATCTTTTTGGAATCGTTAGATGCAAATTAAATCTTTGCTTCGAACGTCTGCCCGTCAGCAACTAGTTTTCTATAAACATATCGGAGAAAAATGATTTAATTGCTTCATTGCATGTCCCGGTATTTTAAACATAACAAGCTTGCGAAACAAACCTTCATGCCATTTTGTATATCGCCTGTCTTGTTAACGACATACCAGTCTTTTTTTTCATTTACAGATGCAACATAGTTTCATAACAAACTCTCATATATATATATATATATATATATATATATATATATATAATTATGTTGCATGTATGCATACCAAAAATGTTTGGGTGTACACAACATCTCATTTGTGTCCATGTGTGTGTGTGTGTGTGTGTGTGTGTGTGTGTGTGTGTGTGTGTATTACATACACAACAAACAGAATTACCTTTTGACATCGGGTCATTCCTTCTTCTAAAGAACGCCGGACAATTTCGCGATTTTATAAGGTTTTATTCTTCATTGACTTTAATTATTCTGTCGGAGTCAGAATTGAAGTATAGTGTAACTATTTACGCCTACCACTTTTAACTCGTATCAAGTTGACTACCTCAGTTTGTGCCCAGCCGGTTCGATGGCCGAGATTCGACTGCGAATCTCTGGTCGTTCGAAAACTCCCATTATGTAAACTCGCCTGTTACGGGAACTGACGAACCCTCCCGAAATCTAGTGTTTATTTTATAACCTATTTATTTACTGTTAAAAATCTTAACTCGAAACATTCTTTTTTCTTATCGTTTTTATTATTTTTATTCTATCGACATTTTTTCTGGTGTCGAAATATTTTGCTATGCTCATAACATTTTGACTAGTTTTATTGTCCGTCACTTGCATCTCTACCTGGGATATCAGACTTTGCCCGGACATAATAACCACCAGTCAGATCCTGATGAAGTAATTTTGTTTGGAGATACAATCATTCTCTTACAACATTGAATAAGACCACAGGGTTGGCACTGCGATTGGTGTGGTAATAAAGTCCGACTCCACACCATCATATCGAGCATGGTGAAAATAAACCTGTACTTACTCTCAAGTGACCTATGAAGACAGAATCTCTTTAAAACCGTAAAACAAGAAGCTATCTCTGTAATACTAAACCTCTGAAGACCTTGTATGTTTGCTTGTACATGAATGTATTGATTCTCTATGGAAAAGGGCTGTCCCTTTTCATGTAAATAAGAAGAATATTAGATAAGTAAAAATGAGATTAGGAAAAGCCTAGAATCGAACACGGTATGCAAATTTAAGAAATGGAATGTTAGAAATTAAGTCTATTGTTAATTCTTTTAGAAATGTGAATATAAAACATGCCAGTAAAAGAATGAACAATGCAAATTAAAGTATATTGTTTAAAATAGGTTAGGTTAGAATTGAGGATTCTTTTGTTCGTCAAAAGTGTGTTCTGGACAAACATATGTAAAGCCACGTGAAATTAGTCACGTTTGAAAAACACACTTCTGACGTCATAGACATTTCTCTATATTATGGGTTCGGATTTTAGTCAGAAAGAGAGAAAGTTAGTCAGCAAGAGAGCCAGTCAGTTGATCTCTTGGAAGCGAAGGGAGAATATTTAGACTATGTAGATCCAAATTTGAATTCCTGACGTCATTGGACCGGCCGATCAGATGAATAAAGAAGTCATCATTATGTTGTAACTGTTGTCTTGTGTCATCCTTCATCACGAACGAAAGGTAATTGTGTTTATCATCTTATAATGAACATTTTCTAACCCTTCGAAGATTATGTGTTTCCTCTCCTCTGTGTTAAGAATTATGCATCATATCACCCTCTCCTCTAATATGTGTTAAAAGAACTGTAATATAAATGTCTTCTCTCCCTCATCATCACTATCGTTATATCTATACTACATGAGTCCCGTTATATATGTGCCCCAATATGAACCCCCGTCATCTTTAAATATAAAACCCCTGCTACACAACATTAAGTGTTGGAAGGAATTGTAAATGGCGCGAATGAGGAGATAAGTTGTCGGTTGAATTTATTTAACAAAAAAGAGGATCCTGACAAGAAAAATCACTCCGCATAGTCTGCAAACGACAAACCCGGTTTAAACCATAAAAAAATGGTCAGATCATTCTGCTGCTTCAGAAAGTCCCTCCTTCCTCATTCACCTCTCTACTGGTCTACGAGTCAGGTACGTCCTCAGAGAGGGTATTGCTGGCACATCTGATCACTCTCTCTTGACAGAGTATAAAATCGGCTGCGAACTCTAATGAGCGAATTATCTCTTCTCGTCTCTCCACCCTGTTTGACACATAAACGATGTTGCTATCCCCTATACTGTATTGTAGTATTCATATTAAGTGCTCTAATCTCTGTATCCCTATAAAACATTCATAACAAGAACTTGTCTAGCTTAATTACAACGAGAGCTTTCCTTTTTCTCTCTTTATACAAAAAAAAAATCAAACAAAAAAACGCAACTTATATAAACACAGTTTCTTTCGTAGAGCATCGTTTCTGTAGGACAAAATACTACGTCCGCTTTCCAATCGACTAGAGCATATTTTTTTTACATAGGAGTCACCATTCATCAAAGCCAGAAGCCCACTCGAGGATAAGGGTTAATGAGTGTACAGTAATTAATGGGAAAATATCGTAGTAATTGTTAGTAGAGAAAATTTGGTAAATTGGATTATTTAAGGGGAACGGCTCATCAAGAATTTGTTTACGTTGGACTTGAAAACAACCATATTTTAGTCAGTTGGAAAGCAGAAAAACGAAACAGAGTTCCACAGGCGTGCGGTTCTAAGAAAGAAGTTTTGTTCATGGAATCTACGTTTAGGTTTAAGCACAAATAAAGAGTGTGGGAAATTATTAATAGTTGTTTCAGACAAACGAGTTTTTCTCGTGAAAGTCAGGACAGGGAGAACCATACGTTGGAACTCAAACGAGCGCTTGCCATAAAATAATAAAGAAGAGACAGGCTCACAACGTCTCTTCCGTGAGAAAGAAGATACAGGGAAGAGAAAGGGGCATCCCCCACTAGGCTACGAAGTCTATTTTAAACTCTGTCAAGGCAGCATAAAATGCTTCTAGCAGCGCCTGTCCAGATGTGGCAACAGTACATCCTTGGACGTACTTGGCTTATATAGGTAGAGAACTTCATCTGTAGTGAGATATCTACTGGAGCGGTAGGGTGATCCCACCATTTTCCCAGCAACCTTGGAAACGGATTTGATATACGTGTTCTATCTCAGATAAGGAGTAAAGGTCAGACCCATAAGCTTGTCAAACCATGGAGCCTCTCCAAGAAACAAGAACAATTAATTTCAATTGATGCCAAACGGGGATCAGAGCATTGATAATGTAAAGATAGAAGCTTGGTTTTAGATGCATTAAAATTAACCGGTTACCTCCTTCCCCAGTGCACAACCTGATCAAGACCAGATGAGAGAGAATCAGAGAGAACTTTACGGCCTTTGAAGTGTTGCCATAGATGGTAGTGTCGTCAGCATAAATGTTTGCGAATGATTTTAGGATGTGATCTTCAAGCTTTATACTTTTGAACAACTGGTTTTGGATTATTCAGATTATTGTTCTCATCTTGAGTGTTTCTCTGAAACTGTTTCAGTCGAATAATCTTCGAAATTCTTAATGTGTGTCTTGCTGAACTCGGTAATTTTCTGTTGAATTAGCGCATAACTTCGAACGAAACTCTATATTTAATCAATGATGGTAATGGTGTGGCGTAGTATGCTCCCCTTCCCTCAGCCACAATATGCTAGAAATCTTGAATAATTCGTAGCTGTATTCTTAGTATCATGAAATTCCGTGCAGATTCCCGAGTTCGGCAGAAAGATTCCCGAATCCAAATAAGAAAGAATAGTTTAGTCAGGTAAATATGAGGTTGGAAACTCGGGTATTGATGGGTTATAACTGGGGCTATGACAAGAGAATCTTCTTTTCATTATTTTGACTCTCGAATATATATCCGACACAGTTAGACACAGTTAATCAACCGAGAACCACATCACTCTATATAAACACATATAAGATATTAACTGATATATACTCGAGAATCAAAATAATGAAAAGAATATTCTCTTGTCATAACCCTAGTAATAACACAGGGGATTGGAAGTTTTTTATCCTTCTGTTTTTTTGGTGGGCGTGTACTGGGTAGATATCAGAGAGACGGGAAAGAGCGATCCATAAGCATATCAGTTTAACAATATACGTTTCTGTTGTCCTTATATAATTCTGTGTTTCGATACGTGTTCTGCTTTTTTTTTTTTTATTGAGCACGAGGAAACATGCGGATCTCTGCTAGTGATTCTGTTTGTCCACCTGGGTTTTAAGACATGTTCACTTTTAGAGGTTTCGTTTTTTGTTTTTTTTTTGCTTTTTTTTTGTCTGTTTTGTTCTCGCTTTGTTTTTCAATTCCCAATTTTATTCGATGCGTCGATGATGCGCGGCTGTTAAAAGAAAGAAGTTTGTACTTGATGGAAACAAATGTAAGACCGTTTTAGATTCACCATTCACTGACGATGTCTGAGCAAACTGAAAACATTAAAGACAATGCCCTTGAAGGAGAGAGAGAGAGAGAGAGAGAGAGAGAGAGAGAGAGAGAGAGAGAGAGAGAGAGAGAGAGAGAGAGAGAGAGAGAAAGTTGTCTAAAAACAAATGTCAATATCAATAAATGCCATCTGAATATCATAAATATACATGCACACGCATCTCTACCTCTTTCTTGCCCTACTGTCTTTTGGGCGATTGGGTTTCCATCCTGGCTTCAGGTAGTTGCATCTCTAGCCGGACTGATGAGCTGTGATACAGCGAAACAGTACTGTATGTGAGTGACTATAATGCTCCCTATCTTGGATTGAACATATTGGGAAGTGATATATAAACTGCCATTAGCGTATTAAGCGATGTTCTTTATATAAACAAATCGAACTTTGGACGATGTCAAAACATCGTTAATTGACTACCCGCACAGCAACAGCCGAATAGCGTAATGGTGAGAAGCCTTGATTGTCGTTTGGGCGGTCGAGTTTCGATCCTGGCTTCAGGTTATTACCTGCCTAGCCGCACTGATGAGCTGTGATACAGCAAAACAGTACTGTATGTTGATGACTATATATATATATATATATATATATATATATATATATATATATATATTAATATGAATTAAAAATTATGTTATTGAAAATTTATTCTAATTTTCAAAAAACATAAACCTGTGAGAGAGTTATTTATAATTATCCAACAAGTAGTTCAAAAAACAAGAAAAGCCTTATTCCATGGAGTTAGAAATAATTTTGCAAAATATACAATAAATTTTGCAGGATAATGCATTCATGGAAACAAACAATAAAACATTTATCAGACTTGCATCACAAAAGTTTATGAAACTAAGAAAGCAAAAAAACAAAAAGCAAAAAAAAAAAAAAACAGGGAAAAGGGAGAAAAAGGATATGAAAAAATCCGATGAGAAGGACGGTAAAATCCTAAACGGGAAAATCCGGAATGGGTCCATTGAAATCCATTGATAATCCATAAGAAAATAGAATTATAAATATTCAGATTAAAAAAACAAAAAAACACTTCCAGAAAATAAACATCAGATAATAGAGAAGTGAAATTAATTTTTTTCATACATAAAACGTTTTTTAAATTAACGGATGAAGCAAAAAGAAGTGTTAATGCGAGATTCAAAATAATATATATATATATATATATATATATATATATATATATATATATATATAAAGTAAAAGATGATCACACACTTTTAGAAGACACTTATTTTGAATAAAATTTAAATGAGAAATGAAATTTGAAAACTTTGAAGTGTCGGAAATAATGATGCAATCATTTTATTTACTTTTATTGTTGTTGTAAATCTAATATTTCTCTAAAAATAGTCTCATCAGGTTAGGAAGTCCAGTAGGTGATTTTTTTCTTCATTTTGGTGTTAAGTGTCTGACCATCTTTTACTTTGAACTTCCCGTTTAAAACTAAAGCACCACACACGTGGAACTAACGAAACAACACGTATATTTCTCTTCTCTTCTATTCCAAGGCATTACCTTCTCTCTACAAGTTGAAATCGCTATTAAACAGTTAAAAAAAGAAGCAATGTTTATAACATTCAGATGAACAACTAAAGACTTGCCTTTTAAGACTTGATTTTTAGATGGGAATCCACTTTTACCTAATATTATAAACTTTCAAGTTGAAATCGTTTTCAAACAATTGATCTTTATTTGAAAGAAACAAAAATTCGAATCCAATCTGAGATTCTTCAGGAAATCCAACAAAAGTTTTCAGTACGAGTCTTTTAATTAAAACAAACAAACAAACAAACAAACAAACAAACAAACAAACTTTTATTTTCAATTTTTTAACAGTTTAAAACTTTTTTAATTCATTTTTTTTCATGCTACAATTCGCGACATTAAAACAAACGAAAAAGATTTAACATGACAAAAAACAAAGCCGGTGACTTGTGATAAGTGTTTCCGTTAAGAGTTGCACTTCTTTGTTTACAAAACCATTTGGCGGAAGTGACCTCAGACAAATTTTAAGGTACGGTAGACTAACACTGTATATAATGTAACTTTTTTAAAGCAAATATAGGGTGTCCATAAAGTCTGTGGGCATTGGAAAAAAAAAAAACTTTATTTACATTTGCCATTAAAAATTTGGATTGCAAATGCAAATAAGGATATGTATTTTTTTAATTCACACAAACTTTATGGATACCCTGTATAAAAAATAGAAAGTTTGGTAAATTTTTACTTGGTTTCCACCTCAATATTTTCTTTTAAAATGACGACTTCTATAGGTTTTCGGATATGTCAAAAACGACTATCGCATTTAAATTTTACCCAAATAAGTAGTTTCCGGGTATTAAGCAATGTAATTCGTTATTTCAAGTCGTGACCATAGTTGTACTCGCTAGCGCGCCTATTTTTTTGCGATAATTAATATACTCTCTATTCCATCGCTATCCTTAACATATACTGACCCAACGGGTCATGGGTAGTCTAGTCTAGTATATATATATATGTTGTTTTCTTTTTTCATTTTTTTCTTTGAAGATTGTAATGCTGGGTATGGGGCAGCCAAACCAGCTGCCAACATTGTCCCGCTTTTTATTGAAACCAAACGAGAGCTCTTTTTAGTATGCTGGCTGTTCCCTTAAGTGCAATTGTCTGGATCTCTTTTGCACTTGGTTCACCAGGAAAATTTGTTAGGTAGCACTTCAAGTTCTTCTTCATAAACCCTGTAGCACCTATAATAACTGGTATGATTGATATCTCCCTAAGATTCCAGTTTCTTTTCATATCATACATGAGACCTTGATATTTGGTCTGTTTCTCCCTTTCAGCTCTGTTCAGACCTCCATCATTAGGGACACTCACTTTAACCAAAGATGCCACTCTTTCTGACTTATATGTATGCATGTGTGTGTGTGTGTGCGTGTGTAAGTGATGAGTTTGCAAATGAACAACCGATTGTGGTAATGCCTATTTGAAGTACGATACCTTTCCCCAAAATGAGGACGCAATATATGGGAGGATGGTCTCATGAAAATCGAACATATACTACACGAACCCATCCCTTCAATACCAGATGATAGTACACAGTACATTAATAAAATAATATAGCGGAAACCAATTTGTCCCTGCATCCGCATCACAAAGCCATTAACCTTTATCCTCAGATTGTTTTCGAACTTTGACAAGCAATGATTCATTAGATCAAAAAAAATAAGAATGTAGTACTAAGTTCTGGTGAGCTTTAATCTCATTGAGGATCACATCTTCCACTGATGAAGCGATAAAAAAGTGCCCACTCATAACAATAACTGACGATGAAACTTGCCCTGTTTGCTCGATTTTTTTTTCTATTTTGCCATCTGAGACCAATTATCATTCTGGTTCCTTATCATTCTTCCAACTTGCCACTTAAATCCCATTGCTGACAAGAATTCCATCCAGACACTTAATTATTCTCTTGGAATGTCTGTGTCTAATTAGTTTATCGTCTTTTTTACTTATCAATCCGTAAATAAATAAATTCTTTTGTTTTCATAAATCGAGTCCGCTCAAATACAACCAGTATTGCTAATTTAGCTGTTTTCCTGCTATATTTGGAGATTTTTTTTGGATCTAGCTAGTAAAATTTGGATATAGCAGCTAGCATTCTTTGTGCAATTTCAGATAGCGTAGAGGGAAAAAAGACATGTCTGGAGTAGACTAACATTAACAAGTATATACCAATCACATGTTAGACAAGAATCAATCCATACTATCACAAATCTATCCATACTAAGTATGACATACTCTGTTAGATATGAAAGGCTGTCCCCTTCTTATGTAAGCCAGAAGGCAGACCAGATAAATGAAAATGATATTAGGAAAAGGCTAGAATCGAACTCTGTAGGCAAGTGTTAAAGATAATGGATAATTGGAACTTAGGAATTCAGTCGATTATTAATTCTTTTAGAAATAGCTAAATATTATTTATGTCGAAAAAAAAAACGATTGTCCATTCTTTTAGAATAACTGGATATTAAATATGCCAGTTAAAAGAATGGACAATGCGAGTTGATAAATTAAAAATAGGTTAGATATTGAACAATTAAAATTGGAAATTCTTTGTTGCCAAAAGTGTGTCTGGACGGGCATGTGTAGAAAACGTGATATAGTCACGTTGGTTGACAGTAGACTTCTGACGTCATAAACAAAGTAATTTCTCAATATATTTAATCTGAAGGTTCGAAGTTAGGAAGTTGATGAGAGAGAGAATCAGAAACGATCACACACAGTGATAGAGTATTTAGAGACAGGTAGACCCTTAGAGGCGAAGGTAGAAGAGAGACCATGTAGTTGTACAGGTTTGAATTCCTGACATCACCAATCGGCCGGTTGAGGAATAAAGATATCATCTATATTTTGTAACTGTGTTTTCTTCGTGTCGTCTTTACAACCGAAAAGGTAAATATGTTTTGTATATCCATCTATAAACGAACTCTTGTATAAGCCCCCTTCCAAGTAATCTGCCTCCTCCAGCAACAATAATGTATCTCCTCCCCTCCATATGTGTTAAGAACTGTTGCATCATATCTCCCAGTCCGTATTAATATGAAGTCCCAAGAATCATTCCACTCTGTTATATTGTAAAATGCTCTTATGGTTGTCGACGGGTTAAAGTAGATTTATTTGTAAGAAAATGGCTTTAAAATAACTTAAACGCAATTCGGAAATAAACGATGTAAAAAAAATTGCAGAAAGTATTAACAATTGTTTATTTGATTTAATTTAAACGCGAAAAAACAAACAATTAGGACGCTGAAAACTAACACAGTAAAACAATACGTTTTATTGTCACGTTGATTATTTATTTATACGCAACCGGAAGTCGTAATCCGGATGTTAGGTTACAACACCCGTTACAAGGTCATTTGAGTTTTATAATTATATAGATATCCGTTTCTTTTCTAAAAAAGAATCACGAACAAAAATCAGTAATGTTTCGAGGCTCAATCATTTTTTAAAAATATTATCAAGCATGTGTTCATCAGAATTATCTGATCTATTTCATGCCTCCTTTGTTTCAGCTTGTTTGACTTAATGGTCTAGTGGTCTTCACTGTTTTTATACTTTGTCGTAATACAATTTCTTATTCCAATAGATTATTACCAAGAACTGCTTATTGTTGTCCTTATATCCATAGTCTTGGTATTTTTTAAGACTAAGACCAACAGGAATCACCTGCCCTTGACTTGATCACCTTTCTTAATTCATTGTGACTTCACGCATTGTACGAAGCGATTTTTATAAAATTTCATTTAATCAAGTATGCTTGAAAGCAAACAAAACTCTGCCTTATTTAAGAACGGGTAATTAAAAATAGTAAAAGTACGAAGAAGTTGCTCTCTTTGACTCATTTTCTTAATTCTATGTTTTAGGATTTCTATGGGCGGTTATTTGTGAAGGTTTCTTTTCGTCATAATTTTTTTTTAGGGGGGGGGGAGTACGAAACATTTTCTTGCTTTACCGCCACTCTGGTTCGTTTCATTTATTTATTTTTTTTTTGTTCAATCATAAAAACGAAAAAAGCCGATGGCATATTTATTTGGAATAATAGAAATGTAATTTCCAACACCTGTTCGAAAAAAAAAAAAAATGTAAGAGGGCAAAAAATATCAGATACAAGTCTTTGATTTGAAACAACGTCAATCCTATCGAGTGAATGTCGATGATTATCTAGGAATTATATTAGCGCAATTTCATTAGCTTTTCAAGAATTTTCCACTTATTTTGCTTCTTGATCCGATAGCCACAATTTACTGGCAACAACAATAACGACAATCATCGTCAGTTTCTCTCTCTCTCTCTCTCTCTCTCTCTCTCTCTCTCCCGTCAATCTGTCTGTCTGACTGTCTGTCTGCCTCTCTCTTTCTCTTTGTACTTATATCTAAGGCTTCGCCGTTTCCGGTCCGGTTTCAACTGTTGCAACACCAGAAAATATCGGAGCTGGCAAAACCAGTTGTAAATCGCATTGCTGGCGATGACGTCAACCCTACATTCCGACCAAGGAATCGAGATCATGAAACAATGTCAAATTCCAACCGCGTGTTGTACGTCCTAATCTAAATATCCAAAAATAACGGATATAGAAAGAGAGAGAAAAAGTACATTAACTAAGCTGTCTTCATATTCAATTTGATAAAGAGGCGTGTCTCGAAATATTGTATAGCAATAATTATTAGCATATGAGTTAGTTTACTTAAAATATACATCGATAAGACTCTCAAAACATTATTGACCAAATGTTTCTAAAACATTAGATGTAATGGCTATTTATACACACGAATACCAATACATATATTCAGGAGGTGCCTTCAATAAGTTTCCAGACTTCTGTATTACATTCATTAAAAATTGTCGTAGTTTCTTGAAAATTCAGTATGTTATTGCTATATACATCTTATGACCAATTTTTATGATTTCAGGTTCAAATGACCAGCCATAGTAGGAATTAGAATACAGCTTACTAAATCCTGATTGTCACAGCTGTTGAAGCTCAAGGATGCAATCTGGACGCGAAGACACATTAGAAGAACGATATGCAAAAAAAAAAAAAAAAAAAAAATCTGTATTAAAATTGGAAAAAAATGTAAACGTATATAATACCCCAGACTTCTTTTGGGCGAATCTTGCATGAACCGAGCATCAGTTTTTGAGTGGCATAAGAGATTCAAGGAAGGCAGGGAGTCTGTAAGGAATGGTGAGAGGTGTGGGGGGGAGTAAGGATGTCAAAACACCAAATTTGATTGGCCAAATAAAGAATTTCCTAGATAAGGATCGTCATGTGTCTATAGAGACAATAAGTGGACAGTTTGATGTCAGTATGGGAACTGTACACACAGTTATTCGCTGGGAGTTAAAGATGCGGAAGATTTGCCTGAAGTTTGTCCTAAAGGTTCTCAGAGTAGATGAGACTGTTTGACGAAAGTGGGTATCAAGACAATTCCTCACCCTCCCTATAGTCCAAACCTTGCTTCCTGTATCTTTCGGTTATTCTCTCAGTTCAAAGAAAATCTTAGAAACTCCCATTATGAGACAATTGAAGAGATGAAAGAGTCTGTGATGAGAATCATTGACACGCTCACACAAGAGGATGTCCATGGGACTTTCCAGAAGTTGTTGAAACGGAACTAGTGTATTGCAGCCGGAGAGGATTACTTTGAAGGGGACTAGAGTTTCATATATGTACTATAAATAAAAGTGCTTATACGAAAAACGCCTAGAAACTTATTGAAGGCACCTCGTACAAATAAACTAAAAGAATACCCCTTCCAGGAGGGATAAAATTAACCTCCCGTATATCACAGTTTTTATACCAAGTTTCAAACAAACTGCATTAACATATTATAAATCTTTTCTTTCACGTAAGAGCACCTGTTACGATATTTTTGGCATTCTCGGTTGGTGATTGTACAGCTCTGTGTAATTTCTGTTATCGTAAATATCTCAGAAATCTTACATGCTACAATTTGCATTTTGATTATGATCCGCCAAGGTAAAAGCGACACTGGGCCCATAATCTCTTGAGTGTATAATCATTCATAAAGTAGAAATATGTAGTTTCAAGCAAACAACCCCCCCCCAAAAAAATACAAGGGAATGGCAGCATTAATCCCAAACAAATATTTAATTCTGTTACGTGTTGGTCTTCGTTTTGATACGAAAATGTAATACGGGAGTATCTAACAGAAATTAGACCCTTCCTATAGTAATTCCTCCAATTGTAAAATTGTTAATAAATCGTTTTCATCCAATTATTTCTTTATATTTGCACTTTATTACCTCAAAATAACTTCACAACAGAGAGCTTTGAAGATGAGTGTAGAGAACGCCTACTAACTTTTTATAGGTTAAGGTTGCACTTACAAAATTATAGTTATAGTTATAGAAACTTAAAATCTAAAAAAAAAAAAAATTAATAAAACCTGAAGCAAAAAAAAAAAATAAAAATAAAACCTAAATAAATAAAATAAAATAAAACAAAAAATGAAAGAGATTAGTAAATGTGTCAACAAATTCACCGTTCTCTTTTATTCTTTCTATTTTGTATCTAGAAATATAAACAAAAAATAAAAAAAGAAGGAAGGAAGGAAAAGGGACGGATAGAGAGTAGTAGTAGTAGTAGTAGTAGAAGTAGTAGAAGTAGTAGTAGTAGTAGTAGCCTTGAAACATTAAACGTATTTTAAACTGACGTTGTAGTTTTGTTCAGATCGTCCTTTGGGCGCTAAACTGATTGTTTATGTTTGGTTTTACTTATGCTTTTCTGACATTTAATTATAAATTAAATCGGCCAAATTAATGGGGACATGCCCTCACACAATGCCAAAAACATTGCAACAGCACCAAAAGTCACGACAATCTCATACAAATCAACTTCCAGTCAAACCCTAAACAAGTTCTATATAAATTCAATTAGACATTGATTATTAGCAATGTTCATTTTTATCGTGCTATACCGCTGGTTCTTAGTATAATGCAAAAATGTAAATAAAACGACGTAATTTAACATTAGTTTCTAATTATATATATATATATATATATATATATATATATATACATATATGTATGTATGTATGTGTATGTTTTTGCATTTATATATACTAGCATTTCAGCCCGGCGTTGCCCGGGTGTTTGGAGGAGTATGTTGAGCAAAAAAAAAAAAAAAAAAAAAAGAAAAGCAAAGGCGGTTAATTTTTTAAACTTTGACCCCTATTATGACACCTTAACATTTATATTTTGGGCTCAAATCAAGTTATTAAGTTAGATCCATGTCCAAGGAACTTATATCTAATTTTTCAAGTGTTTAGATCCAAAATTAGCGGAGTCGTTTTGTAGAGTTCTCAAAGGTCAAATCGTTGAACTTTGACCCCTTAACAGCAAAATTTCTGACCGAAAACTGATTACAAAGATTTCCCCAAATCTCAGTACCTTTAACGCTTCATTCTTAATCATAGAGATAATCCCCCTTTTTCTTTTTTCTATCTCTATTACTTTTTATTAAATCCTCTCCCCCTCCGTAACTTTCACCCTTTTCTGACACGCGACTTGTTATGTCAACGAACACATTTACAAACCCCTTTTTTGACACGCAAAAATTAGTTTATAAGCAGACTCCCACCACCCACTAACACAATTCACTGTTCCTGTAAAATTACGATCCACTTTAATTATTTCAAATTTATATTGCCTATAAATTCAGCTGTAACGCTTTTTGAACAATTTTCAAAAAAGTTGAAATGCGATTTCTCCATTTTTCATCCTTCTTTTTAGAGAGCTCGCAACTTTTATATATTTTTTTGAAGAGCCCAGTCTTTTCCTTTTTTCTATGGCGTCGAATGGTTCAGGGTCACCTGACGAAGTCTCATTGACCGAAACAAATGACTGTTTGTAGCGACCATATCATATGCAACTGTTTACCCTCGAATAAATAATATATATTAGTCCTCGCGCGAAAGAGCAGGACACAAAATGTTTTAAATAATAAAAATAATAGAATAACAATAATAAAGACTTTCGCTGGCGAGGACTACTATTGACCGTAACTAGTTATACAGTGCTTTTGAAATTTTCATCTCTATTTTTCTCCTTATGTACTGAATATTTGTTAATGAAACATATATGAAATATATTCCTTATTAAATGTTAAAGATTTTCTATTTTGAAAGAAGTTAAAACAAATTAATCTAAAAAAGTTGTTTTAAAGTTTTTGTTAAAAAAATTCAGATTTTCTCATTATTCAGACCTATATTACAAAGAGAGGGTTGCAAAAAATGAGTTGTGGTGTGAGGAGAAATACAAACTAGAAACAGAGAGAATATTCAGACATGCAATAATACAAAGAGGGGGTTGCAAAAATGAGTTGTGGTATGAGGAGAAATATAAACCGAAATAGAGAGAAGGAGAGTTTTAAAATATAATCTTAAAAAGATAAGATACAAGTTAGAAAAGCATTTCATCCAAGGCATGAAAATTGTTAAACAAAATGTTTTTACTATAGGCTTCAAAAATAAAGGTACAAGATTTAATATGAAATTTATTTATCTTCAAAGTGCACTTTCATAAATTTTACAAAGTAAGGTATAAAAATTTAATTTAAATTGAATCAAAAAATTACCCTAGATTTATTTTATGTAATGTACATTCTGTTGCACTTTTTAAGAAAAATCATTGAAAATTTTGTATCTATATCATTAATTGCTAGATGAAAGATAATGTTTTTAAATTGCAACAAAATGTACATTACATAAAATAAATCCAAGGTAATTTTTTTGATTCAATTTAAATTAAATTTTTATACCTTACTTTGTAAAATTTATAAAATTTATAAAAGTGCACTTTGAAGATAAATAAATTTCAAATTGAATCTTGAATCTTTATTTTTAAAGCCTATAGTAAAAACATTTTGTTTAACAATTTTCATGCCTTGTGTGGAATGCTTTTCTATCTGATATATATATATATATATATATATATATATATATATATAAGCGAGATAAGGGAGCGCAATATATATATATATATATATATATATATATATATATATATATAAGCGAGATAAGGGAGCGCAATATATATATATATATATATATATATATATATATATATATATATACTGTGTGTGCAAAATCAAGACTTCAAGACAAGGCGTTGATGGCAACAAGAAGTGTATTTCGTTTTATGTTACAATTGTTTCAATGTCCAGTTCGACAATTTCAAGCATTACATCGTTTGAAAATTTTCAAAAACCAGCATTTACTGTCCCAGAATTCATAGTTATTCTACTTGAAAAATGTTTTTATGTCGTTGCTTAGGATAATTTGAAGGGAGATAATCCAATTAACTTTTTCATCGTTTTATTTTCAAATAACATTTTCGTCGATTTTATGAAGTTTTAGTTTGAAAAAGATTTTTCCTCCATCAGCACAACAATAACTATTTGTTGACTTTTCAGCAAGATGCTTTTTTGTCTATAAATGCTATTACAATAAGCACGGAGTATAATCATCCTACCTTTATGGTCATACACGAACTAAGTCGTACATGTAATATCGTCTCTGGAACTGAAGCCTATTTAGCTAAGGTAGTTGAATGCGGTACTGTTGTTGTGGTCGTCATTGCATTCGTCGTGGTGGTGATTAATATATTTCTCTGTCATTGATGAGAGTCGCCGACATCTTTATTTTCGGTAATTATATTTCGCCACCTTACGCTATTCTTGTAATTCACGCTCTCTTCATTATTAATACAAGGGAGGTAATACTTGAAACCGAGCAAAGAAGGCGTAAAACAATTTCATTCGCAAATCAATTTCACTTTCCACGTGACGATTGATACATCTATCTGTCCTCCTCCTCTTCTCTCTCTCTCTCTCAATCAATCAATCGATATATTTATTTATACTTGTCTATATAATCATGTTTGTAAATCCGTTTTCAAACATTGCCATCGATTTACTAATAAAAAGTTTTCACGCAATTGTGGTTGAAGCGTTTTTAGTAAGGAAAAGCTTTGCACTGAGCCCCTCCCCCAGCGACATTTTATACAGTAAAACCCCGAGATACGCCATAAAACATAATAATAAAATACTGTATTGTATATAATACACATGTATATAATCAAATAACATTATAAATAACACCGTAAGACGGGGCAAATACCATAACCAGAGGCCGGAAAAACATCGTATTCCACATTGTAACCTGAAAAAAACGTATTCCGGGGTTCTACTAATATCTATTTATATAGTGAAATCAAAGGAGATGCACTGTTTACCTGACATAAGCAATGGTAAACTTCGATCTGATATAAATACCAAGTATTTATATATAGATATTTTAATCCCAAACAAATAAAAAACTCAATGCACAAATAATAGAGCGTAGTGCTTATTAAAACAAAAAAGAAAATTAAAACTGTAAGTCGAAATTTACAATCAAAATTTATTGTTCGACTAAATACTCCAAAAACCAATTTACAAAGTCCTTATTCCGCGGAGTTTCAAAGAATGCTATTCTTGCTATTCTTCTCATCAGAGGAC
The DNA here is from genome assembly GCF_053919585.1 of Euprymna scolopes. Taxonomy (NCBI): domain Eukaryota; kingdom Metazoa; phylum Mollusca; class Cephalopoda; order Sepiida; family Sepiolidae; genus Euprymna; species Euprymna scolopes. The sequence goes on along the minus strand of NC_136504.1, from coordinate 42,939,999 downwards.
AGAAAGAAATCAGATGATTATATTTCTAGCAATGCTAGAATTGGCTGGTTACGGCATTAAATTAAACTGCAATTTATTATAGTCATACATTGCAAAAATGTACATGTCCTTAAAAAAAGAACGAGTGGAAAAATATTAGAGATGTAAAAAAAAAAAAAATAATAATAAAAACGAACCGGACATAAAATTGCAGCGTGCATGAAGACTCTTTCAAAGGTGATCCAAAGGCCAAAATAAATCTTTACAAAGAAATCAAGTCAAAATTAAATCCAATTGATTAGAATTAGTCCGGTTGGAAAATTTTCAACGCAGGTGAAATTATAGAAAATTGTTTTTGCCGATAGCGCAGTAGTCCAAGATAGATTGATGCTATATATATATATATATATATATATATATATATATATATATATATATATATATATAGGGAGAGAGAGAGAGAGAGAGAGAGAGAGAGAGAGGGAGGGAGAGAGAGAAATATAGATAGATGAATATGGATATAGATATAAAACATTTTTAGAAAATAACATAGAACTTCTGATTAATTATACTTTTTCATATTTTCAATATTTCTTATCTCCGTTTTTCTTCTGATGAAAAATAATATAAGTTCCATATGTGTCACGAAACCCAAACACCGCGAATAAGCAACAGTGTCTATCAAACCAGTAATAATATTTAAAAATGTTTGGTGTAATAATTCAATGCCGGATAGAAACAATAGAATTTAGATAATTTTTTTTTATATTCACATACACAAATAATAATAAGATAAATAATAAAAAAAAAATAGTAAAAACAGAAGCTAAATTATTGAAAAGATTTAAACACCAGGTTTGGGGTGGCTGGTATGATGAATCTCTTTTATAATGGAGAGAAGTTCATGATGAGTTGAATTTTGATGTAGCGCTCAAATCCAATGTAAACAAGTTCTTGTTGATCCGTCCCCATAAATAATCAAATTCTACCCAATTTACGCCATTAACGATGACCAAACTACCACCTTACATTCAGTAACCCTTATCCTCGAGTGACCTTCGCGCCTTGATAAGTGATGACTACCTTGTAAAACAAATACGGAGATCGATCACTAAGAAACAAGAGAATTAGTTGGGGATGAAACAGCTTACATAGAAAACATCATTTTATGTATGAACGGCCCCCCCCCCAATAAAAAAAACTCCCATCCCCAAGGAACCAAAAAGAAAAAAGAAAAAAAATGGAAAAAATTAAAAGCAGAAACAGAAAATATGACCAAACTTCTCCCTTTCACCCCAAGAGACCCTATCATAAATATAAGTGTAATTTTTGCAGTCTTGTAATAATGGTGTGGAGAAACACAGCAATAAGCGCCAACAGTTGGTTTGTGCCCTTTGTGGAGAAACGATGGCATTCAAACCCGAAACCTGCCCGATACCGAAAATTAAGAAGATGCGCTTCTACGCTACTGGAATGAAATTTCGAAAATCGTAATACTGAATTTCGCATGAAAACAATGGTATCTACGTATTCCTCGTATTTTTTAAATTATTGTATGCCAAAATTACGAAAATCGATAAGGTATTTATAAAAGATAAGTATTTATTAAAGAAAAAAAAAAGAATTTGATGAAAACGATCGTAAGCCACAGGAGAGTGAAAACGAGAGATAATTTTCCGTTTCGATTTCAACAAGATGGCGGCAATTTTCACCTGCTAACACAAATAAAGTGTTTTGTTTTAATAATCTAGTGATATTCAGGTAATTTCGACTGCATAAGTTGGAAACGACCATTGTAACTTATTAGAATTGACAAAAAAATCAGTTGAAACCAATGTCTTTTATTGTTGAATGTACTAAAAAACACCGTATAAAAACAACACTTGCGAATAAATACTGGGAACTCAAAGAAAGCGGACATTCGCCGGTAGTCGAATGGAAAATAATAAGACAAGCTACCACGTGTAGGGACCTAGACGACCCATGTAGATTATGCCTTCATGAAAAATTTGATATCCCGTACTTTAAAGAACCCCAACATCTATTAAACTGTAGAAGAGAAATAGCAAATAACTGTGCTCACAAGATAAAATGTACTCTGGGATGGCGATATGAAATAGTTTTAAAACTAACAAAAACAATAGAAAATAAACAAATAAATAAATTAAATAAACATGAATATACATAAACGATCACACACACACACACACACACACACACACACACACATATATGTGTGCATATATGCGTGCACACATATATTTATATATAAACTAACAATAAAAAAAAACACTAACCTAGTTTTAAAACAGATCCTTTGTCCCATATAATGCATGCCCATTGGCTGATAGGAAGGGCGCGGTGGATACTAGAAAGCTGATTCGCTAACTAAAATTTCAATAGAAGAGGATCATATAAAAACGATAAACAACCACAGAATTCGCGCATAAGCCTGAAGAGTCCTAGAGTGGATTAAACGCGGAATATTCAGTGTAGCTTAATCGCCATATATATTTTATAAATTACTATATATATGTATATATATATATATATATATATATATATATATATATATATATATATATATATATGATTATTACTATAATGTTTTTTAATACCTAGAGACACTAGAGTTTCATCTTTTCGAGAATCAAAAGTGCAGGGAATCACGAGCCATTTCAAATGGGATTAAAGAATATGGATACATTTTTATATTTAGAGTTATCAAGATATAAGCAGCTCAACATATGGAGTTGGAGCATATATATATATAAGAAAGATATTATAAACAAGTTAAAATAAATGCACACATGTACGAATTAATATGTTAGTTCAATAAGAAAAGAAAGCATCAACGGAAAAAAGTGTTTCCTACAGCTGTAACCCAACTCCCTTCTCCTTTAGTGGTGCGAAGCCGTAGACCCCTTCGTCCTTCTTCCGTCTTTCTGTTCTTTCTTTTTTTCTTCTTTCTTTTTCCTTTTCTTCTTCGATATCCATTCCTATTTTACCGCTTTCCACTCCTTCCATTCATCCTGTTAAGTCTTGACATTCTCTTTCCCCCTTATCCCCTCCTATTTGGAGTCTAAAATGTCACTTAATGTCACCCCTCCCACTTAAAGTTTAGCGTTTTAATATTTTATTTTTACATTCGCCCACCGCGGTTACAGTGATCGAACTGCATGTTTATTTAAAAACTGACATACAGCGAACCTTGCTTTATAGCCAATTAAGTACCGGATTGGATACATTTACGGTAAGGAGATAAATACATCAATAGTGTGTGTGTATATATATATATATATATATATATATATATATATATATATATATATATATATATATATATATATATATAATAAAATAAAAGTTACAATTAAATTTACCAAAATGCTCCAAGATGGTAAAATTAAAGTGTATCATAAATATTAAAGAATTAATATTTATAAAGTTATCTCAGCCAGATGTAAAAGCTCGATAAAACCAAGTAGGAGATAGAGCTTATAATAATAATAATAATAATAATAATAATAATAATAATAATAATAATAATTTTTTCCTTTTTTCCTTGTACACATTTTTGTGAATTATTCCATGGATTTCTGCCTTTGGATTATAATGGACCATCTTCTTCCAATTACGGGATTTCCTTGGATTTTACTTGTGCAAATGGAAATTCAATTAACTTTCTTGAAGTTATATATTTGGATTTTACCGTCATTGGATTATTTATCTTCCACCAGACTATCCATTCACGTGTAATCACCTTTTTCTTCACCATATTCCCTTTGCTTCATTTTTTTTGTTATCAAATAAGATCTTTGACTTACTTGTTGTTTCATCAAATACTTTTGCATGCAAAATCCGATCCTGCATTTTGCTAATTCCTACCCTCTGATGAGAAGGAAAGTATTTCTTCGAAACTCCGCGGATTAAGGACTATCCATTTATCTAGTGTTTTCTTTTCAGATTAAATATGTTTTTAACTCATTTCAAAGTGTTTTTTAACATATTTTATTAACTGTTTGCTCGTATATATATATATATATATATATATATATATATATATATATATATATATATATATATATATATATATATATATATATATATATATTTATATCCTATGGATATATTTACCTGCCTGTTTATCACTCTCTATCTTTCTATCTACCTACCCATATCAAGTTTGTCTTCATCAGTGTGTCTACAAAATTACCGCTGCCCCTCAACAGACCATCTTGTTTGCGGTTCGCTTGATCTGAAAAGAAATCGAATTTACTCTAAACCCTAGAAAGCGCAGCCCAACCACAAGACCCCGCACCCATTTATCTCACCCGTCCGTCGCGTTCTCGTCGTAGAACACGGTATTGTCACTACTTGTAACGCACTTATTGATGACGTCTCTTAAGTGCACCATTTTATGTGTGCACACGCCACAAAAGGTTCGGCTGAGACCGACAATGTGAGACAATCATACACACACACACACACACACACACACACACACACACACACACACACACACACAGACCTTAGCAATCGATTAGGCTTCCGGATTTATTTCTCAGTCAACCTCAATCACTTCGAAATCAACACTGATCCTTTCGATTGCCTAAACCCGGCCAACAAAAGCTCTATCACCATCAACCGTTTGTACGCATGCCCTCTCCGCTTAAAACTGTGTTCACGCTTAAGACGTGGCGTGCAAGAAGATCTTTAGACCTCCTACCCTCTCTCTACTCATCTCTCACTCCCCATTTCCCCTTTAACTTTCTCTCTCTCTCTCTCTCTCTCTCTCTCTCTCTCTCTTTACTCTCCCCTCCCTCTCTTCCTCTCTCTCTTTTAACGTGTTCATAAGTTTTAAAACGAAACCACTTCGCCTCCTTCTTAAAGTGAGTTTTAAGTTCAACCTTGTCGGATAAAAGTCAGAAATCGACTGGCGGACGAGTGACGAGATTAACTCCACTTCGTTTGGCAAAGTTATACGAGCGAATATGACGTCACATTTTCACTCGCTGCTCGAGACTGTCACGTCATCTTATTTGCTCCGGCCGTAGTCTCACTGAACCAATGTTCAAATTTACTGCTGTAAAGGACGAGTTCAAATCTCAGACGGGGCGAACAGAAACCGCAACGTATAGCGACTTGTGTTCCGTCGATCGTTTCATCTTCGTTGTCAATGTAGTTGCGCATGTAATCTTTTTTTTTACGCTGGTGGTTTTGAATCGATCTACATATATTTTATTTCTGAAGAGTTGTGTCCTTTGTGTGTCAATCAACTGTTTTGTTTCTCCCGGCGAGGTGTGCACCTGTGTCAAATACCTTTTGTTCCATTCTAGTGACATTTCAGGTACACCCGATCTGTTATTTAGCAGTACTCATTCGTTCGGTTGGTTGGTTAGTTGTTTTTGTTTTACGGCATATCAACCCTTTTTGGGTTATTTAATGCCGAATCCAAAGATTCTGAAGAAAATGTTTTTTAATAGAATATATTTGTTGTTTTCACGTCGGTTTCTATTTAACCCATAGTTGGGACCCTAACAGGTACTACCACTCCGGGTCAGAGTGGACCTGGGAGCAATGGTAATTAAAGGGTGGCTCCACACTCCCCAAAGCCCACAAGCGGAGGCCTCACCACTGGATATAGTTTAAGGTCATATCCAGGACCCCTCATTCGTTTGGAGATTATTGCCCCTACTTGCCCTTAATATCATTAAATCAACAATTTCCCTTACTCTGTGCCTAAAACTATATGAAAATTCCACGAGCAAAGTTTTTTTTCCTAGATCCGTCTGTCGATTAAACACACTTTTGTCTGGCTACTTCCCAGATTACTATAGCAATGACGTTTTCAAGTCTAATGTAAATAAGTTCTTGTTGAGCCGTCCCCTTAAATAATTAAATCCTACCCAAATCCACCATTCCTGGTCATCACAGTTTTGCTTCATCGTCTAACAGAGACTCATTAACCCTTATCTTCGAGTAGCCTTCCTTCTTAACCTAGTAAAAATAAGTATTGCATATCTATACTAAAGAACTACATAAAAGTTGATATGTCGTAAAATGGAGAAACTAAAACAATACAAAGTTATAAGTAATATAGTCGCTTATCACCTTTTCCTTTTCAATTGGCATGACCACCATATTTCCGCATGTTGGTGCAACTACATTGTAATAGCAAAATTTGACAGTTTTAATGTTGAATTTCAAATTAAACCAATGGCCTCTACTTAATGTTACAGTAATGAATATCAAAATTACGAAAAACAATAGGATAGAAAAAATTATTAAAGAAAACATTTTTTTTTTTTACGAAAATTAGCTAAAATAAAATGTTTCGCTAAAAAACACAGGAGAGTTCCATAAGGATGTAAATAGCGTGTAACTAAAGCAATTAAAAAAATAATACATTGTACGTTTTGCCTGGTTTTTAACATAACTGAGTTATTTCCTTTTGTTACTGTCTGTGTCACATCTTCCGAAATCAATATGGCGACGGTTTTTTTACTATAAAGATCGAAAACTTGTGTTTTTTTTAATACTGCAGTAATATTTAAGTACTTCTGATATACCAATTAAATAGATATCATTGTTTTTTAGTTGAAATCTTATTATAAATTTTCCTACTGTGTGTGTGTGTGTGTGTGTGTGTGACGCGGTTTATCTTAACCTACAGGCAACCCACCCAGGCAAGTTAGATACCGAAATGAAGCTTATGACTCAGCGGATGTTTTAATGATATTTATATCCATGTTTGGTGTATCGAAATGCAAAAAATTCAAACAAATAAGGATTTACTGAACAACGTTTTATTTACTGGATACCGTATTTACCGGAAGTTATCATCTCCCTTAGTAAGTTCAATTTACTCTCTGTGTGTGTGTGTGTTTATGTGTGATGCGGTTTAACTCAGCCCACAGTCAACCCACCCAGGCAAGTTAGGTAGCGAAATGAAGCTTATGATCCAGCGGATGTTTTAATGATATTTATATCCATGTTTGATGTATGGAAACGCCAAAAAAAAAAAAAAAAAAAAATGCAAAGAAATAACGATTTACTAAACAACGTTTTATTTACTGGATATTTTTCCGGTACAAGGACCCAAGTTTGCCCAGCTGGTTAGTAGATGTCATTGTTTTTTTTTTTAATCGATTTTTCGTTTTCCGAATTTCGTTATTATAGTGTAGTTGCATCGTTTCGACCAATAATTACACAAAACTTTTAATAAAATATTTTTTTCCATGGGGAGAAGTGTACTTTGTGTTACTTCACCCGCATTTTTTGTTTAACTCTGCAGAGTTGTTGTTGTTGAGCAAGACAGACTTCAAAGAATCGAAATCGGTAGTTGTATCGGAATCTGTAGTTGTATCGGAATCGAGAATTTAGAACGGAATCGGGAATTTAGTACGGAATCGATAAAAATATTGGAATCGTCCTATCACTAATATATACATATATATATATATATATATATATATATATATATATATATATATATATATATATATATATATATATATATATATATATATATGTATATATATATATATATATATATATATATATATATAGAGAGAGAGAGAGAGAGAGAGGGTGACCCAAAAAAAACAGAGGGCATTCAATTGTTTTCTGGGTATTTTAAAGTCAACGCAGAAAAAAAAGGCCAAAAACCCTAGTGTTTTGATGTGATGTTTTGAATATAATAAACTAGTTATGACCAAAGTTTCATTTCATTCGGACAAAACACTAAGAGACGGGGCCAAATTAGATTTGGGGCCCGGTTTTTTGGGTCACCCTGTATATATATATATATATATATATATATATATATATTTACTATACTAATTATTAAATACCTACAGACACTAGTGTTTCATCATCGGGAATCATCAGTGCGAGAGATTCGAACTCGGCAACAAAGACATCTTTGACTCCATTAGCAAGGACCAAATCCACACAGCCACCGTCAACCGCGAAAAATATCGTTGAAATTTAAACATTTATTTTTAAATGCCTTTAACGTCTCAGAATAATCTAATGATTATAATATCATGATCTGTCTATGCGAGCTAAAGTAACCGACTTTATTTCAACTGTGAAATGCTCAACGATAAGAACAAGTTTCTTAAAGGGGCTGACATAATTATTTATTATAATAATTATTTAATATATATATATATATATATATATATATATATATATATATATATATATATATATGTATATATATATATAATTTTAATTATAATTAAATAATGCTTATACATTTATACGCACATGCAATAGTGTTTCATGCTTACGCAATAACGAGATTCGAATCCAGCTACGAAGACGCCTTTTGTTCAATTTGCCGACTCTTTAACTAAGTGTCAGTGAAAATTGCCACGGTAAGGAAGGGAATTAAGAACTATTAAACGCCGAATTAAGGCGAGTAAAATGACAATCTAGAGTGTTCGCACGAGTGGAAGTCGTGAACATTGCATAGACGCTAGTTGACTGCCATAGTTATAATCCCGCAGACAGTGGCCATCCTTAAATATTCTTAAAGAGACTCTATAATAATAATTAAATAATAATTAATGTACTCATTTTTTTATTTTATATATATATATATATATATATATATATATATATATATATATATATATAGAGAGAGAGAGAGAGAGAGAGAGATCGTCATATAATGACTAGAGCACTCTGACTGACGTTAAAAACATTTAATGAAATAAATGTTTAAACACCAATAACATCTCTCGCGGTTAATGGTAGCCGAATGGATATAGTCGTTGCTAATGGAGCCAAAGATGGCTTCTGTCGCCGGGTTTAGATCTATCGACTGGTGTCAATCGTGACACTCTGCACTGAAGATTCCCGAAAGGATGAAACACGAGTGTCTGTAGGTATTTTATAATTACACTGTGCAACACTAAAAAAAGTACAGGATATCTGCAGCAATTTTTGTATACCTAGTAACGTGGAAATTTTATTTCTGGCTTTCTTTTTGTTGAATTAGGTAAATTTGTGCAAAATTGCCACAGTCGTAAATTTCAGTAAAAACGTCATAATGGGTTACTGACGACTTTGCAGTCACATATTATGTGTATTAAATTATA
>NC_136504.1:42888407-42925907 GCF_053919585.1 Euprymna scolopes | reverse complement strand
AGAATCAACATGCATACAGTCAAGCATGATGGTGGGAATGTCATGATCTGGGGCTGCATGAGTGCTTCAGGTATTGGAGAGTTACATTTCATTGAGGGAAACATGAACTCCAACATGTACTGTAAAATACTGCAGCAGAAACTGGGTCGCAGAGCAATGTTTCAGCATGACAATAACCCAAAATACACATCCAAGACAACCGCTGCTTTACTGAAGAGACTGGGCGTAAAGGTGATGGACTGGCCAAGCATATCTCCAGACTTGAACCCAACAGAACATCTTTGGGGCATCCTCAAGTTGAAGACGGAAGCGCAAAGTCTCAATCCGCCAGCCCCGGGACGTCGTAACTGAAGAGTGGAAGAGCATTCCAGTTGCTACATGTGATGCTCTGGTAAACCCCATGCCCAGGAGAGTAAAGGCAATTTTGGATAATGATGGTGGCCACACAAAATATTGAGAGTTGACACGTTGTATGTTAATATTGGAAACTTTTCGTAAGGGGTGTACTCACTTTTATTGCCAGGGATTTAGCTTTTAATGGCTATATTTTGAGTTATTTGGAGCGGAAAATAAATTAACTCTCTTATATATGCTGCAGACACACTACTTTTCATTATATCAAAATATCATTTTTTCAGTCTTGTCCCATGAACAGATATACTTAAATATTTGAAGAACTGTGAGGAGTGTACACACACACACACACACACACACACACACACACACACACACACACACACATATATATATATATATATATATATACAGCCACTCTGATGAGTCGTAGACGACGAAACACGTGTCAGTGGATAATTACATTTTAAAAATTATATATATACCGCTCCCCATGTGGGGGTAACAAATTGGTTAAAAGGGAAAATTATTCCCAACTCGCATTTAGGTAAAAATGCACTTTCGTAAATAATTGAATTCATTCAAAACATATCGCTAAAACCAAAACAAAACAACATCTAAGTAAATCGCGATATATCCAGACAGTTGGCGAGATGGTCCAGGGATAAGGGTTTAAGCTCATTAACGTTGGGTCCCGATTTCGAATCTCGCTAGATACAGCCACTCTGATGAGTCGTAGACGACGAAACACGTGTCAGTGATAATTACATTTAAAAAATAATATATATATATATATATATATATATATATATAGTGTAATAGACAGCCACAGTAAAATATATTTAAAGGTGATGTGGTCAGAGTATTGTATTTATGATAAGCTCAATAGGTGTAATTATCTAGAGCTATATAAATAGAAAGGGTAAGAGATAAATAATTGTTAAATTATCAATTAATTTTTCATAGGAGGAAACATAACAAAATCAAATTCATATGTACGCTCGTTTCGGAAACGATATACTTTTATTCATTCGATAATTTACAAATAAAACTATCGAGAAATAAGTAAAATATTTCTGAATATCGTCTGCTCGTCAGCATAAATGGAAGGGGAGAGGGGGAAGAAGACACAAAATTTAACCAAAGTTTAACAAGTTATATCCAGAAATATTTTACTTATTTCTCGGTACTTTTATTTGTAAGTATCGAATGAATAAAAGGTGATATCGTTTCCAATATGATTTGTTATGGTTCCTCTTATGAATATTTGATTATCAATTTCACAATTATTACTCTTTCACCCTCTTTCTCTCTTTCTCTCTCTATATATATATATATACATATATATATATATATATATATATATATATATATATATATATATATATATATATATATATATATATATATATACAAATCCGATCCTATATTTTGCTAAATCCTACCCTTTGATGAGAAGGAAAGTATTTCTTCGAAACTCCGCGGATTAAGGACTATCCATCTATTTAGTGTTTCCTTTTTAAAATAAAATGTTTTTAATTCTTTTTTAAAGTGTTTTTAACATGTTTTATTAACTACTTGTTCTTATATATATATATATATATATATATATATATATATATATATATATATATATATATAAATCATGGCAATTTTTTTCTTCTTTATCTGTATTTAAAGCTTTGACTAAAATTTGAACTTTAAGATAAAATACGTATTGAATACGTTTAAAGACAAATTACAACGCGAAATTATTAAAATAAACAAGTGTTTGTTTTTAAGGTATATTTCGGAATAAAACTCCCTCCTCAGTCTTTTATATATTTTCTCTTTTTTTAAAGGAAGATCAAGAGTTCACGGGATGTAAATTACTGTGTTGATTTTGTAATGCCGGAAAGGTTGCGCTTGGCTGCGAGATTTGAACCCCATGATAGTTTTTTTTTTAAATCTATTTTTCATCCGTGTCAAAAGCGTTGATCAAAATTTTAATTTTGAATTAAAATACGTATTGACGAGGGATTTTTATTCCGAAATATATCTTAAAAATAAACACTTGTTCATTTTGATAATTTTGCGTTGTAATTTGGCTAAAACGTATTCAATACTATTTTATTTTTTGATTTAAATTTCAGCCAACGCTTCAAACACAGCTAAAAAATAAAAAATAAAAAATAAAAAAAAGTACCATGATTTTCAAATCGCGCGGCAAAGCGTAAACCTTCCGGTCTTATTCTTGACAGCACCTGTTTTGTAGCGTAAATGAATGATTTTACGCAACAGGTTCTATCAAGAATATATATATATATATATATATATATATATATATATATATACTAGCATGGGTGCCCAGCGTTGCCCGGGTGTTTGGATGCGTATGTTGAGCAAAAAACATCAACAAAAAAAGTTGTAGTAGAAGGGCAGGCCCGAACACGTACTGCGAAGGAGAAAAAGAACGCAAAAAAAACTCGACGTCTTTGCTGTTACGACCACCGTCAAACCGGAAGTAACGTAGGTTTCAATTAAGGCTAGAAAACCGAAACGAGGGGATTGTTTTCGAAAATTTCTGCGAAAAACGCAATCCCTGTCTGTAGAAAAGTGCCCAGATGAGGGTGAAGAATTAATGTTTTTTGCCAATTTTTCGGTATTTGTCGTCTGAAGGGTCGAGCTTCAAAACGATATTGATCTCGTAAAAATCTGTCGCCTCCGTCGAAAGTTTTAGGCACACATGCAAGCATACATGCATACATTTATATATTGATAGCCTAAATTTTCGACCCAAACTGATTAAAAAGCTTTCCCTATCTCTGAATAACCTTTATGTAAAATTTCAAATGTTTAGACCAGAAATTGTCTGAGTAATTTGGTAGAGACCGCAGAGGTCAAATGTTTTTTTAACTTTGACCCCTATTATGACCCCTAAACATTTATTGCTTTGGGATAAACTCAAGTTATTAAGTTAGATCCATGTCCAAGGAACCTATATCTAAAATGTTTAGAACTAAAATTAGCAGAGGAGTTTGGTAGAGTTCTCAAAGGTCAAATCGTTGAACTTTGACCCCTTAACAGAAAAATTTACAAATTTCCCAAATCTCACTACACTGTATATCAAATTTCGAGTTTGTAGACTGAAAATTGACGGATTTATTGTGTAGGGAAATGTACACAGACAGACAGACACAGACAGACAGACAGACAGACAGACACTTTCACTTATATATATATATATATATATATATATATATATATAATGTAAGCCTAGAAAGAGAGAAAAAGATGTTATACAGTTACTCTTAAATATAAATCTCACTTGTCTGTTTAAAGGTATGTATGTATGTATGTATGTATGTATGTATATCTGCATATAAACAGTCGACAGATTTTCACTAGATCTGTATCGTTTTGAAGCTCAGCACTTTCGGACAACAAATACCGAAAAATTGGCCAAAAACATTAATTCCTTCACCCTCAACTGGGCACTTTTCTACAAGTAAGGGTGGGGGGTTTTCCCCGATATTTTCGAAAGTCATCGCCTCTTTTCGACTGGCTAGACTTAATTCAGACGTACGTTACTTCCGGTTTGGTGATGGACACAACAGCAAACACGTCACGTTTTTCATTTTTTAAGTTTTTGTTCCTCTTGCACGGTACGGGTTCGAGCCTGCCTGCCTACTACCACTTTTTTTATTTAACACACAATTCCAAACATCCGGGCAACGCCAGGTACCCAGGCTATATATATATATATATATATATATATATATATATATATATATATATATATATATATATATATATATATATATATTCCTTTTTTGTTTAATTTTACTTCAGTCAAAGTTCTCAGAAATCAAAGGGCCCACGACCTAGGCCTAACACTTAAACTCTATATGAGATACATAGATATTCGAATGTTCCATTAAAGTTCTTTATCCCTCAGACATTCAGTAAAGAAATTGAGAACATAATTTTCTTCCCCCCAATTAACAATTTTCATATGCTGTAGTATATCTTTTGTTTTTGGTCTCTTGGTCTTACTGGATTCCAGGACAAGAATTTATTTAGTCTGGTGGAGTATCCAGCTTCGTTTTGTTTACTGAGGTAACATCACTTAGAGAAGGTCCACCATTCCTCTTCAAAGATACTATAAGTTAGTCATAGTAAGATCTTATTTGGGCAACGAATATTATGTGATTTTAAACATTTGGTCAGTATCCTCATGCCAGGTTGTCCTGGCAAACTCTGTACAGAAGGACCTTAGACACGTGAGGATAGTGTCTAGTAGGCATTCAAGTTCTCTCTATATATATATGAGTGTGTGTGTATGTGTAGGAAAAGGTAGGAGAAGAAAGAGGGTAGCTTATATAGGGTACTAACATTTTGTGTTCGTTCAGATCGCAGCCATAACACGTTACAATTTATGTTCGACTCGAAGATATTAAGAACTTCAACGATTAAAACTTTTAAAATATGAGTTACTGTGGCATTAAATAGCTGAAAAAAAGAGCGTGATATGCCACGGAACAGAACGCACAAATGAATTCATTGACGTCTATTATCGAGACGTGAATAAAGTAAGAAACTACAAGCTGGAAATTGTTTTCTGTTCAGCTTCGTCCGAACAATACGCACAGATATACGCATACCGACACCACAAGATTAAAGACTTTTAAATATACGTAGGAACTACGCACACACTGTATCTCGTCTGTGCGTTAGAGATCTCGCATGACGCCGCACAACAATTGTGTATGTACGCATGCGTACAGCTCGGTATATATGCAGCGAAATATACTCAGGAGATGGAGGCCACCTGCAAGAAAACAACTATTGAATTTGTCGTGGCCTTCTATTGAATTAGTATGCGTCTTTCTTGGCTTCGAATATTCGATTAAGTCTACGTCATCAACGTGAACATAATTAGCGAACTTAGAGGGGCGGGTGGAATTTCGACGATCGATTTGAACCGGTCGACCTCCCTCCTTTCACTCAAATATATTCACCCGTTGCGACAAAAGGCGTTCTGCCCAATCGTCCATTCGGTATTACTGCACAACTTTCTTTTAATCTGAAATATACATCTCTCTTTCTCTTTCCTTCTGTCTTTCTACACGTCTCTCTCTAGATATTCCTGTATGTGCGTATCTTTTTTGTTTCTCTCTCCGACTCACTCAATTTCTAGCGTCCTTTCTCTTTCTAAATCTCTATTTCTCTCTCTCTCTCTCTCTTTATATATATATATATATATATATATATATATATATATATATATATATATATATATATATATATATAGTAAGGTGATTGATAATTTATAAATCAAATTAAAATTTAAAATTAAAAATCTATTTCATAAGAAGGAACACAACAAAGCCAATAATTTGTACGATCGTTGTGGAAACGATGTTTTTATTGAGATAGATATTAAGTCATGGACAGTAATTTTAACATATAGTTTTTTTTAACCAAAGTCTTCTCATCAGCAAAAACATTGGGTGTTTTTTTTTTTTTTATATAAAAGACACCATAAATAAACCTAGCATTTTTTAAGTGAGGCAGATGTATCTGGAAAATATTCAAATAAAAAGGAAAATAGTTACTTATTGATGTTGATAAACAAAGTAAGATGAGTTCAGAATAAGAATTAGAATAAAATTATAAAGCTGAATTTGGTTTAAATATAAGGTTATGATAAGATGTTTTTCAGAAAATTTGACAAATAGATATATTTACCTTCTAATGGTTCGCCTTTTGAAAATCGCAATTATCGTCAAAGCATTCTAACACTACTCTGCTCTTTAGACTACTGTTCTAACCCCCTTTAAATATATATATATATATATATATATATATATATATATATATATATATATATATATATATATATATATTAGTGATGGGACGATTCCAATATTTTTCCCGATTCCGATACAATTACCGACCCGTCCGATTCTTTATAAATCACTAAATATTTAACTATAAAGTTGTTATTTTGTCCCGATTACTGTAAAAAGCATATCTTACATGCACATGTATTTTCTCAAACGTAAAAAACACAATTGTGAGGGTGTGATCTATAGATTTTAGTGTTACTGGAAGTTTTAATCAATAAATATTTATTTTATTATTACTATAAGTAGTGGACGACGATTTATAAAAACAAAATAAAATAAATAGATAATTAAAGAAATCGGTTTTGGCATCGGAAAATAGGTTCAATTTTTCCGATTCCGATAGCGATTCCGATACTCCAAAAAGTTCCGATTTTTCCGATTCCAAATTCCAATTCCGATTAATCGCTCCGACACTAATATATATATATATATATATATATATATATATATATATATATATATATATATATATATGTATATATACTAGCATGGGTGCCCGGCGTTTCCCAGGTATTTGGATGTGTATGTTGAGCAAAAAATAAAAAAAGCAGTCAATTTTTTAAAACTTTGACCCTTATTATGACTCCTTAAAATTTATTGTTTTGGGCTCAAATAAAGTTAAGTTAGATCCATGTCCAACGAACCTATATCTAAAATTTCAAGTGTGTAGACCCAAAATTGTCTGAGGAGTTTGGTAGAGTTCTCAAAGGTCAAATCGTTGAACTTTGACCTCTTAATTGCTAAATTTCTGGCCGAAAACCGAGCACATCGATTTTCCCAAATTTCAATACCCTGTATATCAAATTTCAAGTCTGTAGACAAAAACTTGACAGAGTTATTACGTAGGAAAATGTGCACAGACACACAAACAGACAGACACACTTTTGTAGATATACTAGCATGGATGCCCGGCGTTGCCCGGATGTTTGGAGGTGTATGCTGAGCAAAAAAAAAAAAGAAGAAAAAAACGGTAATTTTTTTTTGTTTGACCCCTATTATAACCCCTTAAAATTTATTGTTTTGGGCTCGACTCAAGTTATTAAGTTAGATCCGTGTCTAACGAACCTATATCTAAAATTATATTATACTAGCATTTCAGCCCGGCGTTGCCCGGTTGTTTGGATGTGTATGTTGAGCAAAAAACAAATGTGGTAGTAGGAAGGCAGGCTCCAACCCGTACCGCAAAGGAGGAAAAGAACGGGGTAAAACCTAACGTTTATGCTGTTACGACCACCGCCAAAACGGAAGCGACATTTTTTTAAAATTAAGGCTAGACAATCTAAAGGAGAGGATAACTTAAAAAAATATCGGCGAAAAAAGTGACTCGCCCTAGAAAAGTGCCTAGTTGAAGGGGTAGATATTAATGTTTTTAGCCAATTTTCGATATTTGTCGTATGAAAGGTCGAACTTTAAAACGATACTGATCTTGGTAAAATCCGTCGCCTCTATTAAAGGTTTAAGGCAGACATGCAAACAGACATACATACATACATTTATATATTGGTAACTAAAAATTTTCGACCCAAACTGATGAAAAAGCTTTCCCTATCTCTGAATACCCTTTATGTAAAATTTCAAATATTTAGAAATTGTCTGAGTAATTTGGAAGGGACGACAGAGGTCAATTTTTTTAAACTTTGACCCCAATTATGACTCCTTAAAATTTATTGTTTGGGGCTCAAATCAAGCACTTGAAAGTCTATAGTAAAAACATTTTGTTTAACAATGGTCATGCCTTGGATGAAATGCTTTTCTAACTTGTATCTTATCTTTTTAAGATATTTTAAAAATCTCATTCTCTCTATTTCAGTTTGTATTTTTCCTCACACCTCACCTCATTTTTGCAACCCCCTCTTTGTAATACAGGTCTGAATAATGAGAAAATCTGAATGTTTTGTAACAAAATCTTTAAAATAATTTTTTAGATTAAATTTTTTAAACTTCTTTCTGAACAGAAAATCTTTAACATTTAATAAAGAACATATTTCATATAGGTTTCATTAACAAATATTCAGTACATAACGAGAAAAATAGAGATGAAAATTTAAAAAGACTGTATAACTGGTTACAGTCAATAGCGAAATCTTTGTTATTGTTATTCTGTTATTATTATTATTATTATTATTTAAAGCATTTTGTGCCCTGCTCTTTCGAGCGAGAACTAATATAGTTATCCACATAGAGTACTGTTTCGTCGTTTCACAGCTCATCAGTGCAGCTAAACAAGCAACTACCTTAAGCCAGGATCAAAACCCGATCGCCCAAACGACAGTCGGAGCTTCTAACCGTTGCGCTATACAGCTGTTGCTATGCGGGCAGGGAATTAACAATGTTTTGACATTGTCCAAATACCTAAGCTCAATTTGTTTACACAAAGAGCATCGCTTCATACGCTAATTGTAATTTGTATATCATTTCCCAAAACGATCAACCTGTGGAAATATATTTCTGTGGAAATATATTTTATTTTTATTTTCTTATAATAATATACCAATCGTTATTTAAGAAGCTCAATGTATTTACAGCGCAATATAGTTAATAAATGACAAAAGACTATATTCCAAAGTCCATGATGTTAACCATCTTATAATTTATTCCTTTAATACGGTTGACATTTACAATTCTTGACAGTATCTGTTTCGTAGCGCAAAATCAAGGACTTAATTACTACATCAATCAGTGATTCACTTATTAAACCTCTACCACGCGGCTACCTCGCACGACTACTGAATGTATCACGTTTTTATGCAGATATTTTTATTTGTTTTTGTAAGCGATACTTTTTGAACGAATTCCATTATTTATATGAAAGTGCATTTTAACCTAAATGCAAGTTGGGAATATATATATATATATATATATATATATATATATATATATATATAGCTACTTAATTTACTCACATAAGATTAATATACGAAAGAAGAGTCCTAGAGTGGATGAAACGCGGAATATTCAGTGTAGCTTAATCGCCATATACATTTTATAACTTACTTATATATATATATATATATATATATATATATATATATATATATATATATATATATATATATATATAAAATCAATATTCGTATCCTTTAGAAAAAATGAGTAGAAGGAAAAACCATTCATAGGTAAGATTACCATGACATTTTCAATCAAATTAACCATGCATCGCTCTGAACACGGCACCATTGCTAAACACCTGATTAATCAACATTCTTGTCTCCGACTCTACTTTAGGAAAACAACACGTCTATATTCAAACATGCTACTAATAATTGTAAAATATTTGAAGCATTATGAATTAAAAGCAAATAACTAATTATCAATCAAATAAATTTTACTAACAGTAATAACATACTGAAATGCCTATAACTAACTAAAATAATGAATATAAACATGTACGTATTAAAATTAAATTAAAAAAAAAACACAACTTCTTTAAATTGTTCCAGAACAAGTTCGGTTAATTATATCTGATGATAAATCCAGGCTTGTTTGAATGCTCTTGGGTTTACATATAATATAGTGACTACATTAACCAGTTTCTTTTCAATAGCAAATAAATTAATTCGGAAGAATAATTAGTAGACACAAAATATCTATTTTATTCAATTATCTGTTTTACCTAACTTGGAATATATCGACCACTAAAATTGATGGTAAATATTTTTGACAAATTCCTTCACATATTTAAATTATTGATTTTTTATTTTACTATTGATATCTTCATACATTATCGATCTCTTCATAAATTATTGGTCTCAATATAGACAGTTATGATGAAATTTTTGTACCAATTCCTTAACATAGTTAGCTAAAGATGTAGAATCTTGTTGATCTCTTTATACATTATTGATTTTTTCATAAATTATTGATCTCATGATAAATTATTGATTTTTTTCAAAAATTATTGAACTCTTCATAAACTATTGATCTCTTCAACAATTATTTATTTTTTCATAAATTATTGAACTCTTCATAAATTATTGATCTCATCATCAATTATTGATTTTTTTTCATAAATTATGTATCTCTTCATAAATTATTGATCTCATCATAAATTATTGATTTTTTCATAAATTATTGAACTCTTATAAATTATCGATCTCTTCATAAATTATTTATTTTTTCATAAATTATTGATCTCTTCATAAATTATTGATCTCTTCAGAAATTATTGATTTTTTCATAAATTATTGATCTCTTCATAAATTATTGATCTCTCCATAAATTATTGATTTTTTCATAAATTATTGATCTCTTCATAAATTATTGATTTTTTCATAAATTATTGATCTCTTCATAAATTATTGATCTCTTCATAAATTATTGATTTTTTTCATAAATTATTGATCTCTTCATAAATTATTGATCACATCATCAATTATTGATTTTTTTCATAAATTATTGATCTCTTCATAAATTATTGATCTCAATGTAGATAGTTATGATGAATAAATGATTACATTCGACAACCCTGTTTTACCTTTTTAATGCTGTCTAGATTTCCACAACTGATTTGGGATAATTTTGCACTGTTAAATTAGGAAATGGCGCCGATGCCTCTCCAACAGGGCAGCTTTTTCTGCTAAGTTGATTTGAAAAAAAAAAATCATAATTTGTTATAAAATCACACATATTTTTTGGCATTATTTTGGCATCGTCCTAAATATGTTTTTTAGAAAAAAATATTTTGGCAGAAATATTTATTGATTACCTGATAGAAACATCGATTATTATAAACTGATTGGTGGACATTGATAAATATAAGTACAAGTAAACTGCATTGTTCAAACATCAGGGCTTGAACTCCTGTATATTGGACTCCTGGGGAGCTCAGCAGCAAGGGGGGATCTCTCTTCAGATTTCAACAGTATTCAACCATCATGGCTGCGATAATTTTTTCTCTCTCCAATTCACTATTTAAAAACAATTTATAGATTTCTTGCGATCTCTTGGTCTTACTGGATTTCAGGACAAGAATTCATCTAGTCTGGTGGAGTATCCAGCTCCGTGCTGTTACTTGAGTCAGCATCACATGGAGAAGGTGTACCATTCCTTATAGAAGCCAGTATGAGTCAGCCACAGCTTAGCAATCTTATTTGGGCTACGAATACCATGTGATTTTGAATATTTAGTCAGTGTTTACTGGTAAGGAAAAAAAGTATCTTCATGCCAGGTTGTCCTGACAAACACTTGTACAGAGAGACCTTAGATCCTCGAGGACTGTGTCTAGTAGTGATGGGACGATTCCAAATATTTTTTTCTGATTCCGATACAATTACCGATTCCGTGCTAAATTCCCGATTCCGATACAATTACAGAGTCTGATTCTTCATAAATCTCTAATTATCTAACTATAAGATTGTTTTTTCCCCGATTTTCGTAAAAAAACACATGTTAAATGTGCAGATATTTTCCTCAACGTCAAAATACACTTGTGGAGGATGATCCATCGATTTTAGCTTTACTGGTATTTTAAAATCAATAAATGTTTATTATTTTATCATTATTACCAGCAATGGACGGTTTTACTTGAAACAAAATCAAATAAAAATAAAATAAGACAATTAAAAAAACAATTAAAAGCATCGTTTCGGTATCGGAAACATGATAACTATTTTCCGATGCCGATACCGATTCTGACACTCCCAAATCTTCTAATTTTTCTGATTCCCGATTCCGATTCCAATTAATCGTCCCAACACTAATATCTAGTAGGCATTCAAGTTCTCTTCTGAAGGGATTCAGATTCTCTCTTTTAGACATTCTAATTCTCTCCTTACTTATATAAAATCCAACATGATGACGCAAGATGTTTGTTTTGAATTTTAGTATGCTTTGGTGTGTACCTATAAACTAGTGTTGAGACGATTAATTGGAATTGGGAATCGGAAAATCGGAAGATTTGGGAGTATCGGAATCAGTATTGGAATAATAAAAAAATTGATTCCTATTTTCCGATGCCAAAACGATTCTTTCAATTGTCTTTTTTTATTTTATTCTGTTTAAACCAAAATCTTCCATTCCTGTTAATAATGATAAAAAATAATACATATTTATTGATTTTAAAATACCAGTAAAGCTAAAATCGATAGATCATCCTCTACAAGTGTATTTTGACGAAAATCGGGGGAAATAACAATCTTTTAGTTAAATAATTAGAGATTGTTAAAGGATCGGAATCGGTAATTGTATTGGTATTGGGAATTTAGCACGGAATCGGTAATGTTATCGGAATCGGGAAAATATTGGAATCGTCCCATCACTACTATAAACACTATAATATATTTTTTTATTATTTATTTATGTTTTTGCTGACTTTACATATCTTCATTTCTTTTTCCCTATTTTTTATTCCCCAAATTATTTTTTTCCATTCATATAATAAAATTTCTATCAATTCTTTCAGCTACATCCATTCGTCCCAGAAGGAGTTCTTTAGTGATCTTCTATTATTCTAACGAAACACGTGTAAGACTTAATATAAAAAAAATTCAGCATAAAAAACTAATAAGAATGTATGAGTGTGAATTAATTCCATCATTTGGCTTTTTGAAATTTTGAACTCCCTCTACCAAGAGAGCATCCCAAATATTTAGAAAGCCACAATTCGCCGATGCATGGAATATTGATGCTACATCTGGGCTGAGATTTCTATTGTAACAGAGCGCGAACGTGTGTATGACAACAGCAGCAACATCCAACGTATGCGAGGTGACGACACAGCAAGGAAGAAGGAAAAAATCTAATATATAAACGGCTACATGTCTCTCTATCTATCTGTCTGTGGGACTGTCTGTCCGTCTGTCTGTCTATCTCCATATTTTCAAACTCTTTCTCTTCTGAAACTAAAGGCTGCAGAGCGTTACTAGAAGCCTCAAATAATTGGAGTTTTTATGGGCCGTTCTCTTATAGGTCTTTAGCCAGTTAAAATTGTTTTTAATGGGGGTCAAAAATGGGTTAAAATGAAAAAAAAATCGTTAAGCATTTTGTACATTCATTTTAGTTTATTTTTTATTTTTATTTTTTAATCGGTTTATATACGTGTCACGTTGGTACACTGGTAATGCCCCCGGATTTGAATACTTCGGTTTCGATTCTAGCTGATGGTGCCTAAATACGTTTATTTTTTTTTTACTTTTGTAAATCACGACTCTATAATAATATATACGAAATCTAGACAAATTAAAATATCATATTTAAGTGTATTTTACGCCCGGGCAAAGTCGCCCCCCCGCTAGTATTATAAATAAAGAAAAAACGTGCACCCTTGGAGTTAGAAAAAGACAGAGATAGACGTGTTAGACTGGTGGGCCGAGAGGGACAGGATGAAACGCGTCTTAAACATGGCCGGACAAAGATAGAGTATCACGTGTTCCACACGGCAGATTTTTGTAAAGCATATTGGAATAGGAAAAGACGTTTATACAAAAGACAAGGCGTCAATCTGGAAAGTACGTGTAAAATAAATGTCTGTGGTTTCCACTGGAAATAAAGTGCGTAGAACTCTTCCCTTGTCTTTGTTTCCATGCGACTGTCTGCATACAACGTGCGGGTCCTGAATCTTGACATGTAATAATTACGTTACACTACCACTAGTCTCTCATTCTTAGTATCCAAAAAGTCATGAATCTAATACGCCTTATTTGGGAGTCAAAATGAGTTAAAAAAAAAATCGTATATATGCTCTGAGTGGAAAATTCACTTTCATTGAGCTTAATATTTGTTACAATTTGAAATAAAAAATATAACACACACACACGCGCGCACACACGCGCACGCACGCGCGCACACACACACTCTCTCTCTCCCTCCATCTCTCTCTTTGTATATGCCCTCTCCCCTTTCGTTGTTTCTATCCATCTATTCTCTATTTATAATTCTTTTTGTTATCTTTTTTGTTAAATAATGATTGTCAATTCATTTTGTCAGTTTTCGTTCGTCGCCATTTTCTTCCTATTTTGCGATAACTTTCCGCGCATTAAAAAAAAAAATCTTTCTTTACACCCGACCATTTGCCCAATGCATTTTTTTTCTTATAAAAATAATTCGCTTATTTAAATGTATTCTTTTATCTTTTTTTTTTTCTTATTTTTCATTATTTTTATTATTTAACTTTGACAGTCTTATTTGCATGTATTTTTGCGCAATCGCAAATGATTGCGAATCTAGGGGGAAAAATGCCAAGAGAAACATAAGACAAAAATGATAGCGAATTAAAATGTGGAATTTATAACTTCTACACTGCCATTAAAAAGCTTATTGTTATGTACAATAAATTGTATATAACAATATAATATTTTGCAATATTATATGTTCTAAAATCTTACATATAAAACTCAATATGTTTGTCTGTGTCCATTTTTTTCAAAGTGCATTTGCCATTGACGCAAGGTTGTAAGGCGGCATGAGGCGGGCCAAATAGTTGAATTTTTTTTGTACCGTTGTTTTATATATATAAAAGTGACCTTGTCAGTTAATCTGTATGTATGTCTGTCTGCCTGAAGAACGGTCTTTACCAAACAACTCTGTCAAATTTTGGTCTACAAACTTTAAACTTGAAATTTAGGAGATTTGGTTTGGTTTTCAGCCGGTAAGAAGTAGCCGCTAAAGGATTAAAACTGAAAAAAATAAATAAAATTTGGTTGGCGTAAGTCGACTTAAAATGATGTACACGTATGTAAATATACATTTATGCATTGGAGTCGCTTCATTTTTTTTTTTACTATTTCTTATTCACCTGACGATAGCTGAAACGGTGACGATTAAGACTGGAGTGCTGAATGTTTTGGTTTCGATTCTAGCTGAGGGTACATTGGTCATATTTTTTTTTAACTTTTGAAATCACGACTATTTATTGGGCCCAATATAATAATCTTTATTGAAAATTGTCTCCATAATAATATATGCGAAATTTGCATCAATTAAAATATATTTAAGCGTATTTTACGACCGGGCAACGGCGAGCGGCCTACTACTACAGTATTTATAGTATAGACAAAATACCCAAAGACCATTATTTAAATGCTTAATATACATAAGTATTTTCTAAACGGTTCATAATAAAGTAATATTTGGTGTTACTCATTTGTAATTTTATTATCCTATCAATGTCAATGTTTGCAGCTTGTATTATGGACATCGATATGCTTGTAGCATTGTATGTTAATATCAAAGAAACAGAGGACATGGTAAAACACAACTAATTTTCTTTTTTGACAAAAGCTTTTATGTTATATTATCGGGTACCAAATCGATGTATGTTGTATTGAGGGAGGTATATAAACCAGCCTATATTATTTATATATACATGTCTAAATTCATGAACATTCAGTTGTATAAAATATCTTTCTAATGAATGCATGCATACAGAGTGTATATACGTTTTTACATACGTGTCACAGTCATCTATATGATATGTGTATATGTGTTTGTCTAGGACCATCTAGCGCTCTGATCGTCTAATTTAGAATTCGTTATATGTGTATGTACATTTAATTATAATTTATAACAGGACAATACTATATATAATTACCTTTACAGCACAAAGGACGAATAACACTTATTTGGGGTTTCAACATCTGGCCAATCGGGAACATATCTGGTTCATCTTTAGCCTTGTTCGACGGAAAGCTGCAATGAAAATTCTCCTCAAGAAAATGACAGAGCCTCGGGTTTTATTTTAAGTAATTTTTTGTTCCAGATCCCCCCCCCCTTTGAGGAAATTTGCAACGTTGATTTTGACTATCACCATTTCTGACTTCCTCTACTTTGAGCCATCTTAATCTAAGGACCGTCACTGTTCCTTCCCCGACTCTGAATGACTACATTTCTAACTCCCAACTCTGCTTATATATATATATATATATATATATATATATATATATATATATATATATATATATATATATATATATATATATATATATATATATATATATATATATAACTATTTCTTTGTGTTTACGTCACTCGACCACATAAAAGACTCAGCATGTGACCTTCGGTTACTTTTTCTGGCCAAATTTATTGTTTTAATCCCTAGGTTTGAAAATCCACGCTGCTTATGTCCACCACATTCTTTCCTTGTTATTGTTTCTAAGTTAACCAAATATTTTACGAAAATTTGTTTCAATATATATATTTTTCTGCATAGTCTTTTCTACATAACACTTAACAAAATAACATTAATGTTCATTATGTAACGTTTTACTTTTTAATAATAATAATAGTCGATTTAGAAAATCGACTATCAGCAATGTCACCCGATGTTTCTCTGGCATAATCCAACATTTATATGTGGTATTCCTAACAACGCATTTTATTTTCTAAATATTTAAAATGTTCAGTTCTTTTTCTCCGGCCACGTATGCATTTTCGTCTCTACTGTGACGTAACCCACCTGTCTCAAACACGTGTTTCTCTCATCAGGTCTTGAACACCTGTGTCCTTTTATCTCTGCTGCGATGTCACTACGCGCAGCTGGCTTGGTCATTTGCATATTTTTATGTGGCTGCTGCCAACGTCAGCAGTTCTGTTACATGTAAACAATTATCCTTTAATTCCATCTGAGTTCACTAGGTGCTATTATTGGTAATATCTTTATAATAGATAAATATATTAGACCATGAATTAATTAATATTTAATAGATTTTCCTTTCATAAAACCAGAAAAAAAGAAAAGAATGAAGCAAAAAATATCTTAGTTAAAAATGTATTTTTAAAGCTTAAACATTTAATTAACTATTTTCAAATTTGTACGTATATTATCAGCTTATATATACATTAAAAACAGAATGAGATCGCTTAATCTGCAAATGATTTCTGTTTGATCTGATGTTGCTAAGGTAAAAATTTTGCATTTTACTCATTAAAAATGAAAACGTTCTAAAATTAAATTCTGTTGACCGTAAAATAAATGCTAAAATTTTAAATAAATACTAGCTGTTTATTTACGATTATTTGTCATTTACCTGTCATTTCGCTGACGGCTGATATGAGAAATGTATTAATATATATATATATATATATATATATATATATATATATATATATATATTTTCAATGATGATTTTTTCTGATGATGTTTTTGTGTATAAATATTTATATATATATATGTGTGCGTGTGTACATATATATATATATAATATATATATGTACGCACGCAGACATATATATATATGTACATACGCACACATATACATACAAACACACACGTATATATATATATATAAATATTTATACACAAAAACATCACCAGAAAAATAAAAAAAAATAAAAATCTATAACTAAACAAAAGCTTTCTGTTGTCTTTACCAATGTTTGTTTGAATATATATGTATATATATATATATATATATATATATATATATATATATATATATGTTGCAGATGCAGTCTCGAAATAACTAAATAACTAAATAAATATATATATATATATATATATATATATATATATATATATATTGCAGAGGCAGTCTCGAAGTAAATATATATATATATATATATATATATATATATATATATATATATATATATATATATATATATATTTATATATAAATATTCCGGCGGAGGTCCCGAAATAAAGACGAAACGTTGATGAACACATAACTCGGTTGGTTCCTATTTATTTCTTTCTCTTTATCTCTCTCTCTCTCTGACTCTCTCTCTCTCTCTCTTTCTCTCTCTCTCTCTATATATATATATATATATATATATATATATATATACAGACTAGAAGGCCGCTTGACGTTGCTCGGTCGTAAGATATGCTTAAATACGATATTTTAATTTATGCAGATTTCGTATGTATTATCATAGACCCCCCCTTTTTTGTTATTATATTGTACTTAATATGGAGTAGTACCCCCCTCTTACGTGACCCGATCGTAAAATTCGCTTAAATATGATATTTTAATTCATGCAGATTTCGTATTTATTATTATAGAACTAATACTTTAGTGATTATTACAGTGATTTCAAAAGGTAAGAACAATCAGTTAGAATCGAAACCAAAACATATAGCGTTCCGGCCATAGTCGTTAAGTTTGAAAAGTTTGCTTGAAATGACGTCATGACTTAAACATTTGAGATGGTGACAAATAAATTCAGAGTTTTATTATCGCAGAAGATTCAAGCAAGCAAAGACACCCGGACAGCCCAGAGAGTTTTATAATTATTAAGATAGTAAAAAAAAAGAAAGAAAAAAAGTGATATCTGTTTAATTTAATTGAAGGATATTTATCTGGGAGGTGACAGTGCTCAAGTGGTTAACGACACGGACTCATCACCTGAGTGTCCTAAGTTTGAAGCCAGTTCGTTCCACAAAAATCACTATCACTCAGGATGTTGGCAACCTTCACTTGGTTCCTCCCGAATGTACTCGATGTTTTACCAGAAAGAATTATGTCTAGACGAATATCGGGGAAACCAATGTCAGTAATAGAATTTTCGGATTCATACGATATAAGGATGATCTAGCCATTATTGCTGCGGTAAAAATGACAGAATATGTATTGTTTGAAAATGAATTAAATTGTTACAATTTGAAATAAAAATTGAGACGCATTTGTTTTTTATTAATTCAAAGTATATTCAGCCGAAAATTCTCAGTAGTTTTACGGGAGGAGAAATATATATATATTTTTAAGATTTGACAGGCATTTATTTTTTTCAAAAGGGTTATTATTATTATTATTATTATTATTATTATTATTATTATTATTATTGGCTCACAAGGAGCTTTCATACAGATCATCAAAGATCTCATATTGAAAATCTGTGGTATTCCCTAGAAGCTGAGTGACAACAAGTTTGCCCAGACGCCCAGCACTCTCCCCATCCTTCGATAGCATTTGCAAATAAACTTGCGCTATCGCAACAGCCTCTCACCATTGATTTTTCGGTGGCAACGGCCATTTGTCTACACTGGAATTTGAGTGGCACTAAGCCTCTCCAAGGTTCCATTTCTCTTTGCGCTTGGCCAGCGAAAGTCTGGTCAGCGCTCTCTCCTCAGTCTTTCCATCCTCCTCGACCCCTCTCGGCTATTTGGTATCACACGTTTTTTTTTGGAGGGGGGGCGGTGAGGAGACAATGGGAGGGGATGGGTGATGGGAATGTAGAACTTGTAGATATGCAGCTGTTTTTGATTCTATGTAACACTTCTTCATGTTTTGCCTCTGCAGCAGTTTGTCTGGCTCACGCATGTGCTTCATGTGTATTAATTTCCGCATTCAAGGTTTTCCTTAATATTTCAGTGGTATCTTTGCAGCCATTCCTTTGATTCTGATTTCTCCCATTCTTTTTTCAAAGTTTTTTCGGAATTTTTCCTAGTGCTCCTACTATTATAGGTATTATTTTGATTTTCTCCATCATCCAAATCTCTTTTAACTCTCTGGCAAGATCTGTGAATTTGCTTCGTTTCTCCTTTTCTATTTATTTATTCATTTATTTATTTATTTATTTCTTCTTCTTCTTCTTCTTCTTCTTCTTCTTCTTCTTCTTCTTCTTCTTCTTCTTCTTCTTCTTCTTCTTCTTCTTCACTCACTTAGAGTTGTCCCACAAGGCCATCATCAGAGATTACTCTCTGACAATAACGCTGGTGTTCCCTCTAGTCTCCCCAGATTTCTAGTACTCTCCACCTCTATCGGTAATATCGTTGGGAATGATCGTCGATCTTCACTTGGATTTGGGTGGCAATAAGCCACCAATGTTTAGGCACTCTTCACATCCACAAATGGAAATCTGGTTGGTGCTGTTTCCTCGATCTTTCATTCCTTCTAGAGCCTTTGCCTATTTTCTATGATGCCAGAAAGATGCAGAAACTTTTTTGAGAGGCAGGGGAATTAGTTAACTTTTTTTGTGGGGGTTAGTTAACTCTTCTTGGAGGGGATTAGTTAAGTTGAGGAGAGCGAGTAATTAATATTTTTGAAGCGGATTAGTTATTTTTTTTATTTTATGGCGGGGGGGGGCAGTAAACTTTTATTTTAGGAGGGGTTCGTTACTTTTTTGGAGGGTTAGCATTTTTAGGGGAATTAATTAACTTTTTTGGGATGAATTAACTGGGGGAGAGGAGTTAACATTATTATTATTATTATTATTATTATTATTATTATTATTGGTTTATCAAAGAGGAGCCTATGTTTTCAGTGGCGTCCGTGCGGCCGTTAATCCGGACTATTGCTAGATAACCATCCATGAGTTTTTCCTAAAATTTTGCCACAAATTGTACTTCATTAAATAGATGTGCACAGTAAAAATTTTTTCTTTTAAAAAAATTCCCGTTGTGCCCCAAGGGGCTCAAAAGAGGTTAAACATGCCCCCCCCCCAAATGGCTAAAAAAATGGCACATTTGCTCCATAACTTTTGATCCATCCATTAGATTTTTTTGAAACTTGGCCAAAAGGTGGATCCCTTTGTTCTTGATATAAATCTTGTATGGGTGATCCTGGCAAAATTCTGGTTTGCGTCCCCGGGTACTTAGTGCTAAAAACGCGTCTTTTTGTGGCTCTTTTTTCATATTTCTCAACAAAAACTTGATATGTCTGACTATATAATAGTTTTTCACGGTGGTCAACTCAAATACATATGTGTTAAGTCCTGAAACTGCATCGTTATCCATTTACACTGGGATTCGGCGTTCTTAGGGACTTAAAAGAGGTAAAAAAAATGCCCCCAAATGGCCCAAAATGACATTTTTTGCCCCATAGCATTTGATCCATCCATTAGATTTTCCTGAAACTTGGCCAAAATGTGGAGGCAATTGTTCTCAATATAAATTCAGTATGGGTGACCCTGGCAAAGTTCTGGTTCGCATCACTCTGGGACTTTTAGGGCTAAAACAACATGCATTTTTGGAGCAAGAACTTGATATGTATGTCTATATAGTAGTTTTCCATGGTATTGAATTCAAAGATACATGTCTTAAGGGGTGAAACAGCATCGTTTGTCCATTTCGGCGGTCACAAATGCCCCAAATTGCAAAAACGACACTTTTTATCCCATAACTTTTGCCCCATCCATTAGATTTTTCTGAAACTTGGCGAAAATGTGAAGGCAAGGTTGGCCCTTCACATTTCTTACATTCATCATTTCTTCATCATTTTTTGTGGCGCCATCTCACACACAGCAGAAGAGGGGGACCATGCACACGCGACTTGCTATTATTATTATTATTATTGCTTTATTATTTTTTATTAACAGTAAATTTACAGGATAATACCAAAAGCACTGTGGAATTTCCTTTGCCTTCTGCTAGTTAAGCTTAATTATGCAAGAAGAATATTTTACCAGGTACTTTATGTAAATTTCAAATAAAATCAAAGTAAATAGCGATAGCGATTGTGACCCAATGGGTCGCGGCAACGTCTATTGCTATTTATAAATTTCAAAATTTCTCAAAAATGAATGTTTAGGTCAAATATTGATACGTTTATCTCCCTCAAATGGTGGAGCGCCCTAGAGGGATAGCATCCTGACTGTAAAATATACATTTCCCCGTACGGCGCTTCAGGCGATTGGTAATACAGTAACCCATTCTCAGAAGGTGAGAAGTCAAAGCCTGATAAGGTGGACGCCTAGAACTGCACAGGATCGTATGCATTATACGCCACCCAACAGAAAGCAAGTTATCTCAGCAATGGACCAGACGCTAATGGTTTTGGAGCCGAGAGAAAACTCCTGGTTGGGTCTCATGCCTTTCGTTGGAGTTAGTTGCTTATAATATAGTCTATGTAGCACACCACAGGCAGACATCTTGTTGCGAAGCAGATGTTAAAAATACTGAAACATGCAGAATTTGCACTCTCATAGATAATAAAAAACATTGCGGGTTTTCTTGTGTAATCACCCGAACGAACTACATCATCCTCAGTGCTTAATATTTTCGCCCCCACCATTTTTCTGCGCGTCTTTTCGTGGCCGCATCTTTCTATCTTATAAATGAATGTGCTTTGAGAAACAGCATCATTAAAAAAAAAAGTGTTTGCAAGAGATCAATGATAGAATCAGATTTCCATGCAAGTTTTTGTCTCGCAAAAACATAATCCACCATACCCCCAAACTTACCTAGTGATTTTCCATCTCTCCTTGATGTGAACGGCTTTCAACTGCTTAAGAGAATAATTTCAATTCTTTAAGGGGAAACTAATCGGGATAATACAAAGCTCAACAAAATTGTATTGGAGTTTATTTAGAAGTAAACAATAATGAAAATGAAGGTATAAAAACTATATATATATATATATATATATATATATATATATATATATATATATATATATATATATATATGCATATATATACATATATATATATATAAATATATATATATATAAATATATATGTATAGATTTATTCATTTATTCAACAAGGGTATACATTTATTCATTGGTGTTAGGTAGGCGGGGACTCTTTATGCCATGGCATTTCAAAGCCTATTACTTCTCATCAAAAGAGTGTAGAAGGTGCTAGGTAACATGATAGGGATACGATGTAAGCGATAGTTTCATTAGTGAAATAGCTTGTTAAGGTTGTTTGGAGGGAGCTAAAGGTGGTTCCTGTGATATAGGAGGAGTGTAGTTTGCATTATGTAATGGATGTATGTATGAGGCATATTTGTCATAGTAGGTGTAATGTATGTGCGTGTTTTAATTCTCAGTCATAGGTTGGTTGAAAGACGTTGCTCTATTATATATCTATATGTATATGTGTTGTACGTGTGGTGGGGGTTTACATTAAATAGGGTGTTTTTATTCTATGTTTCTATATTTTTAGAGGGGATGTCTAAAATAATAACAGTGCTTAAATGAAAAGTAGTTTAATGTGAGCAGTAGTGGGAGGATTAATGGTGTGTGTTGAATTAGAGGGGGTGCATAGTAGTAGGATTTTTAATAGTGTTAGTTAAATGTAGAACAAAAGGTGTAGTAGGGGTTACAGTAACAAAAGGGTATAGGGTAGATGAACGTAGACAGATAAGAATTATATAGTAATAATGGATAATAATAATAATAATAATAATAATAATAATAATAATAATAATAATAATAATAATAATAACCGGGACCTGTGGAAATTCCACAGGGGACTCATTCATATGTAATATATTGATGTTGGCATTCTGTAGATGTTTAGTGTAAATGGAGACACGCTGATATTATCGTAGCTAAAAACCGCAAAAGTATTTATCTAAGCTAGAACGAACGCCCAGTAAAGCCCGGTCATAAAGTACGCTTAAATATGATATTTTAATTCTTGCAGATTTCGTATTCATTATTAAAGAGCCAATACTGTATTGGTTATTATATTGTATTGAATATATAATAGTTATGTCAAAAGTTGTTTAAAACATATGACTTGGATGCCATCAGCAAAAATCGGAACTAAACCATATAGTTCTCAAGCTTTATTTGTTACCGTCTGACCTAAATTCATATGCATACAAAACTTGTTTAAAAATAACGTTGTTAACGATATGAATACACATTTTCGCATGCGTAGAAATAGCACGTTTAGTCGATCTACGCCTGCTATGTTCCATTATTTTTTCAATATTGACCCCTTAGCAACTATTTTTACCGGCTAAAGTCGAAATAGAATTTATTCCATACGCTCGAATTCGCTAAATATCAAGTTTCAAGTCTGTATATCCAAACTTAATAGAGGAGTTTGGTAGAGACCGTGCCTCAGACAGACAGATAGATGGTCACTTATGGAGAAATGAAAAAGGAACAAAACAAATTATAACAAACCGATTTTTTCATCTCACTATCACGTCGTAATATTATTTTTATAATTTGCATGCATTTGACACAAGCTTATTATAGAGTTAATATTCTATCGATTTTATATATTATAAAGTAGAGGTTTCCAAAAATAAAAATATATATATATATATATATATATATATATATATATATATATATATACATATATATACATATATATATATATATATATACATACATACATACATATATATATATATATATATATATATATATATATATATATATATATATGTATCCATATGACTTGGGTGCATTAGCTTGAATCGAATATATATATGTATCCATATGACTTGGGTGCATTAGCTTGAATCGAAACCGAAATACTAACTTATGATATATATATATATATATATATATATATATATATATATATATATATATATATATATATATATATATATATATATATATATATATATATATATATATAAACTTGACTTCTTTCAGTCATAATCGAAACCGAAACGAAAACTTATGAAGAATTCTTGGTAAAATTATTTATGACATGAAATGGAAGTAGATAAGTAAATGACCCGGATGTAAGCGTGACACACGAAAGAATACACACGCTATCATATTAATATATAGATGATAATAGTTGTTACGGGTGAGTACTTATTAAATTGGTTGGTTGGTTGTTTTTGTTTTACGGCATATCAAGCCTTTTCGGGTTATTTAATGCCGAATCCAAAGATTCGGAGAAAATTTTTTTTTAATAGAATATATTTGTTGTTTTCACGTCGGTTTCTATTTAACCCATAGTTGGGACCCTAACAGGTACTATCACTCCGCGTCAGAGTAGACCTGGGAGCAATGGTAATTAAAGGGTGGCTCCACACTCCCTAAAGCCCACAAGCTGGGCCTCACCACTGGATATAGTTTAAGGTCATATCCAGGACTCCCGTTGAGGGACTTTTACCCTCTACAGGGGGGGGGGTAGTCGGCGTATTCTAATGCCCCACTGACAGGGCCAACTTATAAAGTATATTAGAATAAAAATAAAATATGGGAAACATGTGATGATAAAAATTAAACGATGGGAAAAAAGTGGATGCAAACAAAAGCGATGCAAGGAGTCAAGATGCTGAAAGGAAGAAGTGATAATAAATGAAAGGAATAAAAATGTATGAAAAAAGATGTAAAATAAAATGAAAGTTCGATAAACGGAAAGATATCTAGTGGGGGAAATTTCTTTAAGGCAAGGGGGTGGGGGTGGGGTGTCATGTTAATCCTTTTAAATAAGTTCTTGTCTTGAATGCAAAACGAATGGCGAAATAATTTTAGCCATATCAAAATAGGTGAGGCCATTCCTTGTGTGGGGAAATAAATTCTTCATTCAATTTAAATTTTGGTTCAGAAAAGCGTGTTATTGTTGGTTGTAGAAAATATTGCGTTTTTTCTTTTTTTTAGATAATTGGCTTTGGACGAAAATATAATGAACACATTACCTCACTCTCTCTCTCTCTCTCTCTCTCTCTCTATATATATATATATATATATATATATATAGATATATAGATATATATATACATATATATATACATATATATATATACATGTATAATTACAGAGAAGGTCACACACGTATATGTACAAAAGATGTACAAAATATATATGTATATAGAAACATATATGTAATATATGCATATATAAACATATATATATATATATATAAACATATATGTAAACACACACACACACACACACACACACACACACACACACACACACACACACACTCTCTCTCTCTCTCTCTCTCTCTCTCTCTATATATATATATATATATATATATATATTAGGATGGTTAAAAAATAATGTCGTTTTTTGACGTTCAAATGATCATAACTCCTTTCATAATAAACTTTATTAATCGAAATAAGAAATATTTGGAATTGACACATTTCTGCAAACGAAAAACAAGTTTATTAATCCCATCTGCATAAAAATCCGGAGTTCTGAAAGCGATGACGTCACTGAAGGCCGATTCGCCATCATCTCTGCTTTTGAAGCATTTTTCGTGCAGAATGTGTTCTAGATGCTTGAAAAGTGATAATCGGTGATCCGGTGAATATGGCGGGTGAGGCAGAGTCTCGTGGCCCAATTCGTTCAGTTTCTGCAAGGTTATTTGAGCAACATGGGGTCGAGCGTTGTCATGGGGGAGAATTGGTTCCTTCATATTGACCGATCTCGGGCACATACGTTCGAGCTTCTCGTGCATTTTGACAATTTGTCGGCATTACTTCTCCGCCGTAATCGTTTCGCCCAGATTCAAGAAGCCGTGATGGATGAGATCGGCCGCAGACCACCAAGCAGTCACCGTAACTTTCTTTTGGTGCAATTTCGGCTTCGGGGTGTATTGTGAAGCTTCTCTGGAATCCAACCACGATGCCAAACGTCGCCGGTTGTAGTAGAGGATCCACTTCTAAGCACACGTCACAATCCGCTCGGGAAATAGGCCGTTTTTGCTGTGGAGAAGGAGAAGACACCTCAAAACAACGATTTTTTTTATTATGGCTCAATTCATGCGGCATTCCTATTTGCCTTAAATGGCGAACGACTGTTGAGCGGTCGACCCCAGGTTCAAAAGCGACTTCTCGTGTGGTTTTGAAAGGATCAGTTTCAATTAAGGCTTTCAAATGTTCGTTATCAACCGCAGCCGGCGGGCCGCAACCATCTTCATCTTCGATGCGCTCCTCACCACTGCGAAATTTCTTGAATCACCGCTTCATTAGTGGTTCCTGGGTCAAACGCATAATTTATATCACCAGCTGTCTCAGCAGCTTTTCGGCTTAGTTTGGACTGGAACAAGAAAATCGTGTGGATTTGAATTTTGTCCATGCTATCGAAAAGCTTGTAAAAAAAAAACTGAATGGAAAGGTTGAGAACGGAAACAATTAACCCGATTCAATAAAGCGAAAAACGCACTTTAAAATGATAAATGACACGGTTATATATATATATATATATATATCTATATATATATATATATATATATATATATATATATATATATAAATATATATATATATATATGAGCAAACAGTTAATAAAATATGTTAAAAAACACTTTGAAATGAGTAAAAAACATATTTAATCTGAAAAGGAAAGACTAGATAAATGGATAGTCCTTAATCCGCGGAGTTTCGAAGAAATACTTTCCGTCTCATCAGAGGGTAGGAATTAGCAAAATGCGGGATCAAATTTTGCATGCAGAAGTATTTGATGAAACAACAAGTAAGTCAAAGATCTTACTTGATAACAAAATAAGTTAAGCAGAGGGAATATGGTAAAGAAAAAGGTGATTACACATGAATGGATAGTCTGGTGGAAGATAAGAAATCCAGTGACGGTAAAATCCAAATGTAAAACTTCAAGAAAGTTAAAAGAATTTCCATTTGTACAAGTAAAATCCAAGGAAATCCCGTAATTGGAAGAAGATGGTCCATAATAATCTAAAGACAGAAATCCATGGAATAATTCACAAAAATGTGTACAAGGAAAAAAATAATATTAATAAAAGAAAAATAAGATGTGCTTTTCACTCTACTTCCGAGACATAACTATAAATAAAAAAAGATCTGGGAAGAGAAAGGAGAGAGAAAAAAAATGATAAAGTTAAATATAAAATATAAAATAAAGGGAAACAAAAGTCAAAATGACCCAGACAGGAAATGTTAAAGGCGCGAAAAAATATATAGGGCAAAATAATATAGGTCAACTGAAAGGTACAGGTCATCACTTAAAAAAATGTCAGCAAGAGTTGTTAAACAACACTAAAAGGAAAATAAAAAAAGAAAATAAAAATAAATATATATATAATAAATAAATAGAAAATAAAGAATAAATAAATAAATAAAAAAATAAAATATAATAAAAAATAAAATATAAAATATAATATATAATATAATATAAAATAAAATAAAATAAGAATAAAAATAAAAAATAATACTTATTTAAGGGGAGAATATTACACATATATATATATATATATATATATATATATATAATTATTATAGTAAAAAAATAATTATGTTATGACAGCCCCTTTAAGAAATTCGTTTCTTATCGTTGAGCACTTTCAGTTGAATTAAAGCCGGTCAATTTAGTTCTTATGCATAGATCATCGTATAATGATTAGATCACTGTCTGACTGACGTAAAGAACATTTAAAATAAAAATGTTTAAATTCAACGCCATTTCACGCGGTTAATCGTAGCCGAATTGGTTAGGTCTTCGCTAATCGAGCCAGAGATGTCTCGTGTTGCGGGGTTCGAATCGTTCGACTAGTATTAATCATGACACTCTGCGCTGAAGATTTCTGAAAGAATGAAGCAATAATGTCCGTAGGTATTTAATTATTATAGTAAAAAAAAAAATAGTTATATATATATACACGTATATCAATGAATTAATTCAGAAATCATATGTGAAAAAAAACGATACTATTTTTGCACCAAGGCCAAATTAAATATTGAAATGCGCATATCTTGGGTTCTATGGAACGAAACTACATGAAAATTTGCAGGCTGTTTGAAGATTATAATATTATTCATTATTTAACATTTTATGACAATTGGTAAAAAAAGTATATTTTCAAACCAATAAAATATGCCAAAATTTGTCTACATTTGTTTTGTTGCTTTAAGATGAATTTTGATAAGGCTTTTTTTGCTTGGTTGCCTCCACCGTTGCCTTGCCTGGCCACTAATATATATATATATATATATATATATATATATATATATATATATATATATATATATTTTTTTTTTTTTTTTTTTTTCTTATAGTTTTCCTTAAAAGGGAAATGGATCCAATATTGTTCATTGTAAAATTATTTTTTCACAACGTCTGATGTTCGTTCTTGTAAACGGCCGTTCTTGTGACGGCCGTTCTTGTAAACATTTTCGAACGATATAGGGTTTGAATTTATCCGAATGGTCGCGAAAAATTGTAACTAACGATGAAATACACTATTTGTTGCTATCAATCGATTCTTTGATGTATTGATTTCGTTAAAACAATATATGTATATATATATATATATATATATATATATATATATATATAAAAATATAAATATATATATATATATATATATATATATAAAATTTAGTCATTCAATAAAATTAAAAATTTATGACGTTAAAAAGAGTTTTATTATTCTATGTAAGACAAAGAATACATTGAAATATTATAACTCTTTATCTTATAGGATTTCGATGTCTACCATCTCTTCAGACGAGAAAATATTAGCAAATAATTATAATGGTTTACACCTTATTTGCTAAAATTAGAGAGATACATGGAAAATCACAATTAAAAGTTTTAAGTATTTAAATATCATAGAGTTAGTGTTACAGAGAGAGAGAGAGAGAGAGAGAGAGAGAGAGAGAGAGGGAGAGAGAGAGAGAGGTGAGTAAACGTGGAGGTAGACACGTTTACCAGAACCGAAGGTCAGCTGACCAGATTACGTATATGTGACGTGGTCAGGTTGGCTAGATCTGTGAGATTTGATTTGGGCTTTGAAGAAGACAGACGGCTTTCCGTTGTCTCTTCCTCTTAACTGGGGAGGGGGAGGCGAACGCTGACGTGTGTACAAGAAGAACCCACACACAGGCCGATTTCACTTCCACCTTCTGCAGGACCTCTGGGGAAAGTGAAATAAAAACTATAAAACCCATTCATCGTCTTGAAGTGATAAATCTTCGTCAAACAGGTATCAAGTCTCCCTTCAGGATGAGAAATTTCCAGATGGTCCAACATCGAAGAAGCAGAGGTAGGTTCTGAAATTACATGTCACACACACGATTCCCTTTATGATAATCAAACACACAACCATTTATATTAGAGACAATCATACGCACACGGAATCCTTTTGATGTTATCCACCCAAACGTAAATGGTGCTCCTCAATGATAACCCTAGTGAGAACTCAGATGATAACGATATGTAACATTAGGGAAGTTATAATAGGCAGCTGTTATATATCCTTTTCATTAACTTCCCTTACTCTATGATTGTGCACCATACAGTACACTTTACAGGGTGAAGTTCTCCCTGATGCACAGTTCTTGGATTTTCTGTAGCCTAAAAGCGATAGTTTTGTTTATTAACAAACCATTTAGGTGGAAATGGCTTCATCAGACATGATCAGTTTATCAAAAAATTAGATTAATTTTCGGCGAGTTCTCGTAATCGAACGGTACACTGACGATTTGAACTTTGTGTGGATAAAAATTTAGACCTTTCATAATTCTTCTTAAAGATGTTTGAGAAATTCCAAATTCCAATGGTCGTTTTCAAGAGGAATTGTTGGATTTTCTTCAACACTTTTACGTATCATTTCTTTTCATCCGTACAAACAGCTTTGGGTCTTCAAGAACGTGGCAGATCACTCACAGCTCCTTGATCTTCAAATCTTAATTGTATTCTTACGAGGTGCATCTCTCGCATTGAAATGTCTGCGATAGGCTCTTTAGGTTTGAAATATTGAGCCTTGATTTTGACAGTAAAATTGTACAATGTTTGTACGTTGGACGATACTGAATTTTTCAATAATTAATGTTCAGGATCTGAAAAAATAAAAATATTAAGAAATGAAAAATACTTAAAAATAAAAGAGTTATTTAAAATTAAAATGGGTCAGTGACTTTTGGCCCACTCTATATATAGAGTTCTGGTCAAAATCATAAGACCACTTAAGAAAGGGAGCGTTTACGCATATCATCGAATTTTAATCAAACAAATGGCTGAAACCATTACCAAAAGGGAAAATATGATGGAAAAAAATGAAATCTGCTTTATTCGAAACCTTAACCCTTATCTAATAATTATTTTTTAAAAAACAAACATTTTCACCTGGTCAAAATGATAAGACCACTGATAATTTATCTAACAAAAGGCAATTATAAATTACTAAAAAGGGTCTCAGTATTTAGTATAGCCTCCATTATTACGAATTACTTCAAAAATTCTCTTCGGCATGTTTGAGACTAAGTTTTTTTTATCAGTTGCGAAGGAATTTTATCCCATGTACTGAAAACTGAATCAGAAAGTTCCTTTATCGAATCATACTGGGTTCCATCCTTGAACACTTCTTTTGCCATCCATCCCCAAAGATTTTCAATGGGATTGAGGTCCAGAGAACATGCTGGATGATCTAACAATTCTATATTATTTGAAGAATAGTATTCTCGTGCTTGTCGAGAAGTGTGTATCACAGCGTTGTTTTGCTGGAAAATCCTATTTCTTCCACACAGACGTGGACCTTCAGTCCTGATAGAAGCATTTTCAAGCATTGAAATGTACTTCAATGATGTTTGCCGGCCTTTCACTACTTGCAACTTTAGGGTTCCAGCTGACGAGGAAGCACCCCAGATCATTAAAGACCCTCCTCCACTATGCCGAGTTGAAAAAGTCTCTTTGGGCAAATTTTTATCATGCTAATAGTGTTGAAATCCATCTGGACCATCTAGATTAAACTTTTTCTCATCAGAGAAAATTATATTTTCCCACTTCTCTTCATCCCAAGTCTGGTATTTGGCGGCATATTTAAGTCGGTTAGTTTTGTGCTGTTCAAGAAGACGTGGTTTCTGCAGTCGCTTTAAATTTTCAGATGCCTTCTAATGGTTTTAGGACTACATTCTGCTGCTGTTTGGCTTTTCAATCGACTTGAGCTCATACTGGAGTTTTTTAACGCCTTCTGATAAGGCGATCCAGTGATGGGGTTATTTTTTTTGGTCGACCTGGACTCTGTTTGTGCCCATATTGATCTGGATTTCTTAAACAAATTGTGATGACCGTTTTGCTACGATTCATTTCGTTTGCAATGGATCTATAGGAGAGTCCACCCCTATTACGCTCAAAGATCCTTCCTCTCTCAAACTCTGATAATGGTTTCCCTTTTGCCATTTATAATTTAGTAAGATGTATTTATCCACTAACAAGTTGCTTTTAGTAACATAGAAAGCTTTTCGTATTCATTTTTTCAAAACTAGCCGATTTTATTAAAGTGGTCTTATCATTTTGATCGGATGAAAATGTTTGTTTTTTAAAAAATAATTATTAGATAAGAGTTAAGGTTTCGAATGAAGCAGATTTCATTTTTTTTCCATCATATTTTCCCTTTTGGTAATAGTTTCAGCCATTTGTTTGATTAAAAATTCGATAATATGCGTAAACGCTTACTTTCTTTAGTGGTCTTATGATTTTGACCAGGACTATATATATAGTTCCTGATTTCAAAAGGCGAAAAACTAAAAGATACATCTGCCTTACTTTTAATGCTAGGTTTATTTATGGTGTCTTTTAGATTTAATAAAAACCCTTTAAAATTTGCTGACGAGGAGACCTTGTTTATTAAAAAACTATATGCAATAATTATTGTCCGTAACTTGATGTCTACCACAATAAAAACTGATTTTTAATTTAATCATAATTTGATTTTTAAATTTTAAATTATCAATCACATTACTTAATATTGAATTAGCTCTAGGATATTTACCTATCGAGCTAAATTACAACGAGCACTTTTTCTTTCCTGTATTTTAATAAAACTAGTAATTTCACTGTTACATTAAAATACAATCAGCTCTTTAGACTATTGTTCTAATCTCCTTTTAATTTATATATATATATATATATATATATGTATATATATATACATACATATATATATATATATATATATATATATATATATATATATATATATATTGCAGAATTGTTCTTGCGGTAATATAGTTTTAAATAATTAATAATTTTTCCCTCTTTTGAAACTACAGTACATCTGTTTCTATGTATTCCTTCTAAGAACATGGTTGTCTGTTCCAATTATAACAATAAAAGCAGTAAATTAAAATACAACCACAAAATTAAATCCATTATAATGCATGTCAGTGTTTTCGTAAATAAGTCAGCCATTTTCATATTCTCTTACTAGATTAAAAATCAATTACTTTGTGACTGTTCTAAATTGGAAATGAAATTTAAAAAAAAATTCAAACCATTGAATAAAAAGTCAATTTCCTTTTTAAAATCTAGAAAATTTAACTACAATTCAGTTTTAATTTTCGCTGAAAATAATGTTGACATAAAATAGTATTAACTAATATAGTGTGTCCAAAGAGTCACTAAAGGATTTTGAACTTTAATGGATTCTTTATTTTTGATAATATCTTTCTGTTATTTTAACACAATCTGGGTTAGACATTGAGAAATTAAAAAATAATTGCAAAATTCAAACGATCTTTATTCATAAAAAAGTAATGTCTTTTAAATGTTGCTCATTTTCAGCTTCTTTGCAACATTATTCATGACAGATTGCAGAATATCCGGATTGCGATTAAACTCCTTTCCGCGAGCTGGCAGACCTCGAAACCTCAAACCCCAATCCTCGCAAGAATTGAAGGAAAACAGAAGGAACAAAATCAGGGAGTTCAAACGCAATTCATAAATTCTGCAATCTGTCATGCATAATGTTTTGGAAAGGGCACAAATATTCGATGTTGAAAATGGGCAACATTTAAAAGACATTATTTTTCATAAATAAAGATTGTTTGAATTTTGTATTTCTTGGTAAAACACCTTTGCTATTTCTTAGTCAGATTGTGGTAAAATTACAGAAAGATATCATCAAGAATGAAGAATCTATTAAAGTTCAAACCCTTCAGCGACTTTTTGGACAGGCTGTACTAAATTCTTTCAAATAAATCGTTGCAACAATTTTGTTTTTTATCAAAAATGTACTGACTTGTAACGAAATAATTATTTGGAACATTAAAAAAAATAGTTTTCAACAAAATACTAAAGAAGGAGAGTCCGATTTTCCTCCCGAAATAATGGGTTGTTCTTTTATTATTTTAATTTAACTGATATCAAGTCTTTTACTTGTACCTACACATAGTTAAGAATTATAATAAAAAAGGGCTACTTTTACAGAATTTGAACAGAACTATTATTTTTTAACCCTAACTGTAAAGTCAGGATGTATCGATAACCTGTGTGGCAACATGGTCATGAGGCGTTATAAACAATGCTATCATAGTAAATTCTGGTCATGTGATTCAGCTTGGACAGAATGCACCGGCTTATTCTGAAGGAGAAAGTTTCGAGGGAATATTAAATTCATAAACGATCCCCAGTCGCATGTATATCGCAGTCCAGGGAGATGACGGCATTAGTTTTTAAGATTTGTGTTTGCACGGACATGTCGCCTCTTCGTGGTACAAGATTGGTTTAACAATTTCATTCTGTGTGTCGCAACAACAAATAGAAGAGTTGCCATAAATTATCATAAATTTTATTTTGACAAATTATTGTGATTTCGTAAAAATCAGGTACATCGGAGAATACGTTTTGCTCCTAGTATCAATCATTACAGCCTTTT
Source organism: Euprymna scolopes (assembly GCF_053919585.1). NCBI lineage: Eukaryota > Metazoa > Mollusca > Cephalopoda > Sepiida > Sepiolidae > Euprymna > Euprymna scolopes. The sequence goes on along the minus strand of NC_136504.1, from coordinate 42,891,492 downwards.
TCGGAAGTCAACCCAACTTGAACGTATGTGGTTCAAGAACAACTTAGACCAGGTACGTCAGATTTCGGTAAGAAATCATGCATACAATCGTTAATCAGAGAGTTGAATAATGCGTTCATCTGTTTAACCGAACATGTGGTCATTTTTCGGGGCAGCAATACGCGGAATCTTCTGGTCAGCTTCAAACTTTATGTATCCGTGTGTAAAAAAAAAAAAAAAATCATTTTTATAGAAAGTTTTTTTTTTGAAGAAGAAGAAGAAGAAGAGTAACAAGTAGAAAAAAAAAAGAACAACAACAACAACAACAACAAAACACCTAAGATCAAACGGATTTAGGAACGCGACATCTGAAATGTGATTGCATCCGGCATTTGACAGTGTTCGTGTCGTTTTGCGAATTCCGGTTCGCACTTCTGGTAGGTGCGTTACAACAACAACAACAACAACAACAACAACAACAACTATAACAACAACAACAACAACAATAATAATAATAATAATAATAATAATAATAATAATAATACGAAGAAGATGGAGAAGATGAAGAAGCAGAAAAAAAAGGCTGAAGTCCAAAAACAGCTGCTGCAGTTCTTTCCACTCACGTAATGAACGACTTATAATCTTAAGTGTTCAAGCCTTTTGCTATTGGCGTTAGAAAAACAGACTTTCTCCGATTAGAAAAATGGGTAGCTTCATATTGACACTATCTATCTATCTATCTATCTATCTATCTATCTATCTATCTATCTCTCTGTCTCTGTCTCTGTCTCTGTCTCTGTCTCTCTCTCTCTCTCTCTCTCTCTCTCTCTCAGTATCAATGAATCGATCGATCAATCTATCTATATGTTTCTTAAAGAAGGGGTCTCTAAAGTTTTCGAGCGGAGGATGACCGTATTGTTGAATGTTTAGAGCTATGTGAGCCAAAACAATTTTTTTTTTAATGGCCTGGACGTGTCTTATACGCTTTCAGTGAAACTCGTTCTCCAAAATCTAATTCTTTTAATAATTTTCTATACAAAAAGGAAAACCACTACAATATTTTCTTCTTTTTTTTTTTCATTTTTCCTGAATATTTTTACGGTTTTTATAAGAACCTCGAGGGCTCGATTAAAGACTTTTGTTTTTTAATAAAAGCAGAGCATTATATTGTGGTCGAGGTAAGTATGCAATAGACACCGCACGAAACAAGAAATACACACCATAAAAATAAAGATACACCAATTTCTTTCGAAGTAATCTCCTCCGGTTGCAAAACACTTGTTGTACTGTTCAAAAAACTTCTGGAGAACTCCATGAAAGTCCTCTTGTGTAAGCATGTCAATGACCCCCGTCACAGCCTCTTTCATCTCCTCAATTGTCTCATAATGACAGCCTCTAAGGTTTCCCATTGAGCTTAGGGAATGAGCAAACGTCACAGAGAGCGAAGCCTGGACTGCAGGACCTGAATTAATTAGCTCCACCATCTCCTTGCTGTCATAAGAACATCTTTCTTTTTAATCTTCACGCAAATCTTCTGAATTTTCAGTTCCTCGCAAATAATGTGTATACAGTTTCCACACTGAGATCAAACTGTGCACTTAATTTCTCTATAGACACATAACATTCCTTATCCATGAAATTCTTTATTTGGTCAATCAACTCTGTTGTTCTGACGATCATTAGTCCTCCCACACCTCTCATCATCCTTCACAGACTCCCTGGCTTCTTTGAATCTGTTATGCCACACAAAAACCGATGTTCGATTAATGCAAGATGGTCCAAAAGCAGTCTAAAGCATTCCATACGTTTCTTTCTCATTTTTTCCAAGTTTTATTGCATATCGTTTTTGTAAAGTGTCCTCATGTCCAGATAACATTGTTGAAATTCAACACCGGTGACAATTAGGCTTTAGTAAGGTGTATTCCAATTCCTGTTGTAGTTGTTCATTTGAACCTGAAATTATACAAAAATAGTCAGTCATCTCATGACATGTATAGCAATAACATACTGAATTTTCAAGAGTCTACGATAATTTGAAATGCCTGTACCAACAAAGTCTGGAAACTTATTTCGCGCGCGCGCACACACACGCGCGCGCGTGCGCTGTGTGTGTACAAGATATCTATAGAAACTACCTTATCTTTCTGGATTAACTCTATTTCTTTCTCTTTCTCTTTCTCTCTCTCTCTCTCTCTCTCTCTCTATATATATATATATATATATATATATATATATATATAGCTTAATGCGTTAGAAGAAAAGATTGAGCTAAATTCTATAAGAGGAGGCTTATCTGGACAATAAAAATTTATCTTCTATATATTTTTTCTCTTTACTCCACTCTTTACCCTTTAATTTTATTTCATGCTTTATTTTGACCTTACCTTTATCTATATCCCTGAATTTTATTTACCTTTTAGCTATTGCTATTATTATTATTATTATTATTATTATTATTATTATTATTATTATTATTATTATTATTATTAAACAGAGAGGAGATGGGACAGGTTGGCATTAAACGTGGAATATTCCAAAGAGATTCGTTATCGCCACTTCTTTTTGTGATAATAATGATGTCACTGAGCATCCTCTTGAAGAGAGAAAAACTGGAGTATAATTTAGATCTGGTGACAGACGCCTCAACCATCTACTGTTTACGGACGATTTGAAAATATTCGGTAGAAATGAAAAGGAAATTGAGAGACTGGTAGAACTTGTTGGGACATACTCAGAAGATATTTGGATGGAGTCTGGGATTAGTAAATGTGCGGTGCTGGTGATGAAAAGAGGAGTAAAGGTTCATTCGAATGGAATAATGCTGCGAAATCATGAAAGAAATAGAAGATACAGGATATAAGTATTTGGGAGTGCTGGAGGGTGTAAGCATCATGAACAGAGAAATGAAGGAAAAAGTCAGGAAGGAGTATCTTAGAATAGTGAAACTAATTGCAAAGTCGAAACTGTATGGAGGAAATCTAATGAAAGCAGTAAATGCATGGGCAGTCAGTGTTTTGAGATACAGTGCGGGAATTTTAGAATGGTCTGACAAGGATTTGCAGGCGATGGATATCAAAACTAGAAAAGTTTTAGCAATGTTTGGTAT
>NC_136504.1:42795907-42883407 GCF_053919585.1 Euprymna scolopes | reverse complement strand
GTAAATAATCTCACCCGCTACTTAATTGGCTGAAAAAATGCGACGCTCGCTCTTTGTTTATAAACAAAGCGGTTAGAGCACTGTAAAAGTCGTGGACGGATGTTTGTTAAAATAGATATTTGATGAGATTATTTACAAGCGCCGCTCCCGTGGGTGGATCGGTAGAACTGCTGACTGTCAACGTGATGGTTCTAGGTTCAATCGGCTTGGGGGAAGTGCTAGTCTAGCGGCACTGTTGAGTTGTGATACAACTACAAGTATATATATATATATATATATATATATATATATATATATATATATATATATATATTAATATATCTTCTATTGTCCTACAAATTCGGTTTTCTTTTGTGTGTATTGATATTCATATCAAACACCCTCTTTTCTATTTATTTAAAAAGAAAATACAATTTTCTTATATATGGCTTGTGGAATTGCATTCACTAGCAAAAGATCTAGCTAATTTGCATATTCTTTTAAACATTCATTTTAATTAATTCCCTATTAGTTTTTTTTTTCGGTTTTCTTATGGGATGATCATCTTTAATTAACTATTACGTGTAATTATATTCATGCAGATATTCTACATTATTTATACTTGAATAATATTTGCGTAAAAAGTTTACAGTAAACGCAGAATTGTTTCCATATATATTTATGCATACGTATATATTTTTGTTTAATCTATAAAAGTGGACGTGACTGTGTGTCTGTGTGTGTACATTTTTTAACGCAATAACTCTGTCAATTCTTAGTTTACAGAATTGACATTTCGGAACATCTTTGTGGTCGTTTTTCGGCCAGAAATTTGTGTGTTACGGGGTCAAAGTTCAACGATTTGACTTTTGAGAAGTTTACCAAACTCCTCCGCCAATTTTCGGACTAAATATTTGAAATTTTAGATATAGGTTCATTGGGCATGACTATAACTTAGCGATTATTTCAGCATAGGTACATATTTAAAAAACGCGCTTATGATTACAAGCCTAATACTAACTAGATTTTGGTTCCATCATTTACTAATATTAAATACGAAATAAAAAAAATCAAACAAATAAAATACATGCATCACAATATGTACACAATTTTTAATCAGACTATGTTCAGGCCGCTAAATTTCAGTTTTACCATTGAATAATAGTTATTCTCATTTATTTATTCCGATCGCCGTTACACTTCACTTTGTGTTCTTTAACCATCGTTTACCATTCATTTTCCGCTTTCTCTGGAATTTAATCGACAAGAAGCTTTTTGGAGATGCCAGTACTCTCACTACCCTTCCAGACGAGGTCAGCATGGTGTTATCTCTCTTTCTTTCTTCCATCCTATAGGATCCTTTTGTGGTAAGCATCGGCGCTTACTCATTTTATTTGTATTCTTCGGATTACTGTTCTCATCTTGAGAGTCATTTTCGCAACGTTTCTGTCAGTGTAACCTCCGAACTTATCAGGTGTATCTTGTCGAATTCTGGAATCTTTCTGTCGAACTCAGGAATCTGCACAGATTTTCTAACGGGACTTTTTATTTAATCGGCAGGGAGTAGTATGCTTACGTTCCATCAGCCATGACAGTATATAAGTCCTAATTAATTCGCAATTGTATTTTTAGACGCCCACACTGAGGATTGAACTTTTAACCTTCAGAAGAATATCAGTTTTAAACACACACACACACACACACACACACACACACACACACACACACACACACACACACACACACACACACACACACACACACACATATATATATATATATACTCATTCAGATAGATAACCTATCTAAGAACACTGCCAGATACATAAAGTAGCTTCGTGTGAAATTTGGAAAAAATCAGCTGAGCCGTTTCCAAGTCTATACGGAATCAGCTCACACACACAAAGTTCCTTTTATACAATAGTATATAATATATCTTCTATCTATCTATCTATACTCCTATAAATGTGTACTCTTTTGTGCATAGATATTCATATAAAAACGTTTTTTCTATTTATTAAAAAAAAATACAATTTTGTTATATATGGGTCGTGGAATTGCATTCATCTCCAAAAGATCTAGCTAATTGATATATTCTTTTAAACATTCATCTTAATTAATTCCCTATTAGTCTTTTTCGGTTTTCTTATTGGGATGATCATCTTTAGTTGACAATTACGTGTTATTATATTCATGCAGATATTCTACATGATTTATACTTGCGTAATATTTGCGTAAAAGGGATTATAGTAAACCCTAACCTCTTTCTATATATATTTATGTATGCGTATATATATTTTGTTTTAAAAACATTGCCTACCAAACACCTACGTCAGTTTTTGGTCTACAGACTTGAAAGTTAATATATAGGGTATTTGAACCCATGTGATACTTTATATTTGGGATTTTACCGGAAAAAATCGGTGCAAAAGTGTCCGTGATAGATCCCAAACTCGAACCGGCACTCAATCGATTTGATTGATTTCGCCAATCTTGATAACAATAAAAATATAGGAGTGTGGAACCTTTATTCATCACCTTTCAATCCAGGGCATTGTCGGGTTACCCTGTGTATGTTGTTGGCATAACATGTAATGGCTTCGTGTGTTTTGAATTCAGTTATTTTGAGGGGGGGGGGAAAGGATGTATGTAAACACTGCAATAAATAAGTCTTTTATTGTTATGTTCTTGCGAACATGCCAGGTTGGTCCTGAGAAACACCTGTATAGATAGGCTTTAAGCACTCATGAAAAGTGACTAGTAAGCATTCAAGTTTTTTTCTATGCGCATGCGTGTGTGACGTAAAATTAACATAAAAGATACAAGGCTACCGGTGTTCAAGTTGGAATTGTCGTTTTCCTTTTATCACTCTTCAAATAACTCACAATGATAGATGCACACATCAACCCTTTCCCGACTACGTAAGCAACAACAATTACCTTTTGTAGATGCATAGATAAAACAATAATTTAAATTTCTGTTTTGTTTCTTAAAGTTTTCGGTTTCTACACAACGATAAAATTTTCCCCAATTTTCGCAGGTACCCAACCTATAGTCTGCTGTCACTCTCTGTCCGTCCCCTGCCCCCTCTCTTTCTCTTTCCTTCTATCTCCCCATCCCCCCTCTCTCTCTCTCCTCGCTCCGGGCCAGTGTAAATTAATCGTTGAACTCGTTTGTCTGAGTCGGAAGACCGTAATTACAACGCGACGCTGATCTCATTAGAGCCGGGAAAACAAACGATAAAAAAACATGGCGTTTTGCTGTGAAACACACGAGAATGTATATGGGAGAGGAGAGGAAGCTTCAGTAGATATCGATCGACACGTGTTCCGACATAAGTCAAGAATGAAACAAAATGACCCTCTCCAAAGCAACAAACAACAAAGCCGATAACCATACAGGTAAAATAGTCATATACAAACACATAGTAACATCCCATCATACACCCACGTGCGTCCCCATGTCATAATTGTACCGCCTGAAGACGGGCATTCTTCTATTGCCTTTATAAAGTTACGTCTGTTCATATGCTTACATGTTTGTATATACTTGATTAACTCCTAAGTTAATTAACCGATCATTCTGAATTTTGAACTGATAGGATCTAAATGTAGGCTATATTTAGTTTATTTCAGTTTATGCAAGGGAAGTAAAAGGGGTGGATTTCCTATGTGGAACTTCAGATGCCTTAGATGTTTGTGAATAGTTTGCAATCAGACATACACATTCCCAGTAAATATTACCAATTTAAACCTGACACACACTCGTTAATTAATTTTATTGAAAACATACTTTTATTTTCATTTACGTTTCATTTTCTAGTTGTGATATAAAGAAGTATGTAGAGATATTCCTGTATAGATATAATATTCTCACTGTTAATAATTCACACGTCGGACATTTTGTGATTAATCGTCATGATTTGCTTGTGATAAATATCCCAAATAAATATCCTCGAGTGGTCTTTAGGCCTTGATTAGTGGTGATGCCTATGTAAAAAAAACCGCAGATTCTAATAAGAAAACCTCAAACTTTTGAGATATTTCACTTAATATAAACTCCAAATCGTACAGTCTGTACCACAAACCTAACGTGACACAAGTGTATGTCCACAAATATTCTAATCAGCTAAATTTTATAAATCTATAGTATCGTCTGTCGCTGGAAGAATTTCTGGTCTTACGACATTTTCCCATTGACTACTGTACACTCATTAACCCTTATCCTCGAGTTGCCTCCGGGCCTTGATAAGTGGTGACTCCTTTGTAAAAAAAAAAACAACAACTCTAATACAAGTAAGTTAAAATCCGTAGTCATTAACAATATGACTCGAACTAAATCCCATATAACAAATCCTTCTAATGCAACAAAAATAATCTCCACCTACAACATAATCCAAACTCTAAGGCTAATCAGAATCAATAAAAAAATAACTTCATTAAGCGAAAGAAATGCATTTGGTTTGCCCCACCCATTTAGCTCTAATGTTAAAATTAATATATCTATGAATTCTCCAAGATCGTGGAAATGTCTGTCAAATATCCACATAGTTCTAGCACTTTTCGTATAAATATCTGATTAAGATATGTTATTCCGTTTACCCTAACTTGGCAAGACAATTATTACATCAAATAATAAGAGAAATCCAGTCCAGTCAAATAATAAGAGAAATCCAGTCAAACAAATTGTAATTGCTAAAAAAGCTAAACGCCCACTAAAAATTATTGCACCCATAAAGATGTTATATATTCCTCTACAATAATTGGACTACCAGCAGGTTATTCTCTTTTAGATTTCCACTCATATGTGATAATCCCCAATGATCATAACATTCATAATATTAATAACTTAACTACAGGAAATAAACCAGATTCTCCGACTAACAATATTAGTAATCTAGCCTATAACCTTAATAATGGTGATCTCCATGAAATCCGTTCAACCATTAACTATGTAAGTTTAGACAATAGTACATCAGAAAATACCAATCAAATAACTCTTATCAAATATCCACCCTGCTCCTAACTCTAATAGAACTTCCTACAATAGTAATAAGGCTCAGGCACATTTCAAATCTCATACTTACATTGGCACCACATCTAAATTTATTAAAGTAAGAATCTCTAACCATATGCATTGTTTTAATAATGAAAACATCAATAATAACAAGGGTATTCTCTAACAACCTTAATCAGAAAACTAAAATCTAAAAATGTTCCTTCTTTCCCAATAAAATGGGTTATGCAGAAAAAAAAATTTAAAATTGTACAGCTCCGGCTCTAAATTCTGTAATTTTTTGAATCTCGGAAGCAATTAAGATAATTACGTCTCGTCAAAGTTCAACTATAATAAATTAAAAAAACTGAACTATTTCTCAATGCAAACATATGAAGAAATTTAAATACAGCCAATTTGAAATCAGTTATATCTAATCTGTATAACATGATTCTTCATACAATTATGTACAATAAGATTCCACATACATGCAGTGTTTTCATCTGAAATTAAATAGCATAATTCCATTTCAAACTCCACAAGGTCTAACTTTTGCATTTAAATCGTAATCTGTTGTTTACTGCCATCCCTTCTATTTGACATATTTACTTCAACAGTTTTACAAATGATTTTTACTATTAAAGAATTGTCTGTAACCAACCCCTTACATACTCTAACGCTTTATTATTTTCGAACTTAATACCGCAATACTAACTATATCTGGATTGCGGTCATTCTCTTAAATAACTTATCGAAGAACCTCCTCCTTAACACACTAATCAGTGTGGTATATAGTAACTTATAGATTACCGTCATAGTAAACTTCTTGTCTTATGAATGGGTCCCAGATACAATCGTATTTAATTGTATACTTTTTAATTTAACCGCATCTTAAATACACAACAGAAAACAGTTCATTGCTATTAATGGTATTGTAATAGCTGTCTACACGTTCATTGATTCACTTTAATGTGCTTGGCCTTCGGGCCGGGATCAAAGTGTGATATCTGTTCCGGCAGATACTGCAAGCAAAGACCATATGTGGGGGCGACCCCACGTATAAGACCTTGGTCAATGTAGGGGCAACCCTTCATACCAATTGTCACTATCCTACTCCCCGGGGAGTTGGTCCCCATTTCCCCTTCACTCCTCACATTAAAAATCGGCCTTGTGCCTAATTTGCTCAGTGGGGGAGCAAATAAATACCATCTGTTCCGGCAGATACTGCAAGCAAAGACCACATGTGTGGGCAACCTCACATATAAGACCTTGGTCAATGTAGGGGCAACCCTTCATACCAATTGTCATTATCCAACTCCCCTACTCCCCGGGGAGTTGGTCCCCATTTCCCCTTCACTCCTCACATTATAAATCGGCCTTGTGCCTAATTTGCTCGGTGGGGGAGCAAATAAATACCATCTGTTCCGGCAGATACTGCAAGCAAAGACCCTATGTGGGGGCGACCCCACAGATAAGACCTTGGTCAAAGTAGGGGCAACCCTTCATACCAATTGTCACTATCCAGCTCCCCTACTCCCCGGGGAGTTGGTCCCCATTTCCCCTTCATTCCTCACTTTAAAAATCGGCCTTGTGCCTAATTTGCTCGGTGGGGGAGCAAATAAATATCATCTGTTCTGGCAGATACTGCAAGCAAAGACCATATGTGAGGGAAACCCCACATATAAGACCTTGGTCAATGTAGGGGCAACCCTTTATACCAACAGTTACTATTCAGCTCCCATTTCCCAGCTCTCGGCAGCTGGTCCCCTTTTTCCTTCCCCCTCCCTCTCTCTCCACATTAAAAAACGGCCTTGTGCCTAATTTGCTCAGTGAGGAAGCAAATAAATACAATATGTTCTGGCAGATACTGCAAGAAAGACTATATGTGGAGGTAGCCCCACATATCAGACCTTGGTCAATGTAGGGGCAACCCTTCATACCAATTGTCACTATCCAGCTCCCATTTCCCACCCATCGGGAGCTGGTCCCCTTTTCCCTCCCCCCTCCATCTCTCTCCACATTAAAAAACGGCCTTGTGCCTAATTTACTCAGTGGGGAAGCAAATAAATCCACACTTGGCCTTCTGGTCCAGATCAAAGTGTAGTATTTGCTCTGATGCTGCACTTTTTTGTTCTCGGTTAGTGAATGAAGATCCTTCATGACTGAGACAATCTTAATTTTTGTTCATATCCAGAGCCTCCTTTTTGGGGAGCTGGATCCCCACATTAAAAACCGACCTTGTGCCTATCTCTGTCCTAGTGGGGAGGCAAGTGAATAGGAAAAAAATAGACTCCTATATCGTTGACTATTATAGAAAACTGATCACATATAATGATAGAAGATGTATCGAGACACAGGAATGGGTATGTTTGATCTGGCATAATGATGATACATTAAAATTGTGGGATCTGCGTACGCGCCTGGTCCACAAAATATGGAAATAAAAAATTTCAAAATTAAAAAAAAAAAAAACATTTACAAGTGGTTTTTATATAGATGTACATAATAATACTTTGATAGGTATGTTTTAACTTAAATAGGGATTGTATAATAAAATTGTGGGGTCTGCGTTCGCGCTTGGTTTCCATAGAATGGAAATAGGCACAAACTTTAATAAAGAATTTTCATATCTATCTGCGTAAGTATACTTTGATAATTATGTTTCAGTTTGAAGAAATATGGTATAATAAAACTACGGGGTGTTCGTTCGTACCTGACCTCCATAGAATGGAAATATGTCACAAAGTTTTACAAGTTTTTTTTTTTTTAATATAGATCCACAAAATATTGTGATAAGTGTTTCAGTGTGAACAGGTATGGTATAATAAATTATGGGGTTTATCTATTTTATTTTTACTTTCATCATATTTTGCTTTGGGTTTGATACCCCCAAATTCGAAGCTATTTCTTTACAACCCTTCCTTTTCATAACCTATCATACTTTCATAAATCAGAGTCCATTTTCTGTAGGCTGTTTTTGAACACAATCAACGACGGACACTTTTTCTAGTATATATATATATATATATATATATATATATATATATATATATATATATATATATATATATATATACTATATTTTTCAACAAATATTAGTGTTTTTAACCTACACACAGCAGTATTTCATATTTATGCAACCATCATTGGAAGAAGTGATAATTACTGTTTTAAACACAGTCAAGCATTATGATTAAATTGTGCTCTAAACCGAAACATTCATTTCGAACGCGTCCCTGTCCTAGTAAAAAAAGCCTACTGTTGATTTTATATGTCGGGCCTTTCTACTTGTGCGGTAATAAACCATCTCAAATACACTTGTGATGTTAGACTTTAGTCAAAATCACCTGTTACTTCTTTCATCGGATTTTTTCAATGATCAATTATCGATACGTTTCGATAAAAGAAAACGTTCTAAGAACACTGCCAAGTATGTAAAGTACATTTTTGTGAAATTCAAAAAATATCGGCGCAGCCTTTTAGGTGATCATAGTGAACGAAATCACACACGAATTTCATTATATATATATATATATATATATATATATATATATATATATGTATATATGTATATATATATATATATATATATATATATATATATATATATATATATATATATATATATATATATATATATAAATAAGCGGTTTGAGGACCATAAAGGCGGTTGACGAATGTCTGTTTAAAATAAACATTTGGCGAGGTTATTTGCGGGCACCGCTCCGGAGGGTCGATCGGTAAAACTGCTGACTATCAACGTGTTGGTTTTAGGTTAAATCCTCGGCTTGGGAAGGTGCTCGTCTAGCAGCACTGAGGAGTTGTAATGCAACGAAACAGAACCGTATGTCGATGACTATATATATATATATATATTCAGCCACTCTGATGAGTCGTAGACGATGAAACACGTGTGAGTGGATAATTATATTAAAAAAAAAAAAAAAAAAAATATATATATATATATATATATATGAATGTCTTTATCTTTTTTTTTTATATCTATTAGAGTCTATTTATGCGTCTCTTGAAAAGCCTGTTCAGTACCTGCCCCGCACTAAACTAATTTGACGACCACCCATAACGGATTCACCCGTTGTTCAACTCGATTGATCCTGCAGGTCACGAACACTCTGCAAAGCTTTTGGGTGTGTCCCTTATATCCAGAACGCAGCGGTGAAAAACTTTAGTCTATACGAGCATGTTTATTTTATTGACTATTAGCGACCGTTTCGCCCGCAACGGTTTCTGCTTCTTCCCTCGTAAATCCTCATAAATATCCCTTTTTGTTTTAACATGCAAACTAAAAGAATCCGCCATTTTCTTTTTTTTTTACTGTGTTTTTTTTTTCTGCCATTTTTATTCTGTTGGTCCTTTGAAGTTTATTTGAGTTTCGCTTTTTCTTAAAAAAAAAGAAAAAGGAGGACAGTCTTTAACTTTTCTTGTTCATCTTTGGTTTATTCCTTCTTCTTCTTAGATCTGCCTTTAAAAGTTAACAAACCAGAACTTGCGCTTTTGTCTTAAAAAGAATAACAGACAAAATACATCTCGTCTTTTAAGCAACAACAACAACAACAACAACAACAACAAAAAAGTCGTTAACTACTTAAAAATAAAGAAAAATGATGGGCGCTTCCTTGATCCCAAAAGATACGCCGTCGGAGGCGCATGCTTCCGTAGGACCACCCAAGGCAATACTATCTTAGAAGAGTCCCCTGCTTACCTGGTACTTGATGCGGCATTCACGCTGGGCGGGTTGAGCCATCTTTCCTCTGGAGGAAGAAGTTTCCAAGTAACATTAAATTCGCAAGCGGTTCCTACTCGCATGTGTATCCCTATCAAAGACGGTGGCAGCGTTAATTCGGTAAAACTTGCGGAGAACGCTCTGTTTTACGGTTGTTTTAAAATGGAACGGAAATTTAAATTTCGTTTCATTCTAATCCTTTTTTTAATTTCTTAATTCTCTTCGAATTCGTAATAGACACCTCCAACGTCCCCATGTTAAGAACGGCTTCTGAAATAGACACCCTCAACTTCTCCATGTTAAGAACAGCTTTCAGAATAGACACCCCAACTTTGTCAGAATACCAGAAAACCAATAAAAGTTGACATGTCGAATGTGAATTGTGAGTTGGACGTTGGGCGCACGCGCAATTAAAAACAAAAACAAAAACGGAACAAAAATTAAATTTCCGTTCCATTTTTCAAACTACCGTAAAGCTGAGCGTTTTACCGTTAATTCTTGCAGTTTTTCTGCAGAGAGATGTCACTGTCCTGCCACATAAAGCAGCAGCAGCCGCAGACAGTGGCGTTCACTCTAGGTGGGCTGAAACGGCTTCCTCCGAAGGAGGAAGTTTTATTGGAATATAAAGTTCACAAGCGGTCTATAATCGGATGTATATCCCAGTCAAGGGAGATAACTACGACAGGCTTTTGCAGTTCTTGCAGAAAGTGTCGATGTCCTAAAAACAGCACCTGGTATTCTTAAGTGATCACTCATTCATTACTGACCGGGCTCAATGTCTCTTAACTTCGGTTATCTTACTAGAATCGATGCCTTAATGTGTACAAGCTCGTGTTTATGCGGTCTGGTAAGAAGAAATTCATCCCACCCCGAAGTTCTAACGGTCTTGGTTGAAAGAGCGTAACGAAGTCAATGGAGTTATCGAACTAAGGTTACGTTTTACCCATTTTCTCAAGTTGTCCGTATGCATTTCGATATAACACATGTATTTGTGAATGAAACCGTGTGTTCTGGAGTGCAATATAGCATACATATATATAAAAAGAAACTAGTTCCGAGTCAGAATACGATCGCAATCCTCAACCATAGTAATGCTGTTTCCAGGTTAAATAGCATAACGTTCAAGACACGTCACTTCCTCATAAGTGTTTCTCAATCGACGGTGAACTTTGAAAATTCTATATGAATTCTATATTTTATACATACGAAAATGTAGGCCAGCACATGAGGACATTTTAAAAGCCATTTTTTTTTTCATTAAAATATGTTTGTTTACAAAAATAATTAATACTGAAAATAGAATGTTGACGCTTGTTAACTCTATCATTGTGAGACCGGAAACCTGCTAAAATGAGCACAATCAATTTACTTAAGGATACTGAACTGCACTAGTGCAAACATTTTCTTTGATCAATAGAAATAAATTAATTATAATGAATTGAATGGTTTCTTTTTTTGCAGATATTCAAATGAGTGCTTTCTGAAAAACATTTATGTAAAAAAATAATTTTCAAGTAGAATTTGATTATAAAAAATAATCAATTTCTAATTGAAAATTATTTTTTTTATTATTAATTATTCAAATTTATTATTGTTTATTATTGTTTATTATGTAATTATTAAAAAAATATTTATTATTAAAATTAATTATTGTTTTTTTTGTCAAAACATTATGTATTTTTAAGTGTTTCCGATTAATTAAATATAGTTTCTTAACATTACTGTATTGTTTTGATATTTCTTTCCATTTTTGAAGAACTCCTTCAGGGAGAAACAAATCAAAATACACTGTATGAAATGAATAACACTCGTCCTTATATGAAAATGTACCAATTTCAAAATTTACAAATAGTTTTGAACGATGATTATTGGATTGCGTGTGACTTTTTTTTTTTTAGAAAACGAATTTTTATCAAGTCTTTTTAATTGCATAATTATTCACATAATATTTTGTGTTATAGTATTATTTTGTGTTATAGTATTACATTTGTGTGGTTGTGTGGTTACTTTGTTTTTAACCAAAAGTTACGCGTGGCATTTTTAGATAGGATGTTTTGAATTGTCTACCCTTAAAAAAAGATTTTATTAATAAAAACAACAAAACAAAAAATATCCAAAATAACAGTTTTGAAAATATTAAAAAAAAAAAAATTAAATAAAATGAATCGAACGTCATCGTAAGTTGAAACTAAAAATTAAACGGGGCCAGACTTTCAAGATGGATCGTCTAGTGCAGAATACTCGCGTTGTTTTGAAAGTTTTTATCCGTCGGTCGCCCTTCATATTTAAATAGTATTTTCAAAACTTACGCGCTGGTTGATTGTACGCATATTATTTGTTTTGGCTATTGTGACTCGATGGATCGAGGAAACAAACACAAAACAACGCTGCGGCACGTTACAAGTTTGTTGTTAAAGTGGATGTTTTCAATTTATGTTTATTTAATGTTATTGAAATGGGAAGATAAATACTTTAAAACAAAGTATTTACGATTAAATATTAATATAATAATAGAATAGGGGTTTAGTTTACCAAAAAAACAAACAAAAAAAACTGACCTTGTTATGTGTCATTAGATAACAAACAAATAAACAAGTTTTTATATATTGAAGATTGACTGGTGACTAGCTTGAAAGAGATTTTGTCTCTGCAGTCCATGGAACATTGACTGTACCAACTACAGAAAATGTAGAAACTAAAGAGAAATACGAGCAACTCCGAGGGAAATCACAGAATGAAATAAAGTTATGTAAAACATAACTTGATGTTATGGCGTTTCTTTCAAAGGAAAAGCCCAAGCGCTAGATAACATTGATTATGAAGAAGCGATGTTTATCTTATGGTTGGTGTTCTACACAGGCAACGGTGTTTCTCCGTCATTGTTAAAATAACAGCGTTTCGTACGAACTTTATATGTATATTGTTCCTATTTACTTGCCTCCCCACGAGTGCAAACTTAGACGCAAGGTCGGTTTTCAATGTGGGGGGGGGGAATCCGGCTCCTAAAAAAGGGACATACTGGATAGAAACAAAAACAAAAATTGTCTTAACTATGAAGGATTTCGCTGATCGAGGACAAAAAATGTAGCATCAGAACAGATACTACACTGTGATTTGTATTTTGTTTGTTATATATGCAACATTTATTTAATATATATATATATATATATATATATATATATATATATATGTATATATATATGAGGATAATGGAAATAGTATTCCGACGAACTCTAAACACCTATAAAAGTAAAATTGCGTGTCTGCGTGTACATTTCTCTACCAAATAACTCTGTCAATTTTCAGTGTACAGACTCGACAGTTGACATAAGTAGTATGGAGATTTGGGATATTAATCCGTTGTCGGTCAGGAACTTAGCTGTCAAGGACCAAAGTTCAACGATTTGACATTTGAAAACTCTACCAAACTTCTCCGCCAATTTTGGGTCTAAACACCTGAAAATTTAGATGTAGGTTACTTGGACATGGATCAAACTTTTTAATTTGATTTGAGCCGAAAACAATAAATGTGAAGGGTCAAAATTAGGGTCAAAGTTAAATTTTTTTTTTACCTCTGCGGTCTCTACCAAATTAATCTAAATGGTCTAAACAAAATTTTTTTTTTTACATAAAGTGAATTAAAACGTAGGGCAACCTTTCTAATCGGTTTTTGGCTGAAAATTTGAACAGCCAACAGGTCAAAGTTTAAAAGATTTTACTTTTGCAGTCTCTAGCAAACTATTCAGCCAATTTTTGGTCTAAACATTTGAAATTTTACGTAAATGGTATTCAGACATGCAGCAAGCTTTTAAAACCGTTTTTAGGCGAAAAATTGGCTGCCAATAGGTCAAAGTTGAAAGAGTTGACGTTTGCAGACTATACTAAACTCCCTCGCCAATTTTGGGTCTAAACACTTGAAATTTTAGATGTAGGTTACCTGGACATTAGTCAAAATTTTTAATATATATATACATATGCACATAGAGTTATGAACAGTACATAGAACCCGAGCAAAGCCGGGCTGAACTGCTAGTAGGGAAATAAAAAAGAAGAAACCGTGTTATGTGTTTATCAACGTTTTTCCGTTTCTGAAATGGAACAGGGTCATACATTTCATCAAAAATATATTTATTCATATTCATATATAATATTGTACCTAATATATTTTACTGATTTCAAACAACTAAAAGAATGATTGGTTGCCATCAGCTAGAATCGAAACGAAAACAATTATCGTGTTCTCTACCATTTCAGCTATCGACAGCTAGATAAAAAATTCTTTTAAAATAAAAACCACTTCCAGATATGAATGAATTTGCGCATGTGCAAAAGTAATAAGAATATATCGACAAGTTGAAATGAACATTTAGCATTTAAACTTTCCGACACACTTCTGTACTCGTAATGCATCCATCCAAACAAAGATTTTACACCATCTTTTTATAAACCATTCTTAATGTGTGATTAGTATTTCCTGTTAATTTATGTAACCAATAGTTTAAAAGTTTATTCGTTACATACCTTTACGAAGACACACATACAATACTGTTTTATTTATATAGATATAAAGAAGAAAAAAATCGACTAGGAGCCTCAGTATCCTGGGTTAGGTTCTCGCTTGGTTCATCCGTACTTAGAATCCAATAAAATATTCCATGGTTTCATTGACTAAATTTCCATTAAAATTCTTTCAAATCATTAGTGACTCACGAAATGAAAACAAATCGAATAATATAGTTTAGGTACGGGCAAAAATGGCGAAAAAATAGGGGAACATAGTTTTGAAATCCGGTTTATCATTTTTTTTTTTATTACATTTTCACCCCAAACAAGGCAAATTGCCACTTTGTTGTAGGGGGCTACTATCAGGGGCAACAACTACTGGGGTACTATGTAGGGATTTGGGCAGCAAGGTGTCGGTTCACGTTACACTTGAACTTCTGCATGTCAGTACTGTTGGGGAAGCAGGGACCTGGAATGGAATTCCAGAGTCTAGTGGTTCTGGGGAAGAAACTATCATATTTTTTGTAAGATTCTGACTACTTCTCCTTAATTTATTTGAAAGATTAAAGACTAAAGTTTATTTCCAAAAGAAAAACAATATTTGTATATGCAAAAAAAAAAAAAAAAAGTTATAATGAAAACTGTTTTCACGGCGACATTCGGAAGCTGACATATTCAACTAAATTTTGAAGTTCAATAAATTCATTGTAAAAATCATTTGAAAGGTAAATATTAGTTTTCTGGGTGTATTTCAAAGATAATTAGAAAGTAAAATACTAAGATATTGAATTAACTAAATAAAAAACCCTGTTTGTACAGAAACGGCTTAATTAGAAGTTAATGAGCAGTTCTAGGTTCGTTTAAGCGTAAATGAACGAGGTTATGTTAAGCGTGCATTTTAGGGAAGCTCAAAATGTCAGACGTCAAAAGGCTGTCTGAAAATGACATCAAAGGAGGAAGAGAGTGCTGTTTTTCGTTTTTCATTTTCAGCCGTGCATTCGTACATTCTTATTGTGAACTTTTGTATGATTTTTACCATTTTTAATTTAATTATTTTTCTGTGTTCCTGCCTTTAAATAGAAAAAAATTTTTTTTTCAAGATTATATAAAAATTCTGCTACGCCGAAAGTTTCACGTTCATCCAAGTAAAGAAAATGTTAGAATCTCACATTTAAAAATTATGTGAAAAATGTAATCTAAAAAAAAAAGTAAAATATATTCTGCTATTATAATTTTTTTACGTGAAAGCATTAAATAAACAATGCGTAATTCAATGATAATATTGGTAGTTCGAGAAATTAATTTTTCTTCTAGTTATATCGAATTCATTAAAACGAACTTTAAGGACCTTTTTGTAATGTTCCTGAAAAATAATTTTTACAATTTACGGTGCGTTATTTACATAAAAAAGCAAAAATACATTCATTCATTTTTTTTTTTTACTACTGAAAACCATAACTTTAGTAAAGGTGTTTTTTGTTTAACCCAAATAATACCTTTCCACTAAGATTAAAATAAAAATAATGAGTTCATTATATTCCGTAATCATTATTTGATAAATACTGAAAATTTCATTAAAATTGGTTAATTTTCTGATTTTTTGTGAATTTTTAAGTAATGGGAGGGGTCAAAATGTTTATACATTTTGAGCATCATCTATTCATTTTGCACGTGCCTAATATAGTTCAAACCAAATACACCGACAATTTCTTACCGGTGAATTCGCTTAAACATTCCTTTTGATAAAAAGTACCGTGCTAGTAAGGGTGGACTGTATGTTAATATAGGTTATAATCGTAACTAAGTAGTGTTTACTATAATATAATTGTTGATAACGGGTGTTGTATTATTCTTTGTTTCAAGTACGCATTAAATTTTAGGTTGGTTGGTTGGTTGTTTTGTTTTACGGCATATCAACCCTTTTCAGGTTATTTAATGCCGAATCCAGTGATTTTGAAAGAAAAGTTTTTTTTAGTAGAATACGTTTTTTCAAGTCAGTTTCTATTTAACCCATAGTTGGGACCCCTAACAGGTACTACCACTCCGGGTCAGAGTGGACCTAAGAGCAATGGCAATTAAAGGATAGCTCCACACTCCCCAAAGTCCGCAAGCTGGGGCCTCACCATCGGATATAATTTAAGGTCATATCCAGGACCTAAATTTTAAGAGTAATATTGTACAATTTGTTGGTTGCTAAGTAAATTATATAATTGGGTAGGGTGCATTCGTATTATTAAAGGGTTTGATTACAATAGTTATATTTATTCGTAATAGAAATTTAAATAATTAAAACCAAAGAATTGTATTCGTACATTTCAGAGCACGGACTTAGGAAATAAATTTCGATTGTCGAACGCTACGAAATAAATATATTTTCCCGCCACTAAAATGACGAACATGTGTGACTAATAAAAGATTCGCAATTTTACGCGTAAACAAACATGTGTTGCATCGTAAATCGAACAACTTACTTAACTGATCACCGTAAGTAAAGTAATTATTCGGGGTCTTGTATTTAATTGTAAACCTATTCTCATAATTTTAATTAATTACCTAAGTAGGGGTTTTATGTTAAAGGAGAGGGTATTCTTTTTATTGCGGTCGCTGAAGAAATAATCTGTATTTTCTGATACAACACTTTATTGATTTCTTTTCAAGCAAATCTCGACACTCCATCACACACACATACATACACACACACCTATATATATATATATATATATATATATATATATATATATATATATATATATATACATACAATATGTATATATATGCAGATCACGTTGAGTATCAGCGGTAAGTTCTGCAATTTTTTCTGTCCATTTTTTTCAATATGATGGACTAACTTTCTCACATTTTCTTCGAGAGTAGAGAAATTCGCACAACCTAACTAACGTTTTCTACCCACATGGGTCGTTTTCACGTACTGTGGTATAATGAATATTCATTGGTGAATTAACTGATAAGATGATGCATACTAACATGTTTATAGGCGCATCATCTGATCAGTCAGAGTCGGGAGGCAAAGATCAAAGTGTAATATCTGTTTCGCCAGATACTACACTTTGTGTTTCGGCAGATACTATACTATTCCAAGCATTATGATTAAATTGTGCTCTAAACCAAAACATTCATTTCGAACGCGTCCCTGTCATAGTAAAAAGCCTACCGTTGTTTTATATGTCGGACCTTTCTACTTGTGCGGTAATAAACCTTCTCAAATACACTTGTGATGTTAGACTTTAATCAAAATCACCTGTTACTTCTTTCATCGGATTTTTTCAATTATCAATTATCGATACATTTCGGTAAAAAAAAAGTACACTTTCACGTATGTAAAGTACATATGCGTGAAATTCAAAAAATATCGGCGCAGCTTTTTAGGTGTCCATAGTGAATGAAATCACACAGGAAGTTCATTATACATATGAGGGACGTTCCAAAGGTGATGCTTCCTTTTTTATGTTGCTCGAATGCATCAGAGGGATTGACAAACTTTGATAATATAATGTGTAGATAGCAGTGTTGAACAAGCAAGGTCGTGTTTACCAAAACTCCTGAGAATGTAGCGAACATCAATCAAACAAAACAAAACAAAAAATGAAATTTCTAAATGCCATTTGGACAAAACGAATGCCAATGAACTGACAACAATTGAACGTTAAGCAAAAATAATCATTGAATGTCGAAAGGCCAGTTTTAATAAAACAAGCCTCTATCCAACACTGCTGGATAGAGGCTCGGAATCTATTGTCAAAAGAGATATCGGATGTCGAAAGTCACAGGCGATTTAGATAACAACATACCTGAATTTGGAGAGGTTTTGTTTTGGCGAGTAGAGGTCGAGAGAAAGTCGCCGGATTCTTGTGTGAAATGTCTTCCTACTACCGACCCAGCATCCCTTCGCACTCATCTGACTCATCGTCGCCCACCACTAAAACTCATAATAAAACTGTTGTTATATTTTTAGAAATCCAGGTGTTGTCATTCTTCCGAGTACGGCCGTAATACCACAGTAATCTCAATAAACATCAATTATCATATTAAAAGAAAAACCAACGTCTTTGACGCTTGCTTTTTTTATTTCCTCGGTCGAAATTGACGATACCTTTTTCCTTTTAATTATATAGAATTTTAATAGTTCCGTTCCTTTTTTCCCGTATTATCAGTCCAGATATTATTGCAAACTCAGAATTATTTTTTTTTCATTAAACAACGGAAAAATAAATGTTTATTGATTACTTGTTTCTGTTTTTTAAGATGAAATTGATTTTGAACGGTACTTTAGTCCCTTGGATAAAAAAAAACAACAACAACAAAAAACAAAAAACAAAACAAAGCAAAAAAATTTCAAAGGTACCGTTATTTTCTTTTCTTTGTCTTTTCGTATCGCCCTCTATGACTTTATTAGGAAGGTTATGTTTTTTTTTATTCATAAAATTTTTTTACGAACAATATTTGTCAGGAAAACTAAGATGAGAATAGTGGTTTCGCTAGGAGGTATCTTCTGTTTCTTATTGTTGTTGTTTTTTTTTTTGTTACTTTCTGAAAAGCAATGAATGATAAACATATTTGAAAACAAAAATAACTTCTATTTACACAAACACTCCGTGTTGAAAAATAAATTACTCCATAAGTTCGGATGGCAACAAAACTGTTATTAAATTATCATCATGACATAATCGCTGCACGTCGAAATTATTTCGAGTTCCTTTTTCACGCCATTATAACAATGATCATATATTAATGCAATGATATTTGAAAACGAGGCTAGATCAAAAGAAAGATAACTCGCATATTCTTGTCCAGGATTGCCATGTTTTTAAAGCAAAGTGTTGTGGATTTGACCTATTTTGAAGATATTGGGTCTTCAAAAGTTATATTTAACCTTTTTGAAAGCGTAACGTAAAGACTAACTAAGGGAGGAACAAGCCGAATGACATATTGATACTGTAATCTATATATCTATAAAAACAGAGATGTGTGTGCCACAGACGATTTCTGATTGGTTAATCCAATAATCACATCTCCTAAAAAAGTATAGTTCTTACGCTCTTAACTTTACCATAAAATATTTTGGTCTTATTTATTGTCCATCTTGGAAGGGTTTAATTTTTTTCTAACTTGCCATTTACAAATTACAAAAATACGAAACTTACAGACATCACAATCCAACCTCCGACTCAACGTCCGCCATTCACACAACAGGAAAGCAAACGCTGGACAGATTATTAGTACTACTACTACTACTACAAACAATACAGCACGAAAACACGCGCACACACGCACACACACTCACGTCCACTACCGTCCTTGGCTACGTCACGTTGTTATGGCAACACGATAAATACACAGTAAATTTGATTTTCTTCATTTCTACGCAAATATTACGCAAATATAAATCATATAGAATATCTGTATGAATATAATTACACGTAATAGTTAAATAAAGATGATCATCGTATAAGAGAACCTAAAAAAAAATTAATAGGGAATTTGTATAAAGTTGTATTTTCTTTTTAAATAAATAGAAAAAAAGGGGTGTTGATAAGACTATCGATACTTATACCGTTTAGTGACGACATTAAAAAATGGAAATATTGAAAAAAAATGTTATTGTACGTAACTGTTATTAACTGAAGTTCTCCGAAAAAAAATTTCACTTCATTTGATCAAGTAGTTTTGTTCTTACAGCGAAAAACAATTATTTATCATGACGACGTCAACGTGGCCATTTTGGAAATGTACCTAGCAGAATACCTCCATTTTAGGCCAAATTTCGCAATCTAGCCTTTTTTTCTCGCCATATTGAGATGCGCACAACACATCTGCAATTTTTTTACGTTTTTTTCTTTTTTTTTTTTAAATCTGCAATTTTTTTGCGTTTTTTTTTTTTTTTAAATAAGAATACTATTGAATATGCAAAGAAATTGAAGAATGCAAAGAATTGAAGAATTTTTATACGGGATTATTTTCGAAACATGCTCAGTTGGACACGTATGGATAACTTCGAAACTTCGTTTATTTACTTCTGTTACAAATTAAAAAAAAAAAAAACACCCCAAAAATGGCATCTGTCTTCGCAAAAAAAAAAAAAATCTTATTCTGGTGGGGGGGGAAGGGCTAGATTGGCCTAAAATGGAGGTATTCTGCTATGTACGGCAGTTACCTGCCTTTGGGGAATTCCTGGGCCTGCAATAACATTTCCAAAATGGCCAGGTTGACGTAGCTGTGATAAATCATTGTTTTTCGCTGTAAAAAAAAAAACTACTTGATCAAATGAAGTGAAATTTTTTTCGGAGAACTTCAGTGTATAACAGTTACGTACAATAAATTTTTTTTTCCATATTTCCATTTTTTAATGTCGTCACTAAACTGTATAAGTACCAGACTATCAATACACACAAAAAAATATAGATTTATTTTTGGGTAAAGTTCCCCCGGGTTTTCCTTTCACTTCAGTAAATAATGGTCTTTTGTTATATATATGGTGTACTATTATCCTTATATATATGATGTTTATGTTTATATATATGTATAAGTGATAGTGTCTGTGTGTGTCTGCGTGTGTCTGTGCGTCTGTGTGCATTTCCCTACGCTAAAACTCTGTCAATTTTAAGCCTACAGATTCGAAATTTGATATACAGGGTACTGAGATTTAGGAAAATCGATGTGATAGGTTTTCGACAGAAATTTGGCGATTAAGTGGTCAATATTCAACTATTAGACCTTTGAGAACTCTACCAAACTCCTCCTACAATTTAAGGTCTGAACACGTGATATTTTATATATAGATTTCTTGGACATGGATCTAACTTATTAACTTTACTTGATCCCTAAACAATAAATGTTAAGAGGTCATAATAGGGGTCAAAGTTTAAAAAAATGGACCGTTTTTTTTCCTCAGCATACACTTTAAAACACCTGGGCAACGCCGGGCAACGATTGCTAGTTTGATATAAAAATAACCATCAAATATAAATAATTAAATATTTATTTTCATATATTTTCGCTTTATTGACTAAATTGCCGTTAAAATTCTTTCAAATCATTAGTGACTCGCGAAATGAAAACAAATCGAATAATATAGTTTAGGTACGGACAAAAATGGCGGAAAAATAGGGGGACATAGTTTTGAAGGCCAGTTTATCATAATTTTTTGCAAGTTTCTGACTACTTCTCCTTATTGT
The DNA here is from genome assembly GCF_053919585.1 of Euprymna scolopes. Lineage (NCBI taxonomy): Eukaryota > Metazoa > Mollusca > Cephalopoda > Sepiida > Sepiolidae > Euprymna > Euprymna scolopes. Next base: position 42,861,993 of record NC_136504.1, on the reverse strand, counting down.
ATTTGAAAGAATAAAGACTAAAATTAATTTCCAAAAGGAAAAACAATATTTGTATACGCGAAAAAAACAAATTATAATGAAATCTGTTTTCACGGTGACATTCGGAAGCTGACATATTCAACTAAATTTTGAAGTTAAATAAATTCATCGTAAACATCATTTGAAAGGTAAATATTAGTTTTCTGAGTGTATTTAAAAGATAATTAGGAAAGTAAAGTCCTAAGATATTGAATTAAATAAATAAAACACCCTGTTTGTACAGAAACGGCTTAATTAGTCCCATAGAAATGCTTTTAAAGCCAATATTTAACGTTTTTACACTATTCATATATTGAGGAGTCCAAAACACTGGAAAAATGGTGTCTAGTCTGAAACATGTTAAAAAAATATTTGGGAAACTGAAACACCGAAAAAATCGTTGGACTTTTTCTTTTTCATTACAAGCACGGAAATAATGTTCTGAAATTCTAAGCACTGGATTTTTAAAAAAAGTCCGAACTATGGAAAATATTTGGGGAAATCCAAAACACAGGAAGTGGGTTTTGGATTTCAAAACATGATTACCAGTTTTAGGATAGCAGTCTATCCTGCCTTGACAGAGTACAAAATAGACTTCGTGGCTTAGTGGGGGATGCCCTTTTCTCTACCCTGCAACCTCTCTCCCACAAAAGAGACGTTGCGAGCCTATCCTTGTTTTATCGTTATTTCCATGGTAGGTGCTCGTCTGAACTCCAATCTCTGGTCCCCCCTCGCCAATCTTTCACGAAAAACACCCGTTTAGCTGAATCCACTGTGAAAAATTTCCCCCACTCTATATCTAGGCCTAAATCAAAACGTGGATTCCATGAACAAAGCTTCTTTCTTAGAACTGCACGCCTGTGGAACTCTGTTCCGTCTGCCTGCTTTCCACCGGACTACAACTTGGATGTCTTCAAGTCCAACGTTAACAAATTCCTAATGAACCGCCCCCTTAAGTAAACACTTCATCAAATCTCCACACTAACGTAATGTACTTGCAATAACCCTTATCCCTGAGTGGCTTCCGGCCTTGATAAGTGGTCATCACTGTGTAAAAAAAAAAAAAAAATATGGAGGAAATTTTTTCGAGTCCGAATCACACGAATTTTGGATCAAAAGTTTTGGAACTCAAAACACGGTCAATGCTTTTTGGAATCCGATACGTGGAAATTCCTTTTAGAATTCGAAACCTGGGAAGTATGTTTTGAAATTCGAAACATGATAAACATTTTCTTTGGAATCCGAAACATGAAAATTTTTTAGAATCCAAAACAGAATTTTTTTTTTTTTTTGTCGAAATCCGAAATCATGTTTTTGAATCCTAAACATGGAAGACATTTTTTGAAATCCAAAACACAGGATGTATGTTTTAGAATTCGAAACATGCATTTTTTTTTGGGGGGGGGGGGGAGTGGGGATCTGAAACATGTACATTTTTCGGAATTCCAAAACATAAGAACCATTTTTGTTTTAATTCGAAACAGAGAAAATGTTTTGAAATTCGAAATGTAAGACCATTATTCAGAATCCGAAAGATGTAATTTTTTTTTTTGAATCTGATACGTGGAAATTCTTTTTGGACTCAAAAACACGAGAAATAGGTTTGGGAATTAAAAAAAATGAATAAGCGGTTTTACAATATGGAACGTGGAAAATTAATTTTTGAATTTGAAAAATGGAAATATTTTTTTTTAATCCGAAACAGAGAAAGTATATTTTAGAATCCAAAACATAAAAACATCTTTTTAAATCCGAAACAGAGAAAGTATATTTTAGAATCCAAAACATAAAAACATCTTTTTAAATCCGAAACAGAGAAAGTATATTTTAGAATTCAAAAACATAAAAACATTTTTTGAATCTGAAACATTGAAAAAAATTTTGAATCTGAAACATTGAAAAAAATTTTGAATCTGAAACATTGAAAAAAATTTTGAATCTGAAACAAAAAAAATTTTGAATCTGAAACATTGAAAAAAATTTTGAATCTGAAACATTGAAAAAAATTTTGAATCTGAAACAAAAAAAATTTTGAATCTGAAACATTGAAAAAAATTTTGAATCTGAAACAAAAAAAATTTTGAATCTGAAACATTGAAAAAAATTTTGAATCTGAAACAAAAAAAATTTTGAATCTGAAACATTGAAAAAAATTTTGAATCTGAAACAAAAAAAATTTTGAATCTGAAACATAAAAAATTTTGAATCCGAAACATAAAAAATTTTGAATCCGAAACATAAAAACATTTTTCGAATCCGAAACATGGATTAAAAAAATCATCTGGAAATTAGAAATCTTTTGAAATTCGAAACATGAAAATTCTTTTTGAAATCAAAAACACAGAAAGTATGTTTTGAAATCCGAAATATGGGAAATCATTTGGAATCTGAAACATAGATTTTTTTTTTTTAATTCAGAAACAAAAATCGTTTGGAATAAAAAAAATAAAATCATTTCAGTGAATCCAAATTATGGAAATTTTTTTCGATATCCGAAACACACGAAGTATGTGTTGGAATCCTTTTGATTTCGAAAATGTTTTCGAGTGTAAGACATAAGAATTATATACTTTTTAACTCATTGAAAACGGCAAAAGTTATTACCCGTTTATTTAGAATGAGTATTTAATGATTAACATTGTGTTCATTTATGCATTAAATATTTATCTCTATTAATCGCTAACTATCCATCGAACGGATGCCATAATACTTAGTTCGCTGCACCTTTCCGCCAGATTGGTGAAGTAGTTTCCGGGGAAAAATGAAACAGAGAGACAGACTGAAAGGCATACAAAAACAAAATACAATGTAAATTACTTTGGAAATTTAAAGATGCTAAAAATATTTACGAAACTAAACCACTTGATGATTATTCTCGAATCTGAAGTCTAGAAAGAATGTTAAGCTATCCAAAATATGGTGAGAATATTTTCCAGTCCTTTCAAGTAACAGAAGTATCTTTATTTATGCTACACACGGCAATAATGTTTCCGAGTTCGGAACAAATGTGGGAAGTAAAAAAAAACAAAAGCAAAGAAATATGACAACAGAAAAGTGGAAATTAAAAGACATAACGGAAAACTATTGTGGAATTGTTGATCAAGAGGTTGCAGTTATTTAAATAAGGTGTGGCGGTTGTTATAAAAACCAGGTGTGGCAGTTTTTAAAATGACAAAGGGGGCTCACGTGAGGTTCTAATTAAAGAGAGATGACAGGGAAAAAGACCCGAGATATATTTAGCACTGGCAATGGGTATAAGGAGTACAGCTGACGACAATGTCCAGTTGACAACAATGTCCGGTTGAGGACAGTGTCCGATTGATAATGGTTGGGAGTTGCGAGGTCGATACAGCTGAACACAGATTGTATTCGGAGGAGGATGCTGACATAAATTGATCAATCAACGAACCGACGGTCTTCAAGGTAGATGTATATATGGGCGTTAACACAGTAGTTTCCCACGATGATGTCACACACACGGATAGCGTAACGAATCTATACGGAATGTGTCGGAGTTTGTGTTTTCTTTTGAAATTGTGCTTTGTCTATTTTTATATATAATTGTGAACCCGTGCACATCCACACAACAGCCGCCATTGTAAAATACAACAATACGGCCACAGTAGTGGAAGACGAAGGAGAATAAATCCGCTTCACAAATCGTTGAGGTCAGCAATGTCGTCGATGTTCAGAAATGTAATTTATCTTGCTACATTGAAAATATCCCCTGCTTAAAGTAAATTCACATTTACACGGACATGTGTTTTTAACAGCCCACAATAAGCTAGATTTATTTTAAACTAGCAGGCATTCCAATTAAAATTATATATATATATATAATTTTAATTGGAATTCATTATTGAGATGAGTATTATTTATATTAATTTAGTTATTGTGCACTATCATTCTCATCTTTATTAGTTGTTGTTTCACGACGTTTTGGCCAACTATTCATCTGGCCTTCTTCACGTGGTAACCGCGACGGGTATGAACTTCGAATCTCGTAACTGCATTCTCAGCAATCACTGCCATCCGTAGTTGTTGTCGTCTCACCACGCTTTTTGGCCAAGTAAGCCTCTGGCCGGCTTTGGGTAGGATTGAAACCGCTATCTTCAGACAATTCTCACCTGGAACCCTAGAGATTCAACGTCTCTATCAACTGCGCCACGGGCTCCGAAGGGCGATCAAGGTTGGATTTTTTAATCTTATAAATCCACGTTTATTTATTATCTGATCTTCTATGGTCGGATCCGTACCGAATGGTATATATATTATTTGATTGGAATTCATTATTAAGATGAGTATTATTTATTAATTTATTTATTTAATGCGGACTATTATTCTCATATTTATTAGTTGTTGTTTGACGACGTTTCGGCCAACTATTCCTCTGGCCTTCGTCAAGTGGTAACCGCGACGGATAGGAACTTCGAATCTCCTAATTGCATTCTCATATAAATATAAATAATACTCATTTACTCGGATTTGAGTAAATATATATAATTGAATTCATTCAAAAAGAATGGCGAAACAAAAACAAATAACATTTACATTAAAAAAAATAAAACGCAATACATTCAGTCGTGAGTCGTGCGAGATAGCCTAGTGATAGGGTGTTACGCTTCTTACCTTGGGTCCCGATTTCAAATCTCGCTAGAGACGACGAAGCACTTTTTTTTTATACATAGGCGTCACCACTTATCAAGGCCGAGAGGCCACTCACGGATAAGGGTTAAAGAGTGTAGAGTAGTCAAAAGGACAATATAGTAATCGATAGTAATGGAAGTTTGGTAAATTTTTTAACTTATATGGAACGGCTCACCAGAAACTTGTTTACGTTGGACTTGAAAACAACCATATTATAGACAGCTGGAAAGCAGGAAAACGAAAGACAATTCAACAGGCGTGCAGTTCTAAGATAAAAGCTTTGATCATGGAATCTACGTTTAGGTTTAGGCACAGATAAAGAGTGGTGGGAATTATTGATAGTGTTTTTAGCTAGACAAGTGTGTCTTGTGAAAGTTTGACGAGGGAGAACTATAGATTAAAGCTCAGTCGAACACTGTCCATGAAAATAAGGATAAAGCAGAGACAAACTCGCAACATCTCTTCTGTGGGAAAGAGGTTGCAGCGAAGAAATAAGGACATCTCCCACCAGGCCACGAAGTCTATTTTGAACTCTATCAAGGCAGGACAAGTCCTTTCTAGCAGCTCCTGCCCAGATGTGGCAACAGTATTCCATCCTTGGACGTACCTGGCTCTTATATAGATACAGAATTGCATCAGAAGTGAAATATCTACTGAATCGATAGAAGGATCTGATCATTTTTCCAGCGGCCTTGGCAACAGATTTGATGTACGTATTCCATTTAAGATCAGTAGTAAAGGTCAAGCCCAGAAGCTTGTCAAAACTTGAGGCCTCCCCAAGACGAGAGCCATTCATTTTAATTGATGCCAGATGGGGATCAGAACGTTGATGATGTAAAGATAGAAGCTTGGTTTTAGATGCAGTAAAAGTAACCAGCCGCTCCTTTCCCCATTGTACAACGTGATCAAGATCAGAGGAGAGAGAATTGGAGAGAACTTGGTCGTTTACTGTCTTAGATGTGTTACCATAGATGATAGTGGATAATCATATTTTAAAAATTATATATATATATATATATATATATATATATATATATATATATATATATATATATATATATATAAGGAACTTTGTCTGTGTTTTTAAGTTTATTTCCTATGGACTGGGTCGATTTTTATAAAATTTCACACGAAGGTATTTTATGTGCTTGCCAAAGTTTGTAGATAGGTTCTGTCGCACAATGTCTTCAATAAGTATCGATAATCGATAATCGAAATAATCCAATGAAAGAAAGAACAGGGAAAATTTAACACGATATATAGCCTAGCATCACAAGTGAATTTGAGAAGTTTTATTTACACACATGCTGAAAAGCATGACATTTTAAATCAACAGGATGTTCTTTGATACGAAAGGGGCGCATTCGAAATAAATGTTTTGTTTCAAGCTGAATTGAAGTAAGTCATTGCGGGGTGGCATGTGGAGCTTCCTCTCGGTGTGCCGCGATGAGTCCTCAACTAGAGCAGGAAATTAATCGATTTGATTGGAAAAATGGTCGACTTCACACATTTCTACGAATATAAAAATATGGGTGTATGAAACATACACCATTGTTTTATATTCCCCCCCCCCCACACACACACACAACACAGCCAATCCATATTTGGTTGAATACGCTTAAATACAATATTTTAATTCATATATATATATATATTATTTATTCTAGGGCAAACAGTTACATTTAGTCGCTACAAACAGCCATCTGTTTCAGTCAATGAGACTTCGTTAGGCGACCCTAACCAGAAAAAAGGCCTTTTGTAGCGACTAAATAAAACTGTTTACGCTTGAATAAAAAAAAATAGTTTGCACTTGTTATCGAGCACTATCTAACAACCTCGTTGTGTCCATTAGTCCTTAATTTTGAATATCTTAAGCCTGAATTTATATATATATATATATATATATATATATATATATATATATATTATTTTTTTAAAATGTAATTATCCACTGACACGTGTTTCGTCGTCTACGACTCATCAGAGTGGCTGTATCTAGCGAGATACGAAATCGGGACCCAACGGTGATGAGCCTAAACCCTTACCCCTGGACCATCTCGCCGACTGACTGGATATATCGCGATTTACTTAGATGTTATTTTGTTTTGGTTTTAGCGATATGTTTTGAATGAATTCAATTATTTACGAAAGTGCATTTTTACCGAAATGCGAGTTGGGAATAATTTTCCCTTTTAACCAATTTGGTGCCCCCACATGGGGAGCGGTATATATATATATATATATATATATATATATATATATATATATATATATATATATATATTATTTTTTTTAAATGTAATTATCCACTGACATGTGTTTCGTCGTCTACGACTCATCAGAGTGGCTGTATCTAGCGAGATTCGAATTCGGGACCCAATATATATATAGTCATCCACATGTAATACTACTTTGTTGTATCACAACTCATCAGTGCGGCTAGACTCGCACTTTCCCTAGCCGAGGGTTGAAACTACAACCATCGAGTTGATAGTCAACAGTTCTACTCACTGGTCATTGGGAGCGGTGCGCGCAAGTGCTCTCAACAGAATGTCGATTTTAATAAACGCTTGTCCACAACTTTTACAGTGCTTGATCTGCTTGTTTATTTACCAACATACAGCGAGCCTTGCTTTATAGATATTTAAGTGGCGGGTGAGATACATTTACGACAGTGCTCTGCCCACAGGGAGAGGGTTTAAACATATAGTCATCCACATATAGTACTGTTTCGTTGTATCACAACTCATCAGTGCGGCTAGACTAGCACCTTTGCCTATATATATATATATATATATATATATATATATATATATATATATATATATATATATATATATATATATATATATATATAAAATAAAAATTACAATTAAATTTACCAAAATGATCCAATATGGTAAAATTAAAGTAAAATATAAATATTAAAGAATTAATATTTATAAAATTATCTCAGCCAGATGTAAAAGCTCGATAAAACAAAATAGGAAATAGAGCTTATATTATGAGCAAACAGTTTATAAAATATGTTAAAAAATACTTTGAAATGAGTTAAAAACATATTTAATCTGAAAAGGAAACACTAGATAAATGGATAGTCCTTAATCCGCGGAGTTTCAAAGAAATACTTTCCTTCTCATCAGAGGGTAGGAATTAGCAAAATGCGGGATCGGATTTTGCATGCAAAAGTATTTGATGAAACAACAAGTAAGTCAAAGATCTTACTTGAAAACAAAAAAGTAAAGCAAAGGGAATATGGTAAAGAAAAAGGTGATTACACACGAATGGATAGTCTGGTGGAAGATATAAAAAATCCAGTGACGGTAAAATCCAAATGTAAAACTTCAAAAAAGTTAAAAGAATTTCCATTTGTGCAAGTAAAATCCAAGGAAATCCCGTAATTGGAAGAAGATGGTCCATAATAATCCAAAGGCAGAAATCCATGGAATAATTCACAAAAATGTGTACAAGGAAAAAAAGAAAAGATTCCAATAATATTAATAAAAGAAAAATAAGATATGCTTTTCACTCTACTTCCGAGACATAAATATAATATATAGTTTCCTTTTCAGATTAAATATATTTTTATTTATTTATATCTATTTTCATTTCAAAGTGTTTTTTAACATATTTTATTAACTGTTTGCTCATATATATATATATATATATATATATATATATATATATACTTCCTGGTTGTAGTATCTGTTCTAATAATATACTTCACATTTTCTGACCTCTATCTAGAGACTGAGACAATTTAGATTTTGTTCCCTTCCAGAGGACTTATTTTTGGGAAGCTGGATTTTCCCTCACATTAAAACCGACCTTGTGTCTAACTCTGCCCTCCTGTGGCGGCAAGTATATATATATATATATATATATATATATATATATATATATATATATATATATATATAAAGAGAGAGAGAGAGAGAGAGAAAGAGAGTGAGAGAGAGAAAGACAGTGAGAGAGAGAGAGAGAGAGAGAGAGAGAGAGAAAGAAGGAGAAGAGAGGGAGGATTGTCTGTTATCCCTATTTTAAAGAGGAAACCGTGCGACTGTCGAAAACAATATTCAAGCAAGCAAGCAAGGAAGGAAACCCGTACGGTCCGTATAGTTTTATAATAATATAAATAGTTGAACGATTTAGGCATTTTTTTTTTCTTTTTTCTTTAATTTATATATTTTATTAAGATCTGAACCGAGTGGAAATTCGACAACAGTTGAATTTTTCATTTTCCTTATCGATTGGTTGTTGACGTCAGATGACAGGAATCAGACGAGCTAAAAGTTCTTTGATGTCCAATTAACCCGAAGCAAGAAACCAAAGAGTCTGGCGAAAGTGACAAATCAAAGCTTTCAACTGTCACTTTGAGGGAGGGGGCGAGGGTAGAGAGAGGGGTGGGGGAGAAAGGGAGAAGTTGACAAAATGAAAATAGACGGATATATAGAGACGGTCAGTTGAGTTAGGGGAGATAGAGATATGGTAATAGAATCGGTAAGCGGTATGAAAATTAAGAGAAAGGAAAGGGAAGAGTCTATGTGATGGAATGTGTAAAGGAGGGAAAAGACGTGTTATGTATTGAGAGAGTGTTACTTGTGTGCGTGTGTGCGTGTGTGTGTGTGTGTGTGAAAAGTGGGAAAGTGTGTATATGTATGCGTGTCAAAGAGATGGAAAATAGAGAAAAAAGAATTAAATACAGTTTAGGAAAAAGGGATGAATATACTGAAGGAAATAGAGATGACAAGTGATACATACTTGTATAATCTATATATTAATATGCTTGTCCGTACGGTGTCACGTCATCATCATCGCAAACATTAATTAATGAAACGCGTCATCATCATCGCAAACATTAATTAATGTGAATTATCTCCCTTTGTTGTTCAATCTTTATTAGTTAAAAATCATTAACCCCTTTTATTTCCCAAAACTTCCCGAGCAAATATATATATGAACTGTCTATTTATGGTTCTGGATTATTTTAAAGACAATTATGCATATAAGGTATCGTTCCACAGTTTAAATAGTATAGTATTTTACTTACATTTTTAACGATGTCTTCTGTTTATTACGTGTAATACGGAACGCTTATTCTATTTTATTCAGCAATAAATATATTTTTTACATTTAACGTTACGGGATCGTTTTTTTTGTTTTTTTTTACTGTGCCACTTCATCTTTTTTATTATTTTTATTTACTTTTTAGTGAGCCTTATATAACAAAAAATATGTTTAGAAATAAATGTTACAAAAGTCAAGAATGACTTTATTAAATAAATCACCAAAGTTTACAGTTACCCAAAGGTGGTAAGTTCAATCCTGAACGAAGGTAATGAAAAGTAACATTCAAAACAGAGAATCAGCAACTATGTCCCAGAGCCTAGCTGGAGTCCGAACACGGTACCCCCGTAATAATAATAAAGAGTTGGGTTCGAGACTCCTAACAAACGGTTCCCCCAGTTCGATACAAAACACCTGATGAAGACCGGAGGGCAAAATGGCCGAAACGTTGTGTCTATAACAACCAAGATGAGGAAGTCAGTCCGATAATCTCAATCAAGGAATTTCTTACGTATGTGTTTTAAAAGATTTTAACTACCGTGGAATTTCCACGGGTCCTGCTAATAATAATAATGATTATAATATGATTAAATATAGTCTATCTATGTATGTATCTATAAAAATGAGAGTGTGCGTGTGTGTGAGGACGCATCTCAACCTATATACTCAACGAATCTTTGATCTACCGACCTGAAATTTGCCATATAGGGTATTCAAACATATGGAGAACTTTTTAATCAGTTTTCATCCGTACATCGGGATAAGAAAAATTGGTACTAGGAGGGCATCAGATATTTATCTGCTTGTAAAGCCGTTCTACGAAGTTTAGAAACAATTTTATACGCCATGGCAAGCTGGTCTAATGGTTATCGTACTTGATTCACTGCTTTTAGGTTTCGATCTCAGCTTGAGTATACTGTTTTTTACTTACAAGAAATGAATTGTTTAGAAAAAACATAATACTCGCATGCACACGTGTTGCATAGTTCTCATAAGGAGAGGACTGATGTTATATATTTGTTGTTGTTCGTATTAAAGTGAGTGCCTTAGAGTTCATGTTGTGGAGATAGCAGATGGAGACATATTATGAGATTGAGACAGACTTATATGTAAAGAGACAGGGTACATGTTAATACAGGAGAGCCGACGACATGGAATACACAATGAGAGGAGATTGGATATACTGATAGTAGACCGAGAGATAGTGCGTTTGACATTTACACTGTTTGACAGTTCTGTGAATGGGGGTGTTTCTATAAACATTGACACATATCATCTTTACTTATTTTTGAGATGATGATTTTCACAAAGTTCTTAAAATATAAATTGACAATGCCTTTTCTGTTGAATACATGACACGAAGACGCAGATACAAAAAGATGATGATGTTGTTTATTCCATTACGACCAGTCAATGGCTTTGCATTACGGAATTCAAGTCTGTACATGATTCTTTCTTCTTCTAACCTTCGCTTCCAAGATTCTATGTCAGCTCCGTCTCTAACTCCTCTCTTCTCCCTTGACTGACTGTGTCCGACTGACTGAGTTTTTTGACTGACTCTCTATATTGAAACCCATGACGTCGTTGCATGACCAACACGTGCACATTAGACACATGACCTGACCTGCCTCCATGTTTAAGCATGCATTGTTACTTATATGTTTCAACTCCGATTTCTCTAACCTACTTTACAAATATGTTTAATATTTTCTATAGTTCTGATCTAGATTCCTTATTTTAATGTCATTTCATTACATTCCTTTCTCTATAAACATATATCTAACTATTTATGTGAAATAAACAATGGTAATTCTACATTCCATTTTCAATAACATTCTTATTTCAATAACATTATGTATTCTGTATTTATTTTAACTTACGATCGGAATTCTCAATTCCAAATCTAGCTTCGCAAGTTCGAATCCTCGACTATCCTATCTCATATTTACTCACTTACAAGAACAGGCGGCTGTTCCTTAACACACGTCTTAGTTTCTGTTTGTTATGTTTTTTTTTTCTTAATTATTTTTAAAGGAATTAAACGTTACGTTTAATATCGTGAAAGTTCGCACACTACTTCAAATATATCTATAAAAGTGAAAATGTGCGTGTATGTGTTTTAGAACACGTCTCAACATATATATTTAACGTTTGATCTGCAGACTTGAAATTTGTATATATGGTATTCAGACATGTGGAAACTTTTTAATCGATTTTCAGCTGGAAAAAAATTAACAAATTTGTACAGTAATCATCGGATTTTTATTTGTTTGTCAACTGTTTCACGACTTTTGAAAACGCATTTTAAGATCGTGTCAAGCTGGTCTAATGGTTATCGTACTTGATTCACTGTCTTTAGGTTTTATTAACTGTTTAGAAAAGTCATAATATTCGCCTGCACATGTCTCAGTTTCTTTCCGTTTTTTTTTTACTTCATTTTTGGAAAAGATGTTTTACATTACGTTTAACACCGGGCAATGTCGGGTACATTTTCTAATGCTATATAAATAAAGACACATGCAATGCTGCATGTCTTTCTACTTGCGAATTAACCAATAGAAGTAGTGTTGTCACATATGGGTTGGTGACTTATCCTTATCAAAACAAGAGTCTCAAACCTAATATATCTTATACTGACTACCAAGCTCAAGACCCTGACCCAATCGCTTCAGTATTATATATATATATATATATATATATATATATATATATATATATATATATATATATATATATATACTCAAACAAACATTGTTAAAGACAACATAAAGCTTTTGTTTAGTTATAGATTTTAATTTAATTAGTTTTTGTGTGTGTCTGTGTGTGTACATTTCCCTACAGAAGTACTCTGTCAATTTTAAGTCTACAGACTCGAGATTTGACATAAGGGGTATTGAGATTTCAGAAATCTTTTTAATCGGTTTTCGTCCAGAAATTTTGCGTTCAAGGGGTTAAAGTTCAACGATTTGACCTTTGAAAACTCTGCCAAACTCCTCCGCCAATTTGGGGTCTAAACACTTGAAATTTTAAATGTAGGTTGCTTTTTAAAAAAAAAATGAGCTCTGCGGTCTCTACTCAATTACTCAGCCAATTTTTGGTTTAAACATGTTTTACATAACGTGTATTCAGACATAAGGCAAACTTTTAAATCAGTTTTTGGCCTAAAATTTATCCGCCAAGTGGTCAAAGTTCAAAAGATTTCATCTTTGTGGTTTCTAGCAAACTATTCAGCCAATTTTTGTTTTAAACATTGGAAATTTTACATAAAGTGTATTACTTGCTTTCCAGCTGACTACAATATGGCCCTCTTCAAGTCCAATGTAAACAAGTTCTTGATGAACCGTTCCCCTTAAGTAATCTAATTTATCAAAATTACACTTCTAACGATTACTATAATATTGTCCTTTTGATCACTGTACACTCTTTAAAACGTATCCTCGAGTGGTTTCCGGGCCTTGATAAGTGGTGATTCCTTTGTAAAAAAAAAATATTAATGCTTACGCAGCCCCGTAGTTATTCCTCATTGGGGACATTCTTAGCGATTAGCATTAGAGTAACCCCTTTTTCAAAGGGCGAGAAAGTAAAGTTTGGAAGGCAGGGCCTCCTTGAGGTGCAAAGGAACATACCTAAGCCACCAGTAAACAAGACACCTCAATAATGACCTAGACATTACTGACTTTGAGACCGAGGGAAAACCCTTGAGTCTGAATGCACATATTCACATATTAATATATTTAAATCAATTGTTACGTACTAACGAGAAAAAAACAAACTAAAATCACCATATCAGTTTATTATACGAGGTGTAAACTTTTTTCATGTGTGCACTTTTTTTTAGAGTACACACGTTACACTTTAGTCTCCTTCGAAGTAATCTCCTCCGGCTGCAATGCACATGTTGTACTGCTCCAACAAGTTCTTAAAGTCCCCATCGAAGTCCTCTTGTGTGAACGTGCCAATGACCCTTGTCATAGTCTTTTCATCTCCTCAATTGTCTCATAACGACAGCCTCTAAGGTTTTCCTTGAGCTTATAGAATAACTAATAGTCACGTTAGGAGCGTTCGGGATGGGGGTTGACTTAAAGATGACTCGTGTTGAGGCGGGAGGAATCACTTATCCTCACATTGAAATATCTGCAAAGATGAAACCTATACGTACGTAGATAATAAGTCAATGTTCATTGTTAAATAATTATTTATTGTTAAATTATTATTTATTGTTAAATGATTGTTTATAATGATTATTTATTGTTAAATTGTTGATTAAATGATTGTTTATAATGATTATTTATTGTTAAATAATTATTTATTGTTAAATAAATAATTACATACTTATATGCTTAATAATTATTTCTGCTAGGTTAACAAAGGAAAAAATAGTATAAGTCACCTACGTAAAAAATACAAGTATATTCTACGTCATTTACTGAACACTATAAAGACAGCTTTGTTTGATTACCAATATATATATATATATATATATATATATATATATATATATATATATATATTATTATTATTATTATTACAGAGACAATTCTCTATCGATTACTGAACCTAATGTAGAGTAGTGAGATCAAAACTAAAAAATATATATGACTTAGGTGTCATCATCTGGAATCGAAACCAAAACATACAACTCTCCACCCTTATTTCTTAGCTCTGAGCCACGCCAATCAACACGATATATATATATATATATATATATATATATATATATATGTATATATATATATATATATATATATATATATGTATATATATATATATATATATATATATATATATATATATATATATATATATATATATATATATATTCACTTGTCATTACGATTTTTAAAAGATAAAATCGCTTGATCGCTGAAGGCAGATACAAGTAAGCAGGACAGCAAGCAAGGTCCATAGAGTTTTATAATTATGCTAGACTACCCGTGACTCGTTGAGTCAGTATGTTATATTAGCTATGGAATTCATGTATGAGCGTGACACCTGTGACGTAAAGAAAATAGTTTTTTTTTTTACATAACAGAAACATTTCTATGAAAGTATATTAAAATGAAAAATCACGAACGGATAACTCAAACATGAAAAAAAAATCCTCCCTATTCATGTAAAGTTACCTGTTTTTCAGAATCATCGCTCAAACATTGAAAATTAAACATGATTTTCCTACGAATCTACGCCGACGAAAGTCATTTAGCAGAAAAAAACGCATATGAACCTACCGATGAGAAATATAAGAATGAAAAACCCTATTGGAATCCTTCAACCAAGTTATAGAAACTTAAAATCTAAAAAAAAAAAATTAATAAAACCTGAAGCAAAAAAATAAAACCGAAATAAATAAAATAAAATAAAACTAATATTGAAACAGATTCGTCAATGTGTCAGCAAATTCACCGTTCTCACACTACTATTTTGTATCTAGAAATGTAAACAAAAAATAAAAAAGAAGGAAGGAAGGAAGGAAAAGGAACGGATAGAGAGTAGTAGTAGTCTTGGCTTTACTACAATTGTTCCTATGTTTGTCAACGGGTTAAAGCTGTTTAGCTGTAAGAAAATAGTGACAGTATAGTTGTAATAAAGAATAGTTTCAAAACACCCCCACTCTTCCCATGTTAATAATAATTTCGAAATAAAAACGTTAATATTTCAGTGCATAGGTCAAAAGAAGCGATTTGTGTTTATTTGCTTTCGTTGTTATGGGTTAATGTTTATGAGCGCATGCACAACCGGATGTCGTAAAGCGTAAAGTGGGTTACCTCACTCGTTACAAAGTCATTTGAGTTTTATAATTATATAGATAGATAAGTTATATTGTCTGCTTGTGTGGGCAACTGTCTCTACCAAACTATTCTGTCAATTTTTAGTCTGTAAACATGAAATTTGATATATAGGGAATCTATTCGATGCTGGCAAGGGGTCATAATTGAACAAACATTAGAACTTACTTGGCATAAACAGACAAAACGTGTCACCTCTACGCATGCGCAAGTGTACATTTATACTTTAGCAATGCCATCGTTTTAAGCTTTTATATGCATATAAACTTAACTCAGCGGATAACGAATAATGCTGGATAGCTATAGGTTTCGGTTTCAATTCTAGCTGACGGCACCGAAGTCATATATTTTTTTAAACTTTTGAAATCATTATTATATAATGGGTATAATATAATAATCAATTGGGAATAGTGAATCTATAATAATGAATACGAAATGTGCAATTATAATTAAAATATCATATTTAAGCGTATTTTACGATAAAGCAACACCGAGCAGGCTACTAATAGGCGTTATATCTCTACTCTTCACGCATGGTTTTAATAAACTTCATTTGTTGGAGCATCCGAAATTGAGTTAAAGCTGATTTGTGGTTCGGAGTTCGAATCATGCGATCGGTCTTAACAGTACTGTAGAAACTGCAATAATGACATATACACGTACCTGGATAATAATTAACTGCTTATATATATATATATATATATATATATATATATATATATATATATATATATATATATATATATATATATATATATATATATATATAAATATATATTCTAATTGACGCATGCGTAGAATATCCATTTACATAACTTGAAGATATTTTGTATAGAAACAAAATTGCATTAGTTTTTTTTTTTTTCGTTGACAAAATAGAGTTCGGAAAAGGAAGAGGTATGATGAGGAGGGGAGTGATTGGAGTGAAAGGAGGATGGAAATATTTTAAAAGGCAGTCGTGGGAGGAGGGTTGATTTCTGAAGCGAGGGTTGATAGTGTGTATGAAGGCGAGAGGACGTCGTTGGTGTTGGGCAATAGGGTGGTGGTAGTGTTGGCTGACGGTGGCTGATCGGAGATCTTGCGTGCAGTATGCGCGCGTGTGGGCATGGTGCGTGGTTGGTGGGCTGTTCCATTGCATTGCTCAAGAGTCGCCCGAGGCGGCACACCTGACACTCACGGTTGCTGTAATCGCGACAAAAATTGAAGGTCGACTTAAAAGGAAAAACGAGAGAGAGAGAGAGAGAGAGAGAGAGAGAGAGAGAGAGAGAGAGAGAGAGAGAGAGAGGAAGCATGCAGGAAACGGAAAAAAGACATTTTAGCAAAGAAAGTAAGAAAGAAAAAAATAGAAAGAAAAATGGGAAATGAAATGAATATTATTTTTTAGAAAAACAGAAGCATTTTTTAAAAGCATTCTATCAAGAACTGATGATAATTAATAGATTAAAATTAAATACAGGAAAAGATATAGAAATAAGAAAAATATAACTAGAAGAGTGTGCGGCAAATTTAGATCGTGATAGTGATATCTCGTATATATATATATATATATATATATATATATATATATATATATATATATATATATATATACTAGTTGGACGCCTGGCATTGCCCGGTCGTACACAATACGCTTAAACATGATATTTTAATTTATGCAGATTGCGTATAGAATTAATGTGGCACTATATCTCAGTGTCACGGTTGCTAACACACTCTTCAGCATGGCCGGGTGGTGATTTAGCCATAAGCGTAAAGATACACAGAAATGCAGCCCAGAATACCCTTTCCTTTAACGGCCTCTTTTTCGTCCGGACAACATGGGGTAAGCACGTATATTTCTATCTCACGTAAACGAGAAGGAGCCCCCTCCTCTCATCATTAGTTAGGTTAGTTAGTTTAATTTTGAAGATTATTAAGTGTAAATTGTTTTTGTAATATATATTGTATACATAATGTAAAATAAAATAGTTAATTATGTTTTATAAATATTATGATTGTGTCGTGTTGTGTGTTTTCTTGTGTCTGCCATAAAAATGTCTCCATTAAACAACCAAGCGGTCCAGAGGACGAAGAAAGATTCCAACCAGAATGCCACCAGGGAGAAGAGGTGATCTTGAGAGAATGAAGAAACCAGACACCCACATCCAACATCTCAGGTATGCTTTGCTTCTCACAGACCCTAATGACTGGCCCATGTTCACACCTTCATGACACCGTTTCTAAAACATTTAGTGTAACACGTGACGCCAGTCGCACGCCAGTGATCGGCTGATAGTGTTATAAATGTTGCCTTTAGACGAAAGATTGACTCTTAGAAATAGTCCACGGCATAACCAAAAATAATAGCTAGCGACATCTCAACCCGTTTTTGTTGATGTTTCCATGGGTTTATTTGTGGATATCGTTTATTCCCACGGGGAGGCGATAGTACCATATCAATCCTCTATTGAATATTTTATATTACGATGGATAATTTGCCCGGTGGATTATTTCGCGAAAAAAAAAAAGTATTTAGAAAAATAAATATATTAAAACAAATCAGATAAAAAAAATAATGATTATAATGATAATAATAATAATAATAATAATAATAATAATAATAATAATAATAATAATAATAATAATAAAATAATAATGATAATAATAATAATAATAATAATGATAGTAATAATAATAATAATAATAATTATAATAATAGTGATAATAATAATAATAAATAATAATAATGATGATAATAATAATAATAATAAAAATAATAATGATAATAAAAAAAATAATAATAATAATAATAATAATGAATAATAATAATAATAATGATAATAATAATAATAGTAATACTCAAAATAATAATTAATAATAATAATGATAATAATAATAGTAATAATCAAAATAATAATAATGATAATAATAATAAAATAATAATAATAATAATAATAATAATAATAATAATAATGTCGTTCGTCAAATTCCGTCTTTGCTTGTTTATAATATCACATCAGCTGATATCAGGGCTTGACGATGGATGACCCGGAAATCAATTCTGATTAATGCGTATTTAAAAAAAAAATGCAAAGGATGAAATGATTTGCGGCGATTTTAAATGGTGCCTCTTCTTTTAAAATAAAATCGTGAGGTACAGCCGGGCTTAAACAGGGGATTATTCGATCTGTAGTCGAAAGCTCTACCACTGAGCTATATCTCCAGATGTTGATTTTTTTATTTAAAGAAATGATTTGATAAGATGTTTTTATCTCCCTTGCTGGCGTAACATAACATATTTTTGTGTAAAACTTTTTCGTTTTTATCTGTGGGGAAAAAAATATTTTAAGGATCAAATTTTTTTTTATTTTCGATATTTATCGGATAAATTAATGTACAAAATAAATCTAAGAACACTGCCAAGCATATAAATTAGCTTTGTGTGGAATTTGCTAAGCTGGTTCAGAAAATATAAGGAAAGACACTCTCACACACGCACACACATACATACAAAGAGACTCTTTCTCTCTGTCTGTCTGTCTGTCTGTCTGTCTGTCTGTCTCTCTCTCTCTCTCTCTCTCTCTATATATATATATATATATATATATACACTTGTGCCCGATATTATTCATACCCCCCTTGAAAATTGAGTTTATTGGGTGTAACTTTTGTAAGAATTTATTGTTTACGTCCATATTGATACATATTCTTAATAAACCTCTTCTGATCATTTTCGTCATTTTAAAATCTCGGGATACTTGTAATAAAAGAAATATATAGCTATTTATAAAATCTGCAATGTTCAAAAATAATCATACCCCCTTATTTTTTCAGTATTAATCGAGTTTCTGACTGTTTGTTTTCTGTTTGATTCTTATTTTGAATGCTTTTATACAACCTTTGATTAGTTTCATTTCGTTTTTTGCATTTTTCAGAAATTAAAATGATATCAACTGAAAACCAATAAAAGAATAAAAATTATTAGAATGGGGAAGAAAAAAGAGCTTAGTAATGATCTTAGGACTAAAATTGTGAATTCACATAAGGATGGTTTAGGTTACAAGTCAATTTCCAAGAAATTTGAGGTCCCTACAGCAACAGTACAGAGCATCATCAAAAAATTCCAGAGCCACCACACAACAAACAACTTGATTGGTAGAGGAAGGAAAAGGAAACTGTCTGCTAGAGCCACCAGGAATATTGTAAGAAGTGTTAATGCAAATCCAACCACCACTAATAAGGACATTTTAGAAAATCTGGAGTCTTCTGGCATAAAAATATCAAGGCAAACATTGCAAAGGACTCTGCATGAAAATGGTCTGAAAGGAAGAAGACCAAGAAGGACTCCATTGCACACCGGAAAACACCTTGCAGCTGGTCTAAAGTTTGCTAGGACCCATGTGAATTCTCCAGAGTCCGTTTTCTCAAGTATTTTGTGGACTGACGAAACAAAAATTGAATTGTTTGGCCATATGGATGCTTCTTACGTTTGAAGGAAGAAAGGAGAAGCTTACAACCCAAAGAACACCATACCCACGGTGAAACATGGTGGTGGTAGCCTAATGTTTTGGGGCTCCTTTTCGGCTAGTGGTCCAGGTAGTTTGGTCAAGATAGATGGAACCATGAAGAAGGAGCAATATTTGGAGATACTCCAGAAAAACATAAGACAGGATGCGGAGAAGCTCCATTTAGGACCAAACTGGGTCCTTCAACAGGATAATGATCCAAAACATACTGCCAAAATAGTCAAGAAATGGTTTGAGGATAATCAAATTAATGTTTTGGAATGGCCTAGCCAGAGTCCCGACCTGAACCCTATCGAAAACCTCTGGCACATATTGAAAACTGAGGTTAAAAAGCGGAAACCTAGAAATTTGAGGGATTTGGAGAACTACTGCATTGAAGAATGGTCAAAAATCAGTGTTGATGCTTGTAAAAACCTTGTTGATAAATATCCCAAACGGTTACAGGCAGTTATTAAGAATAAAGGGCATGCTATTGACTATTAGTAAGAGAGGTATGAATAATTTTGAACTAGTGTCATTATTGTTTTTCTTTGTATAATGTTTCAAACTTGCATAATTTATTTATTTGTTGAGTTTAAATTAAATGCTCATGCTTGATTTATTGTTTGAAATCCCTTTAATATTGTCTACCTTCTGGTTTGAGCAATATTCTTATAGAAATCTCAAAGATCCGAGGGGTATGAATAATATCGGGCACAAGTGTATATATATATATATATATATATATATATATATATATATATATATATATATATATATATATACTAGAAGGACACGACGTTGCCCGAGATTAAATGATGATCAACAAATATATTTTTTATTGTAATCGAAATCGATATAATCGCCCATTTTCAATCAAATCGATTGATTGCATGTTCTAGTTTTGGACACATCGTGGTGATCCGGGAGGCAGCTTCACATGCCTGCCCGCTGTGACTTTGTCCACAATACGGTGCATTGTAGAGAATCTACTGTTGATGTAATAAAATTATTTTATTTTTTATCTATACTGGTTTTATTTAAAGTTTAAAAAACAAACGCCAAGTGATATGCTTGAGTTGTGCTCTAAGCAGAAACATTCATTTCGAATGCACCCATGTCATATCAAATAAACTACTGTTGATTTTATATGCCTGGTCTTACTACTCGTGCGGCAATAATGGCTGCAATTTAAGTTTAAAATGAAAAAGTCAGGTATAATGCTTCAATTTTATTTTAAACAGAAAACACACACAATATATATATATATATATATATATATATATATATATATATATATGAGAAAAAACAAATTTTACTAAAACACACACACTCGTATATATGTATATGTGTGTTTTGTTAAAAAGTATTTTTCAATTATATTTCATTCTTTTTGCATACTAATTCTTTCTGTTTACAAGCATAACACACACACACACACTCTCTCTCTCTCTCTCTCTCTCTCTCTCTCTCTCTATATATATATATATATATATATATATATATATTTGATTGTATTTGAAAGATTAACGACTAAACTTAATTTCCAAGAGGGGGGGGGAAATATTTGTACACGTGAAAAGAAAGTTATCAAAAATGTTTTCACAGCGAGCTAACCAATTCAGCTAAATTTTAAAGTTAAATAAATTCATTGTAAAAAATCCTTTAAAAGATAAATATTAGTTTTCTGGGTTTATTTCAAAGATAATTAGTAAAGTAAAGTCCTAAGATATTGAATTAAATAAAAAAAAACACTTGTTTGTACAAAAGAATAGCGTAATTAGCTAAAAAAAACAAAAAAAACAAAAACAAAAAAACGAGGGATTATGACTTCCGAAAAATCGCAACAAACGGTAGTTTTGTAAACACGGATATACGGAAGCCCAAAATTTCAGCCAGTCAAAAGGCTGCTTGAAAATGACCTCATGTAATTCAAAGGAGGGAGGGGTGCTAGTTTTCTTTTATTTTCCCATACGTGCATCCGTACATTCCTATCCTGGATGTTTGTATGTTTTTACCATTTTTTAATTTAATTATTTTTATATGTTCCTGTTTTTAAATCAAATTTTATTTTAATCTTGTTTAAGGTTATATAAAAAATTATGTTACGCCGAAAGTTTCACATTCATGCAAACAAGGAAAATATTAAAATCTTACATATAAAAATCATGCGAAAAATGTATTTTAAAAAAAGTAGAAGTATTTTTTGCAATTATATTTTTTGGTGTGAAAATATTAAATAAGCAATGCTTAATTCAATGATAATATCGGTAGTTCGAGAAATTAATTTTTCTTCGAATTATACCGAATTCATTAATACGGACTTTAGGGGCTATTTTTAATAATGCTCCTGTAAAAAATAATTTTCATTTAAATTGTTATAATCGACGACGCTTTATTTTCATAAAAAAGCAAAAATAAATTCAAATAATGCATTAAGTATATTCCGTGATTATTATTTGATAAATACTGAAAATTTCATTAAAATTGCTTAACTTCCTGATTTTTGGTGAATTTTTAAGTAAAGGAAGGGGTCAAAATGTTTATACATTTTGAGCATCGGCATTCATTTTACACGTACTTAACAGCTGAGCACAACATAGTAATTTTGAAGATTTTCGTAGAGCCGCTCTTTTAAAACAAAATCAAGTTCTGTCCAATCACGACCAATCATTTAGCCCTTATCTTCGATTTGGCTTTTGGCCTTAATAAGTGGTGATACCTCTGTAAAGAAGGGTAGTAAACTTTTTTTCTTACCAATAAAATTCGCAAATGTTTTTATTTTGTGGGAGTGAGTATATATAAACAGCGTCTTTGGTATCAAATGAATGCGTGTGTACAGAGAATAGTGTGTCCTGCATGTATTCATGTGTTCATTACGGGTGCATCTTAATAAATACTCGTAGTTAACAGAAGTGACACATACATTATTACATGGATCCTTCTTACAATAAAACGGATAATAATATATCTGCTTGATAATAATATATCTGACCAAAGGACACACATACCTTCTTCTTTGTCTAAACTATATGGGCAAGAGCTGCTAGAAAGACCTTATCCTATCTTGACAGAGTTCAAAAATAGTTTTCGTAGCCTAGTAGATGATGCCCTTTTCTCTTCCCTGCAACCACACTCCTACAGAAGAGACGTTGCTAGTCTGTCTCTGCTTTATCGTTATTTTTCATGGCAAGTGCTCGTCTGAGTTCCAATCTATGGTTCCCCCCTCGGTAAACTTTCACGAGAAGCACTCGTCTAGCTGAAACCACTATCAATAATTTTCCCCAGTGTTTATCTGTGCCTAAACTTAAACGTAGATTCCATGAACAAAGCTTCTTTCTTATAGCTGAACGCCTGTGGAACTCTCTTCCGTTTGCTTGCTTTCAAGTCCAACGTAAACAAATTCTTGTTGAACCGTCCCCTTAAGTAATCCAATTTACCAAATTTCATAAAATAATGATTACTACGATATTATCCAATTGACTACTGTACACTCATTAACCCTTATCCTCGAGTAGACTCCGGGCTTTAATAAGCGGGGACTCCTATGTAAAAAAAGAACGCCAAAACAAGGAGTTACATTTTAAACGGTTTTCATTCCTTTTATTGACTCCTTTGTTGGAATTTGGCACGCTGATTCTACATTTTCACTGGTTCTTCCCTTCAAATTCAAATGGAGTCGTCCACATGCCCATTCGCTAACGTGTTGCTCGCCACCTCTTCAAACTATTACGTCAGCAACATCTCAACCACATGTCCAAGGACACAAATAGATGATCTCTCACGTAAGTAAAAATCTGTTTACTTCTAACCAAATTCCACCACTACTCCGAAAATTGCTAAATCGACTTTGTTTATTTTATTTTATTTCTGAGTTAAATTCACGACTGAACATTCCATGCTATAAAACCACATCCAAAATCTAATAGTCCTATTTTTCTAATAATAATAATAATCGGCAAGGTTACTCAACGTTGCCCCGTCAGCTGTTACGGAGAATTATTATCTCTAGAAGCACATACCAACATTACGAATTCAAATCTGGTACAAACCTTGACCCGCATAATATTTACGTGCACAGAAACGCGTGTGTTACGTTTAATCATGGCGTTGGCTTCCTCTATCACCTTACCAAAAGGCGGGAACACTCATTCGAAAGAATAATATTACAGGCTTCAATCTTTGATGAGGCTGATATGGTTTCATAGCAGCCAACCTTTGTCCTCTTCCGTATCAATATTGCATCTCGTAATAACTTTTCATGATTACCTGAGCCGCAATAAACTTCTCCAAACTGTCCGTGCCGTTCAGCGTAATTAGTAACAATTATCAGCGAATGAGATTCGCTCCGCGATATTCTCCGCGGGCATTCATCTTCATTTATTCACATCGGTATTAATAATTAAGACACAATTACAATAAGAACCACACACACACACACACACACACACACACACACACACACACACACACACACACACACACATTTCTGACTGCTTATTAAGTATATATAATGCATTATATATATATATAATGCATTACGCATTATCTCCCTTATTTCTGTTGACATTTGGAAAAAATGAGAGTAAACTCATTACCTACCTGAACAGAATGCCAATAAACACGAGGTAAAATAATGTGTTACTGAATATAAAATTAATACCAATGTTTAATATATATATATATATATATATATATATATATATATATATATATATATATATATATGTACTGTTCATAACGTACCCTTTATGTAAAATTTCAAATGTTTAGACCAGAAATTGTCTGAGAATCCTATCACACGGAAAAGGAAAGAAAATCAGTCTGTGTATTTATCTGTAAACAATATTTAAAAAAAAAAAAAACTAAAATAAAACGGAAGGTATAAAAATATAAATAAACCCAGAAAACATAGGAAAGAAAAGCACAAATCCCCAGCAACAAACAAAAAAACAAAAAACAAATGTAAGGGTTTCGTTTACTATGTATGAACAGTACATAGGGCCTAGCAAAGCTGGGCGGAACTGCTAGTATATATATATATATATATATATATATATATATATATATATATATATATATATATTAAGTAATGTGATTTATAATTTAAAAATTCAAAAAAAAATTTTTAAATTTAAAAATCAAATTTTAATTAAATTAAAAATCAGTTTCATAAGAAGGAACAACAACAAAGTCAATTATATACATTATAATCCAACAATAGACCTAACTGAAAATAATCATAATAATCAAGAGGTAATATATATTGGTTCCACATCTGGCCCAATAAAACATAGAATTTCAACGCACAAACATTCTTTTAAAAATAACTCTCTATCAAACTAAACTACTCTATCCAACTATATTTGGCAACTAAAAAATAGCAATATTTCTTTCAACTTAAAATGGCAAATAATTGAGACTTGCAAATCATATAAACCAGGAGATAAATTTTGTACACTATGTACAAAAGAAACCCTAAAAATTTTAAAATATGAAGATATAAAAAGCACAACCAAACTAGTAAATTCAAGATAGGAGCTTCTATCATGTAATCATAAACGTTGGTTTAAATTTAATAAATATAAACCACCTTAAATCATTAAAAATTACTCATTAGTAAAAATAGATTACAATTTTTTTTTTTTAATAAATTAACTTAGACCAATTACCGCCCTTAGACTCGTAAATCAAATAATAAATAAAGCCAATAACACATGACAATTATCTCCCCTTAAAAACTTGCAAAATAAATATTCTCTCTATATATATTAACTGTAGCGTCTTTAAATCAAAATACGCTAACGGAAACAATTTACTGCACGAGCGTCGCCCTTTTAAAATTCATCATTCAATAAAATAAAAAGCTATAGCAAACATCTAAATGACTACTTTAAACACAGTTCCTGATTTCAAAAAAAGAAAAACTAAAAGGTAACTATCTCTATATATTTTTAAATCAAATTTATTATGTAAATTCAAAAAAATATATATTTTTTCTACTCATTTCTATCTCTAACCTATACTAATTTCCTTATAAATTTTAAATCCAAACCTTTTATTTCAATTTTTCAGATTCATCTGCCTTACTTTTAATGCTAGGTTTATTTTTGGTGTCTTTTCAATTCAATAGAAATCCTCCTAAATTTGCTGATGAGGAGACCGTGTTTACCAAAAAAACTATGTATAATTGTTCTACGTGACTTCATGTATACCACAAATAAAAAGCACGGATTTCCGAAACGATCGTACAGATAATTGACTTTGTTGTTGTTCCTTCTTATGAAACTGATTTTTAATTTAATTAAAATTTGATTTTTAAATTAAAAAATTGTTTTTTGAATTTTTAAATTATAAATCACATTACTTAATATTGAATTAGCTCTAGGACATTTAACTATCGAGCTTATTATATATCTAAATTACAACGAGCATTTCCTGTATTTTAATTAAACTAGTAATTTCACAAATTACATTAAAATACACTTAGCTCTTTAGACTATTATTCTAATCTCCTTTAAATTATATATATATATATATATATATATATATATATATATATATATATATATATATATATATGAGTGGGGAAAATTACTGACAGTCGTTTCAGCTAGACGGGTGTTTTTCGTGAAAGACCGGCGAGGGGGAACCAGAGATTGGAACACGGACGACACTTCCCATGGGTATATATATATATATATATATATATATATATATATATATATATATATATATATATATATGTATATGTATATATATATATATATATATATATATATATATACTAGCAAAAGTACTCGTCGTTACTGGGTTCAAAAAAAAGCCTACACAAAATCGACTCTGATTTATGAAAGTATGATAGGTTATGAAAAGGAAGGGTTGTAAAGAGATAGCTTCGAATTTGGGGTATCAGAACCAAAGCAAAATATGATGAAAGTAAAAATAAAATAGATAAACCCCATAATTTATTATATCATACCTGTTCACACTGAAACACTTATCACAGTATTCTGTGGATCTATATTAAAAAAAAAACCTTGTTAAACTTTGTGATATATTTTCATTCTATGGAGGTCAGGCGCGAACGAACACCCCATGATTTTATTATACCATATTTCTTCAAACTGAAACATAATTATCAAAGTATACTTACGCAGATAGATATGAAAAGTCTTTATTAAAGTTTGTGCCTATTTCCATTCTATAGAGGCCAGGCGCGGACGCAGACCCCACAATTTTATTATACCATCCCTATTTAAGTTAAAACATACTTATCGAAATATTATTATGTACATCTATATAAAAACCACTTGTAAACGTTTTTTTTAATTTGGAAATTTTTTATTTCCATACTTTGTGGACCAGGCGCGTATGCAGACCCACAATTTTAATGAATTATCATTATGCCAGATCAAACATACCCATTCCTGTGTCTCGATACATCTTCTATCATTATATGTGATTAGTTTTCTATAATACTCAACCATATAGGAGCCTATTCGTGACCAGACACGCACACAGCCGTTCAGCTTTATATATATATATACTTAATTAATTTACTCACATAAAATTAATATACTAAAGTATAAATTTATGCGTAAACTTTAATTATTTACTTCAAAAGTGCTCAATACGTAGGTAGAGCTTGTTAGTAAGTTATAAAATATATATGGCGATTAAGCTACACTGAATATTCCGCGTTTCATCCACTCTAGGACTCTTAAGCTAATGCCTGAAGAGTCCTAGAGTGGAATATTCAGTGTAGCTTAATCGCCATATATATTTCATAACTTACTATATATATATATATATATATATATATATATATATATATATATATATATATATATATATATATATATATATATATATATACTATATATATATATATATATATACTATATATATATATATATATACTATATATATATATATATATATATATATATATATATATATATATATATTCAAGCAAATATTATTAAAAGCAACGGGGACACTTTGCTTTATTATTTTTTCCTTCAATTTTTCGAACTTCCGTATAATCTTTTTTTATATCAAAATCAAAAATATTAATTAAAGTTCCATAATCTTCAGGTGTTGAAGTAAAAGTGTGAAGGATTGAAAATCAGAATTCAAAGTGAAAACTAAAATATACAGTAAACGACGTAAGGCGATGGTAAGTTAAAATATATAGAGTCGATAGAAAATTCGGTCAAAAATATACATCGATTAAAAATTCCAGTAATTAAATCAGCAAGTTCGTGGACAATCAGAGATCTTAGAAGGTATTTCGCTCTAGGTTATTATCCAAGTTTTCCATTCAGTTATTACAACGTTACTTGCACTTAGTTCGACCCCTGTGAAGATGTAATCGCTGTCTAACAAATCTATTATGTAACATTAGTATGTAACATGTTCTGGGTCAGAATCGATTCCATCTATTATTATTGGCAATTTTTTAACCTTAAAGTAGTTTTTATCTCTTTTATGTCAAGTGACTTTATGCTTTGTCTAGAGCGATTTTCCACAATAAAACGGAAGAACTATTTTTGTTCGGTTGGACTTCAGTTGAATTTTTCCGTTGGGCCTGGGACACAGTAAGGGGTTTAAAGAACGAGTTTATTGTTTTTTGTTCAGTTCGAAGTCATTTTGTGTAAAAATCATTGCAACCTCTCAAAATTAAATATATTGATTTGTTTTAAGCCAAAGTTGTAATCTTATTTGGAAAGGAAACCCTCTTTGTTAAAGGACTGGAAACGAGCATATGATCGACACTAAAGCCAGTGTCAGAATTAGGCAATAAATTCGGACGAATACAACGAGTAGACCTATGCAGTAAACGCACACAAACGCAAGTCCAGTAAATAAAAAAAAAACTTTTTTTTTAATAATTGTTGTCGTGCTGGTATTTGAATAACTGAATAGAGCATATTCTCAGTCACGACAATCGAAACAATACAACCCAACGGAACGGCGGATTACTCCAAAAAATACACACCCAGAAATAGATTTTGGGATTGTCTTAAATCAGACAACATAAACGATCAAGTAATACATTTCGAAGCACCCAAAAGAATAACACATAGAAGGCAGAATTATCGAGGCTAAACCTATTCACATTTAACAAAAGTAGACCTACTTTTCGAGCAATTCGACCTCCCCCAAACAATATGCACACACTCCAAAACAGCATTTAAACAAGCAATAACTATGAATGAATACGGGACCGACAACTTCCTGACACAACCGAGCAGGCACTTGGCAGGAACAAGCGTGAAAAGACGATACACACAACCACAATCCACTTACAAAAATAAGCGGGAACAATGAAGGACCAAATGATATCACGATACATCAACAGATAACAATGGGAAGTATTTAAGAAGGAACCAACCACTTACAAAAACAAAGGAAGTAAAGCTAATTAAAATGGACACAACACCAACTTATTGCGATGATGATGAACATTTGGAAATAGAACATTCTAGAACAACGAAAAACCAGTATAAATACAACCAGAACATTACATAGACACCAGACCACATCACATGCTACAGGAGTCCACGTTGAGGAATACAACAAGATTTCAACAAAATTATCAAAATTCGATTTCAGCAACAGCAGTACTTAAGCCAGATACAAACAACTCAACACAAAATACCATAAGAACTACAGAAAAGACCATTAAAAGAGTATAATTAGTTATACAGATTCTGGTATGAAAACGAATTCTATTTGGACGCACCAAACTTGGAGCTGAAACCAAGCGAGGTCTTAAGATGCGATAAATCTGACAGCAACAGCAAGCACTTCATGAATATCCTAAATGGCCATCCTGTATAGTAATTTATGACAGTGGATGCCAGAAGATACAGGGACGCCAGCACTTTCATATTGTCAGTTGCGATGAACGTCACCCGGCCGAGCTTTTCGCGTTCAAGGAACTCAAGAAAGGATTAATGGAAGCGGGAGACCACGACACTATCGCGACCTACATGAAGGTAGAAAGATACTAAACACTATACGGTTCTGCAACGTACTTGAGTCAAACGGGAAACAACTCATTTGTATTGAAAACATCAGCACAGAAACGCAGAAAACGCTGTTCGACATAATTAACGATAAGTAACATGACATTAACTACAGACATCTAGATGCACTGAGACTAAAGCTGCTTTCAGGACTGCCAGCAACCACTGTAAAAGAGTAATAAAAAATGCCAGAGAGCTATATGCCCAGTCTGTTAAATCCAAGGTAGCTGATCAGCGGCTTGGTTCCCACTAGTTTTGGCAAATAACAAATAGGATCCTGAACAGAAGTGTGCGTTCTATCCCAACAATTATCAATGGACCAGAGGTTATCTCGTCAGCGTCAGACAAGGCCAAACTATTTGTAAAGAACTAGCTAATTCTACCCTATGCGACGAAGGCAATCAACTCCCCATATTTCCTCCTATAACACAGAACAAGCTAGGTAACATACAAATATCCGTGCATGAGGTCGCCAAGCTAATCAAGAACCTAGATTCCAGTAAAGCAACTGGCCCTGATGGCATCCCAATTATAGTGTTAAAAAAGCTTCAACCAGAACTTGCTCCCATACTTACGAAACTATTTAAGCGCTGCCTTAAGGAGAAGTGCTTTCCGACTCTCTGGAAGACCTCATCAGTTTGCTCTGTATTTAAGAATTCAGGTGATAAGTCATCTCCCTCTCAGTACAGACCAATAAGTTTCCTGTGTGTTATGAGTAAGTTGCTGGAATCCATATTAAATAGAGAAATAGTCAACCACCTCAGCAGGAACAACCTTCTTAGTGACACACAATATGGTTTCCGCTCTGCAAGATCTACCGCAGATGTGCTGACGGTTATATCCCACAGGATTAGTGAATCTCTTGACAAAGGCTTCCTTTCTAGGACAATTGCTCTTGACATATCAAAGGCCTTCGACAAGGTATGACATAAGGGTCTACTTCACAAGATTTCCAGCTACGGTATAACTGGAAATGTTTTCTCAATCATTAAATCATTTCTCGCCGATAGGCTCATAAGAGTAGTGGTAGATGGACAAAAATCGGAGGTCTGCAATATAAATGTTGGAGTCCCTTAGGGGTCAATCCTGGGCCCAACTCTCTTCCTGATCTACATCAATGACCTCCCTAAACACATACTTAAATCATTCGTTGACATCTATGCTGATGACACGACCATCTACGGCAACACATCAAAGGCCGTAAATGACAAAGTTCTCTCTGATTCTCTCTCCTCTGATATCAAGCGCGTCGTTCAGTGGGGGAAGACGTGGCTGGTTACCTTTAATGCATCCAAAACCAAACTTCTATCCTTACATCATCAACGCTCTGATCCCCATCTGGCATCAATTGAAATGGATGGCTCTCGGCTGGGTGAGGCCCCGTGTTTTGACAAGCTTCTGGGTTTGACCTTTACTACTGATCTGAAATGGAACACGTACATCAAGTCTGTTGCCAAGGTCGCTGGAAAGATGGTGGGATCCTTCTACCGCTCCAGAAGATATCTCACTACTGATGCAATTCTCTATCTATATAAAAGCCAAGTACGTCCAAGGATGGAATACTGTTGCCATATCTGGGCAGGAGCTGCTAAAAACAACCTTGACAGAGTACAAAATAGACTTCGTAGCTTAGTGGGGGATGCCCTTTTCTCTACCCTGCAATCTCTCTCCCACAGAAGAGACGTTGCGAGCCTATCCTTGTTTTATCGTTATTTCCATGGCAGGTGCTCGTCTGAACTCCAATCTCTGGTCCCCCCTCGCCAATCTTTCACGAAAAACACCCGTCTAGCTGAATCCACTGTGAAAAATGTCCTCCCACTCTATATCTGTGCTTAAATGAAAACGTGGATTCCATGAGCAAAGCTTCTTTCTTAGAACTGCACGCCTGTGGAACTCTGTTCCGTCTGCCTGCTTCCTACCGGACTGCAACTTGGATGTCTTCAAGTCCAACGTTAACAAATTCCTAATATACCGCCCCCTTAAGTAAACACTTCATCAAATCTCCACACTAACGTAATGTACTTGCAATAACCCTTATCCCTGAGTGGCTTCCGGGCCTTGATAAGTGGTGATCACTGTGTAAAAACAAAAACAAAAAAAACATCATAGCAGAAAACATATAGACATGGTACGAGCCAAGAAATATAAGTTTATAAAGATTTCCGAACATTGTCCAGGACGAGACATATCTGATCTAGTGCACCACTGTAAAGAAGCCGGCGCAGAGTACAAACACGACTTCCAGTATATCATCGAAAACACTCAGTCGATAAACGAACTAACATGGGAAGTGTCCACAGAGGTAAAAATCAACGAAATTAATCTACCAATTTGGACCCAGATAAAAAAAAAATAAACTAGATTATTATAAAAACTTAGAAGGCAACGTCTACTGGCTAGTAAAAGAGAGTTTATGTTTATATACACTTACTGCTTTTTTATTTTATTCAAATTAAAACAACGTTTCTATTGAACTCTCATTCTTGGCGTTATTCTCGCGTTACCTACGCACAATTCAAACATTTCAAAATATAACCGCCAGATACAATGCGCGACTCTATACAGACTTCTTTCTCCAAATTTACAACATGGCAAGGAAGAAGAAAAGGAAAAAACAGACAAAAACAAAACAAAACAGCACACTGAAGATGGAGTCTACCTCCGAAATATATTTGTGATAAATTTCAAACAAGTAAAATATTTGTTTATTTTCCTAATATTACGTTGTGATTTGGTTTGAAGCGCACTTTATGCCTGTTTTATTTTATTAAAATTAAAACAACGTTTCTATTGAACTCTCATTCTTGAAATAGCTGAAGAGTTATTCGACGTTTACCACAAGGTATTGCCGAAGATAAACAGCTTCCACCAAACGCAGGCAAAACATATATCTTAAGTTTCGTTAGAGAAGGAATAGTCAACTACGGCGGGATGTGATGTTGTGATCCAGACTCATACACACACGCAAACTGCATAGACAGAACCTTGATTTATACAGACGAGCTGCAATTTTACACTCGTAACATGGACCAGGCTAAACTAATGCTGGAAGACGGCAAGTGGGTATTGAGCCACGTAAATGAGAAGAATAATCCAGAACGACGGATGCGAAGAGCACTATACCTATTAACTTAACTTAACTATAAACACAGACCCATGGCTAACAATGCCACCCGAGGAACCACATTTAAAAGCTCGTATGTACTACAACTTGCTGAAAAATCCAATTATATACTTAAAGTAATGGGGAGTCAAGAAATTAAGCTCGCGTATGTGGTACATATTGTTGAAAGACCATATAGAAAACCGGCAACGAAACGCGTATGACCACGAGAACATAACACGATAACCCAAAATAATACAGAGGCAGATTTTCCATCACCAACGAGAATACACAAACTAACACCAGCACCAGCACCAGCACCAGCACCACCACAGCAAGCAGACGGGGCGCCACAGTCACCAACAGACTTAGTATTCAACACATCGGAAGAAGAAACAATGCCACCAGCACAGTCGTGGCAACAGACAGGAAGTGACGAAGCAGACGTAAGAGGCTTACTAACAAAAAGGACTCCAGCAAGCAGAAAGAAACGCACAGTAGAATACAGCAGTTCAGATGAAGGAAACATACCACCATCAAAAGCTTTCAAAGACATGACAAACACACACACACACGCAAACACGTCATATGCACTAAACACAAAACTTCAGACGCAAAGTAAAACCATCATACACTAAGAAATCGCTGTTTGCATACAGCGACTCTGTATACTTGACAAATAAAAACCAAATAAAAATAATTTACATATCTGTTATTTATTTTTTTTTACTTACACATGAGTATGTGTATGAGCATCATGTAGAACTATTCATTACTCACCTATATATTATTTCAACGCCGGCGATATAAGTGGAACTATTAAAACACCACAACGAAGGAGAAATAACATTCATGAGCGGAAGTGACGTCATTGAATAGTTCATTATTTCAGGCAGTACGAGTGCGTCCTCAACAGTTAATATTATAACGCTACAACAATAAGCCACAATAACACGAAGAAATGTCCTAGGTCTATTTCGTCATTGTATACGTCTCTCGTTTAATGCGATAGCTGAATTGCCATTTTTCGCCAAACGTATTAACACGATTTACTTAGAATCATGTGTGTTCAAAATTAAGAAACCTTCTAAGAGTTGTGCCTAAGTAAGCACACGTGCACAGAAAATAGGGGTCGCGGGAGGAGGGAGGGTTAGCGTATACTTTAAATAACCCACTGTTGCTAGAATCGCACGCAACGTCACATGAGAGAAGAGAGAGAGAGAGAGAGAGAGAGAGAGAGTAAGAGAGAGTGAATGAGAGAGAGAGGAGAGAAAGAGAGAGAGAGAGAGAGAGAAAGAGAGAGAGAGAGAGAGGGGGGATAGAGATAATGCTGGAAATATTTGGGCTAAGAGTACGTGTAAAGAAATGACTAAGATGTCAATATCCCCGGAATGTCCTCCTCTCCCCGCTTCTAATACAAGAGAATGCAACTTTAATAGTTTAATAACAAACTAGTTGGACCTTTGGAAATTCCACAGCGGATAATTTTATATGTAAAACATTGACGTTGGTATTCTGTGGATGTTCAGCGTAAATAGAGACGCCCTTATATTATTGTAGCTTTTTTGTTAAAACTGCAAATCTATTTATCTAAGCTAGCAGAAACACCAGGTGTAATTCGGTTGTAAAATACGCTTAACTATGATATTTTAATTTATGCAGATTTAGAGTTGATTTTTTAACCGATTCTTATATATTATAAAGTTTGGATTTTAGAAATAATAAAATATATTCATATGACTTGGGTGCCTCAGCTTGAATCGAAACTGAAACCAAAACTTATGAAAAAATACACACACGCACAACTCAAGTTCCTTCAACTATAATCGAAACCGAAACCAAAATTCTGAGAGATTCCTGGTAAAATTATTTATTACAAAAAATGGAAGGTCATCTTCTATAATATAAATCTCACCGATCTGTTTAAATGTATGTATGTACGTATGTATGTATGTATGTATGTATGCCTAAACTTTCGACTGAGGGCACGGATTTTCACGAGATTGATATCGTTTTAAAGCTCGACTATTCGAACGACAAATATCGGAAAAATTGGCTAAAACATTAATTCCTTCACCTTAAATTGGGCACTTTTGTACGGGGAGGACTCGCTTTTTTCGCCAATATTTTCGAAAGTCATCCCTCTTTTCGATTGACTCGCCTTAATTTAAACCTACGTCACTTCCGGTTTGGCGATGGGCGCAACGGCAAAGACGCCACGATTTTTTTTCACATTCTTTTCCTCCTTCGCGGTATGGGTTCGAGACTGCCTGCCTACTACCACTTCTTTTCTTTTTATAAGCACACACCTACAAACACCCGGGCAACGCCGGGCACCCAGACTAGTAACAGTTAAACGACAGTCAGTTGGAAGGAAAAAAGATGTAAGCGTGACACACAAAATAACACACGCGCTATCGTATTAATATATAGATGACAACAACAACAACAACAACAACAGCAACAACAACAACAGTATAGCTACATTCCAAGTTCCAAACATTGATAACATGGTAACATGATTTTGGTTGTTTTTGTTTTACAGCATATCAAGCCTTTTCGGGTTATTTAATTCCGAATCCAAAGATTTTGAAGAAAAACTTTTTTAATAGAATATATTTGTTGTTTTCACGTCGGTTTCTATTTAACCCATAGTTGGGACCCTAACAGATACTACCACTCCGGGTCAGAGTGGACCTGGGAGCAATGGTAATTAAAGGGTTGCTCCACACTCCCCAAAGCCCACAAGCTGGGGCCTCACCACTGGATATAGTTTAAGGTCATATTCAGGACCCCCATTGAGGGACTTTTACCCTCTGCAGGGGGGGCAGTCGGCGTATTCTAATGCCCCACCAACAGGGCCAATGTTAACATGAATTTAATAAGTTTTGAGTTTGAACATATTTTATACCGGATCTGAGGCACACCATTTCCAATCTAAACAAACAAAAAAAAACAAAAACATTATCAACTTAGAGAAAGATAATTTATTCAGCTGTTAACGTTGTCTTCTCGGACGTCGATTTTCTGTTTATATATATTTATGCATATGCATAATTCTTTTCTTATGGGCATTTAATTGATAGTGTACACATGAAATTCTAGTCCCCTCCGAAGTAATCTCCTCCGGCTGCAATGTACTTGTACGGTTCAACCGACTTCTGGAAAGCTCCGTGGAAGTCCTTTTGTGTGAGCATGTCAATGACCCTCATCACAGCCTCTTTCGTTTCCTCAATTGTTTCTTTTAACTTAGGGAATAACCAAACCGCTATAAAACGGCTTCTCAATTTTGAACAAACATTATAATTCCGAGTAAATTATATAATAGGTCTAGCGAAAATGACGTCATGAAGAATGACGCAATGCAGCTATTGCGTTAAAACAGAAAAGCTAATACAACGGTGAAATAGACCAGGTACATTTCTACAGATTCGTTGCTGATGTCCACCTTCAAACGGCAGAAAAGAAAACAAGAATTAAGAATTCGACCATTTTATAACTTTCGGATATTTTATCGCTCTATATTGAAGCGAACGGGAGGAAATAATTAAACATTAAATAGAAATACTGATTTATAATACAGGCTTATAAGACAACGTCCTTATCCACCCATGTTTATGTCTTTTTCTGTAATTGTCCACCGTTAACTTCCTCCCATTTTCACTTTTATATATATATTAGCAGTTCCGCACGGCTTTGATCGGGCCCTATGTACTGTTCATAACTTGACGTGCCTATGTATATATTAAAAAGTGTGAATGTGTACAGTAATGCCTTTATGTATAATAGGCTTCCTTTAGTACCATAGAGAAAAGTTGGTAGAGACCACAGACGTCAATTTTTTTTTAATTTGACCCCAATTTTGACCCTTTAGCATTTATTGTTCTGGGCTCAAATAGAATTAGAGTTAGATCCCTGCCCAAGGATCCTATATCTAAAATTTCATGCGTTTACACGAAAAATTTGGCGGAGGAATTAGGTAGAGTTCTCAAAGGTCGAATTGTTGAACTTTGACCATTTAACAGCAAAATTTCTGGCCGAAAACCAATTTAAAAAATACCCCTTATGCCAAATTTCGAATCTGTAGACCGAAAATTGAGTTATTTGGTAGGAAAATGTACACAGATACACAGACAGACAAACATTTTAACTTTTATATCTATCTATCTATCTATCTATCTATATATCTATGAAAGTAAAAATGTCTCCGTGTGTGCATGTGTGCATGTGTATGTCTATGTGTGTGTGTGTGTGTGTGCGTGTGTGTGTGTGTGTGTGTACAATTCCTTACCAAGTAACTCTGTCAATTTTTGGCCTAGAGACTCGAGATTTAACATAAGGGGTATTGAGATTTGGGAAAATCTTTTTAATCGGTTTTCGGCCAGAAATTTGTCTGTCAAGCAGTCAAAATTGGGGTCAAAGTTAAAAAAAATTACTTCTGCAGTCTCTACCCAATTACTCAGCCAATTTCTGGTCTAAACATTTGAAATGTCACATAAAGCGTATTCAGAGCAAGGGCAAGCATTCTTAACCAGTTTGGGTCGAAAATTTGAGCTGCTAAGGGTAAAAGTTCAAAAGATTTGTCTAACAAACTACTCACACAATTTTGTGTCTAATCATTTCAGATTTATACATAACGGGTAGTTAGACATGCGGCAAACATTTTAATAAAAAATTTGGCTACTAAAATGTCAAAGTTGAAAGAGTTGACCTTTGCAGATTCTATCAAATTTTTCCGCCAATTTTGGGTTTGAAGACTTGAAATTTTAGATGTAGGTAACTCGGACATGGGTAAAACTTTATATTCTAAGTTTAGACCAAAATAATAAATGTTAGTGGTTCAAAATTGGGGTCAAAGTTTTTTAAAAAATTGCCCTCTGCGGTCTCTAGGAAATTACTCAGAGAAATTTTGGTCTAAACATTTGAAACCTTATATATTTTAATAGAAAATTGATTCAAATTTCCAGAAACACATGACAAACATGTAAAGAAAGTATACAAAATTTTTAATCATCCGACAAGAAGTACCGAAAAACTTGAAAGACGCGGAGTTTCGAAAAAAAAATGCAATTCTTCACATCAAAGGAAAGAGTTTTGCAAAATATACAATCAATTTTGCAGGTTAATGCATTAAAAGAAACTACAAATATGAATTGAATCATATTCGCATAAAAGTTTATTAAGTTTCATAATGATTATGACAACAGAAACAAGAAAAAAAAACGTAAAAATATAAAAGGATATAGTAAAAATTCAAAAATCGAAGAAGAATGGGTAAATCAAATATAGTCCATTCATAATCTATAAGAATCTGAAAACAGAATTACAGATGTCCAGGGTAAATTCATGCTTCTAGAGAATTCATCAGATCACGGAGAAGTAAAATTCAAATTAAAAAAAACAACACGTTTTTAAAAATATAGAAGAGGGAATAGAATAATAAGAAGAAAAAAAAGGAAAGAAAGAAAAATAGAAAAAGTGGAAAGAAAAACAGAAAAAAGGGGGAAAGAGGCAGATGTGAAAGCAACGTTGTCAATCTAGTTTTAGAACAGATAAATATAGGTTAGGTAAGAACATTGTGACCCATAGAAAAAGAAAATTATGTCGAAATAATAAGTCAAATTTATTTATTTAAAATTGGGAGGAAAGTTTAAACGAATAGAAAGATTTTCATATCATAAGTTATATTTAATAATTGAATGTATAATTGTCCGTAAGCACATATATCCATATATAAATGAATATAGGCATATACATATATATATATATATATAAAAAATAAATAATATAGGATAAGAAGTGAGATTAAAGAAGCCAACTCACTTACACCCAAAGGGCACAGACACATATAATTTTGCACAGACATACATGCATACGTATTCACATATAGATGCACATATATACACACATATATGCATATATACACACATACATATATATACACAGACATACACACACATGCGTATGTACAAACAGAAACGCATATACACTTATATATTGCCAAAGCCAGTATGTGACAGTTCTTTTAGTCTCACAAAAATTAATGAAGAGGGATAAAAGAAATCTCTTATATAAAGTTAATTTATAGCCTAAGGTTTAAGAAGCATGTTGAATAATTTCGGATTGGTTATATTTGAAGTTTTTCTTGTGTTTACATTGGGAAATAAGTTCGCTTTTTAAATTGATTCTGTTAATACTTCTGGAAGTAATTATATAGTTTCATATATGCAAACGTGACAAAACTTAGATGGTGGGGTATAAGACTGACTTTTTAAGAATACCTTAATTAATAGAGAAATTGGAGTTGCTAGATTGAGGTGTTTTAATTAAAGTAGTTAGGGAACTTCACTGACTATTATCAGCGATTTCATTATTAAAGGAAGAAATGTGGTTAGATATTCTAATCTTTATTTAAGTGTAAGTTGCACCAATATAAGAGTATATCTTGCCTGTAGTGTTTGTGGATTTCTGTTAGGATTTGTAGTAAGGTTGTAGTTCAATTCAAGTTGTCATAATTAACAATAGTTGATTCGATCTGTACGGGGATATTGGAATCTGTATTTCGAGGCGAGTTTAGAATAGTATATATGTTTTGTGAAAAGTAAGGCGGGTTATTACTATTAATGTTATTATTATTAATATTGTTATTATTATCATTATTACATTCATCAATATTGATATTATTATTTATGTTGTTGGTTGTGACGTGGTTGTTTGTGGGTGTTTGGCGGAATTTCCGTTATGGGAGGATTATTTTCAAATATTTTACGGGTGTTTCGTGGTAATTCAGCAACAGTACACGAATATATGATATGCCTATGGATGCAATCATTTTTGAGTGGGTAGTCTTGTTTATTGATACAGTTGCAGTTAACTTTTGGCATTATAGAGAAAAGGGTGATCTGGGCTAATTTGATTTTTGTTGTTTGAAGCTAAATTGGACATTGTAGAGTTGGAAATTTTAATTGAATTTTTATTATATATGGTACTGTATCTATGTGGTTGCTTAAAATATTTTCTAAAATCTTACAAATTTCTTTTGGTATGTTTGTTTTGACATTTGAGCTGAAGGGGGTTAAACCAAATAGTTTTCTTTTTCCTAAAACGATTGCAGGGGTATGGCTCGTTATGATTATTGTACTGGGTGGAGTTATGTTGGTAAAGCGGTTGGTTATTACAGTTATTATTTAGTGGAATGGATTGCTATCGAGAATCTGATTTATTTTTAGTCATGTTATGCGTTATTACGGATGTTAGACGGCTGGTAACGGGGTTATTGTGGTTATATTGTATTTTTCATTATACCCTGAATTTTTAATGCGTTATTGAAGAAGATTGCATTTTGGTTGAAAGTTTTTTGTCTGCAGAAATTGAAGAAAAAATGTGTAAAATTAAACAGTCAAATGTATTTTAAAGACAGAAATGACTTTCAATTTGTTTCAAGGTTTGTTATCGCTTTTTCTTCAATTATTACCAAATATTAAAATGACCAACGTTTATACGAAAACGTCGAAATATATTTGAGTAAAATTTAATTTCCAATTAAATTATATTCTTGAATTGGATTTTTTTATATAGAATCTTAGTTTTACGTTAATTACTAGGGGGAGATCGCCTCTTATCAAGCCCCAAATGATACTCGAGGATAAGGGTTTATGAACGTCAGGTGACTTGGATAGGGTTTGATTATTTAAGAGGACGGTTGAACAAGAACTTTTTTACAATAAACTTAAACACGACCATGTTATAGTCAGCTAGGAAGCAACCATGCGGTACTATGTCCCACAAACAGGTCATTCTAGAAAATAAACTTCGCTCATGAAAATTTTGTTTCGTTGTAGACACAGACTGAGTGCAAAGAAAATTATTGACAATTGTTATATCTAGACGACTGTTTGCTGCAAATACATAACAGTGGAGGAACATAAACAAAAGCTCAGTCGAGCATCTGCTAAGAAAATAACGATAGAGCAGCGATAGATTAGCAACTTCTTCTGTAAGAAAGAGTAGAGAAGCAAAAGGTTTCGTCCATTAGATTTCAAAAGCAGTTTTGTACCCTGTCATAGCAGAAAAGAATACCTTAGGAGGTACGCCCTAGATGTGGCAACTGTACTCCATCTTAGGGCGTGTTCAGCTCTTTTACATCTAGAGAATTCTGTTGGGGGTGAGATAGCTTTTGGGACAATTTTCCCAGGGAACTTAGCAACGAATCTGATGCTACTGCATTTTTGGGGTTTCAATATAAATAATCGATTGATAGTAAATAGTAAACAAAAATAATCAAATTTGAAACCACAGGCGCGATAAATACACAGACACACACAGACGTGAAGATGTCTAATAATATTATTAATACAGAGATTCTAACCTCTTTAAATGCTTCTTTCTCTCGCTCACTCTCTGGTACATAACTTGTAAAGAGAATACAGACACATAAAGCTAGTGTGTGTGAGAGAGAAAGATAGAGATACATGTAGAGAGAAGGATGGAGAGAGAGAGAAGAAGAGAGAAAAGAGAGACAAAAGGAAAGGAAGATACAGAGAGAAATAGAGATAGACAGATAGATAGATAGAAAGAGAGAGAGAGAAAGAGAGAGAGAGAGATAAAAAGAGAGAGAGAGAGAGAGAGAGACAGAGAATGGTCCACAGTATATATCTTGTATAAAGTTAAAAAAGAATTAAAAAAGAATAAAGCGAGCGTGTGTGAGATAGCTAGATACAGAGAATGAGAGAGAGAGAGAGAGAGAGAGAGAGAGAGAGAGAGAGAGAGAGAGAGAGAGAGAGAGAGAGAGAGAGAGAGAGAGGGGTAACAATGAGAGAATAAAAAGAAATAAAGCTAGCGTATGCGAGATAGATATATAGATACAAAGAGAGGGGGAACGGGAGAGGGAGCGAGAAGGAAAAAAGGGAAAGAGAGATGCAAGATGAAATAGAGAGAAAGGGAGGGAGAGAGAGAGAGAGAGAGAGAGAGAGAGAGAGAGAGAGAGAGAGAGAGAGAATGGGAGTTAGCCAGATTACCAGTGGATAACCCATCTTAGCATCTAATAAATCGGGCGGCCTGCGAAGATGTCAATAATCATGGCACACCGAACATATTTATGTGACGTTTGATTGTTCCTCAGTAATTTTCGCTTGAATCTGATCAATTATTAAATTTAGGATCTACCTAGACCTTGGGGAGGGGGAAGAAGCGACGACCGCGGAGGAGGGGGGCTGTGGCAGAAGTACACACATAAGGACCAATGGCCGACACCGGAAACAACATAGGAAAGAGCACACACATGTACACATCCTCGCAAAGACATAAGCACAACAATCAAAGATATACAAACCGAAGCTACGATAATAAGTACATCAAGAATATATTTCCGCGTTTCATCCACTCTAGGACTCTTCAGGCTTATGCGCGAATTTTGTGGTTGTTTATCGTTTTTATATGCTCCTCTTCTATTGAGATTTTAGTGCGTGAAGAATATATATATATATATATATATATATATATATATATATATATATATATATATATATATTCTTCACGCACATTTATAGATTCTGTCCAGAATGAGAAGGACTTTAGCATATATTCCTTTGTCACTCGCATGTGGTCTGTACTCGCTTTATTCTACATTTTTTCATACGAAATCCTGATAATGTCCCCTGAAATAGGGACGAAACGTTGATTACTATTTTATTAATTTTCGGTTTTTCTTTTTCTTATATATATATATATATATATATATATATATATATATATATATATATATATATATATATATATATATATATATACATAACTACTTAATTTACTCACATAAAATTAATATACGAAAGTATAGATTTATGCGTAAACTTTAAGTATTTACTTCGAAAGTGCTCAATACGTAGATAGAGCTAGTTAGTAAGTTATAAAATGCATATGGTATGTATATGTATGTATCAATAGAAGATGCGCATATAAAAACGACAAGCAACAACAGAATTTGTGCATAAGTCTGAAGAATCCTAAAGTGGATGAAACGCGGAATATTCAGTGTAGCTTAATCGCCATATACATTTTATAACTTACTATAAATAAATATATATATATATATATATATATATATATATATATATATATATATATATATATATATATATATATAGTAGAAATGGTAATTAATAAAAACCTGAAGAAAGTGCTCAATACTGTTGTAGAGCAAATATGCGTCTTATTTTTTATTACCGTTTTTTATTCTCACCAAATGTGTATTGGAACAAACAT
Organism: Euprymna scolopes; assembly: GCF_053919585.1. Taxonomy (NCBI): domain Eukaryota; kingdom Metazoa; phylum Mollusca; class Cephalopoda; order Sepiida; family Sepiolidae; genus Euprymna; species Euprymna scolopes. The sequence continues at coordinate 42,818,591 of NC_136504.1, read as the reverse complement.
TCGTCCATCACTTTTAAAGTGCTCTAACCGCTTTGTTTATAAACCAAGAGTGACCGTCGCATTTTTCAGCCAATTAAGTAACGACAGTGCTCTACCCAAAGAGGGGGGGGTTAAAATATTTGTAGTCATCGACATACAGTCCTGTTTCGTTGTACTAAAACTCATCAGTGCCGCTAGACTATCTATCTATCTATCTCTCTCTCTCTCTCTCTCTCTCTCTCTCTCTATATATATATATATATATATATATATATATATATAAGATGTTTAGATAAAGATAATATGGGAAATAAGCCGTGTGTGGAAGAACTTTTAAAATTGATAAAATAAAATTAAAGTAAGAATTTTAAATTCATGTGTAACTTGAATAAAGTGAGGCAAAGAGTTGTAGAGATGGAGGCTAGCAAATGTTACAACGGAAGTTATATTTAAGTGGAAATACATTTAAATGAGGATATAAAATATGGTTATGGGAAGAGTATCGAAAAAGTACGAATTAAGGGTTAAGATACGAAAAAATAGAGGAGTAATCACTTATAGATGAAAAACATATAAGGAAAAACTTTATTTAGAATAGAGTGGTAAAAAATAAAGCAATATAAAATAAAAAGGCGTAGAGGAGAATCATGTATAGCCGAAGAGGAAAATAGTATCAGGGCACTAAATCGGAAGTTGTTTTAGGATTAAAGGCTGAGCGGGTAAAACAATGCAAAGGGTGAATACATTAGAAGGATATAAATGGAATTCTGGACTAAATAATTATTGTCCAATTAAAATTACGTAAAAGTAAAAAAAAAAGCGGATTAACGGAGCAGTAAACATGAGGGGATAAAAGTTTCTTTTAAAGAATAATGAATAAAAAGAAAAGAGGAATTATAATTAAAAAGGACATTACAGGTCTAGGAATTATCAGCTAATGACTCGAAGATGAAGTGAATGGGGTGAAAATAGTTATGTAATTTTGAATTTGCTATACTTGTATTTTTTCCCGTGTTTGCAGTTTTAAATTAATTCGTTGTTAGAATTAATGATGTTAATGATTTGAGATAAGCTGATAATTCTTTCAGCTTCAGATACACAAAGCTGGCAAAGCTTAGCGCCTGGAGTGTAGGATTTAGATTTTTTGAATATTTACCATTTAATGGAGAAGCTTATGTAGAAAATGTTGCACCCTTGTTGTTATCAATATTATATTCGTTAAATGATAGGATATGGTTTGAAATGCGGAGTTTTATTAGTAACTAGCGGGGGTACCCGGCGTTGCTCGAGTGTTTGTTTCCGGGACGGGGGGGGGAGTTTAAAAAAATGTTATGGTAGGTAAGTAGGAAGGATCAAACCCGGAGTCATGAGTAAAAGTAGGAAAATAAAGTGTGAAAAATAACAAAACATCTTCAACGTTAACAGTTCGGCCACCAAGAAAAGTCCATTCCAGTTGTTTAGGAAAAAAAAAAAAAAAACGACTACGGTAGGTCGGCGCGAACGTGAAAATATAATGTGAATTGTCCAGCACGCTAACCACTACGCCACAGAGCACTGCAGCTTAGTTTAGTGATTGTAAATAACTTCACATGAAAGAACTACGAAGCCAAACCGGTGTTCTCTTCTCAACTGTTCCTTGTGAACGATCCCCAAACGGTGTTAAGTGGTGGCAGGGGGAGGAGGAATTTCTTAGAGAGAAAATATTTTACCACTTCCATTGATCTTAACCGATTTTGGCCGTGACTTCTCAGCAGAAAAAGTATAGAAATCTAAGATTATCGAGGAATTTGAGAAATAATAAGCCTATAAAACACCTCAGATATTGTTCTGCCGTTTGTGCATATTATATTTGCATGAAATATCTTGATTTTTAATCCTATTAATGTCAAAATCAGACGGGAAAAAATGACTTCATTTTATTTATATAGAGAAGAGAAGATAATAAGGGTTGTGACAACAGAATATTATTTTTATTGCTTTTACTCTCGAGTATATATCCGACCCAGTTAGATACAATTAATTAACCGAGAACCACATCACTCTACATAAAAACATATAAGATATTAATGGATATATACCTGAGAGTCAAAACAAGGAAAAGAATATGCTGTTGTCATAGCCATAATTATTATTAATAAAACGCCCTGGTAATAATACATAATCCAGATCATTGGTAAAATCATTTTAATAATTTAACTAACTTTAGATTATCCTATTTCTTATGTAGTTTTTCTTTATACGGGCGTAACAGCATTTAATTTTGTTTCCGTATTTCTCGACCACGCGGTATTATTAAAATTACAAACTTCCGGTTTATTCTCATTAGTCGTTTTAACACTTAAACCCGTTATTTATGCATATTAATTAAATTTAAATATTGTGTATTTTCATTAAATTTAATATAAATCTTTTTTTTCTCGTGCTTTGTCCACATTTAAACTATTCTGGTAATTAAAATCCTGTTCATTATTTACAGCTCAAATACTTCTACCATCACGATTAATTAAATTAGAAAAGAGGCAGTATTATTAAAAATCCAAACTTCCGGTTTCTTACTTTAAAGCAGTTAATAGCGACAAGGCAAAAATCGTTTCCCCATTTAAACGCTTAAACCCAGCTACTGTTTGTATTAATTAAATCCAAGCATTAATATTTTAAAATTTATAACGTTTTACCTTTAATGCTTTGTTGCTCTGTTAATAATTAAAATATATTGCTAATTAAAATCCTGTTTACATCTGCTTAATCGTCCATTGCGGTAAATTAAATTCTCCATGTTTTGACAAACTTCTGGGTCTGACCTTTACTACTGATCTGAAATGGAACACGTACATCAAATCCGTTGCCAAGGTCGCTGGAAAAATGGTGGCATCTTCTTACTGCTTCAGTAGATATCTCACTACTGATGCAATTCTCTACCTATATAAGAGCCAGGTACGCCCAAGGATGGAGTACTGTTACCACATCTGAGCAGGAGCTCCTAGAAATATTTTAGTCTGTCTTGACAGAGTTCAAAATAGACTTCGTAGCCTAGTGGGGGTGTTCTTTTCGCTTTCCTGCAACCTCTTTTCCGCAGAAAAGACGGTGTGACTTTGTCTCTGCTTTATCGTTATTTTCATGGTAAGTGCTCGTCTAAGGTCTAATCTATGGTTCTCACTCGCCAAACTTTCAAAAAACACTCGTGTATCTTAAACCACTATCAATAATTTCCCTTATTCCTTTACTCTGGTAGCCTTAAGGTAGATTCCATGAATAAAACTTGCTTTTTAAAGTTGTACGCCCGTGGAACTCTTATCCGCCTACCTGCTTTTCAGCTAACTACAATTTGGTCGTCTTCAAGTTCAACTAAAGATTACTATGACATTGTCCCATTGACTACTGTACACTCATTAATCCTTATCCTCGACTAACCTCCGGCCCTTGATAAGTGGTGACCCTATGTAAAAGAATAGTTCTATGTTTATAATAGTACTTTAATTTCTTTTTCGGTTATTATGACTAATCATTTATTCTAAATATTTCGAAGTATATTGGCTCTCAATATATATATATATATATATATATATATATATATATATATATATATATATATATATATATATATATATATATCTTTGCGCGACTGCTAGTAGCTGCCGTATAGCGATATTAAACCGGAAATTTGTAGTGAATACACCTGTGTAAAGGAGTATTTTGTTAATTTGTCCTAAGTCGTTTATAATATTATTTTTTCGCCTCTAATTTATGATATATTAGTGTTATCTTCTGTAGTTTAATACATTGTATCGATATTTTCAATATTATTATACATACTTTTATAGTTATTAGATTATGTTTGCTAGAGGAATTACAATTCATTCTGCTTTCCATAATATGCTTAAAAAGGGATTGCTAATTAAATTTGGTGTACATATATGTATTAGAATTAGTCTCTATACAGGCCAATGTTTTATATGCCAATATCATTATTTTAGTACCATTTAATTCTACTTAGTCCGATACTTCAGCGAACTCAAATAATCCCACTAAAACATCAAAATACCTGTTTATTTTTTGTGCTTTGTACGTTGTTACCTCACTGCTTCTAATGATATTATTGTCATTTTCTGGAATATTACTGATGAGTTCTGCATATCTGACTGTTTATTTAAATAGAGTTTTTGCCATGGAAAGGTGTTATATTTTCATTTAAATTATTTGTCATTGAAATTGTTTTTTCTTACTAAAAAAAGAGATATGCAAATTCAGTTTCTTGCCACGTGATTTTGCACGCATTCCTTTTTCTTTAAAAGACTGAGTTCTATCTCTCTTGCTTTAGTAGCAGTGAATTTTGTTTAATAAAGCCTTGGAAAGAGATTTGTTTTACGTCTTCATTCATTTAGAATACAACAAAAGGTAATACTCCATACTATTAATAGTATGCTTCTATTCGTATTTGAATTAATCGCAATATTGTTCACAACTTGAGTGTCATTGCCAGAACGTTTTGGTCGATGTAACCTCCGACTTCCTTCAGGTGTATCCTGTCAAACTCCAGAATCGTTCTGTCGAAGCGGGGAATTTGCAGGGAATTTGGAACGGAAGCCTTTATTAAATCCATATAGTCGAATGCTATTTTTTCATCAGACATAACTGGGTGGAAGTATTAAGTAATTCGCAATTGTATTCTGAGTGTCACTCAAACCTTTAACATCCAGAAGCGTGTACATCTGAATTTTATCAAGTTTTTAATCCACTGCGACATGAGTCCTTGCAGACAAATCTAGTATGAATTTTAAGAGGCTTAATCCTCCGTTGTAAGTTACATTCGCTTGGAGATTGAAAGTTCTATCATCAGTGTAAGCAACACTCAAAATTGAGAATTAATTAGAACTTCTACTGACGAAACAAGAGAATTTAACCCCCGTAGATTAAATAAAGAGTCGCATTTGAAATTCAATGCAGATTACAGAGTTCGACAGAAGGATTCCCGAGTTTAACAAGATACACCCGAAGAAGATCTATGGTTACATCGATCGAAACCTTGTGAGAACAGCACTAAGATGAGAACAGTAGTGCGAAGAATCAAGATAATTCGGATGGACTGGATGAATGCGAATTTGTAATTCTAGCGCACGATTCATTGATTGAATTTATATGTATTCATATTGTTATAATTTTCATATACTCGCTAATAATTTTTTCTTCTATCAATCTGACTAGGTTTTGGGTGTGAAAATCTGTTTTGTGTTCCTTAAGTGAAATATAGGCTTTATTTTCTTCTAGTTTACCCGCTCTTTCACTAAACAACATGATTATATTGACGCATCGGTTCTCGTTAGATCACCAAAGTTAAGCAACGTGTAGCCTTATCAGTACAAGATGAGTAACCGTTTGGGAGTACCAGGCGGTTTATGAAGGAAGACGTCAACACCTCGTCGCAAGAACTGCACGAATGTAGCATATTCCTTCTAATTAATAAGTTTTTAATGTCTGTGTTCATTTTTATGCTATTTGTTTTATTTTTAAATTTTTGTAATTCTGGTTAATTAAAATTTTGTATTCCTAATTTCTGAGTATATAGAAGTTTCAAGTTTGGTCAACTTACGCTGGTATGTTGCTACATTTTTCAATCTAAATGGCAAATTTATCTAAGTTTATTGAAGTAAAAAGTACTGAATACATATGTAAAGCTTTTAAAAGTGAAATTATATGAACGTCAGAAAATCCCTACTCTGATCAATCTACGTTTCAACGATATTAATCGTCTCTTCAGGCGTTCAATAATGACTGAAAATAATTAAATGAAAGTCAAATATATTTTACCGAATTAAAGATACACGAATATAAAAGTAAAATAAAGAAGAATAAATTAAAAAGTTAAATAAAAAATATATGTAAAAATAGATATAAGATAAAATGAAATAATAGAAATAAATAAAAAGATTTCTGGTCTCTTATTTCCTTTACTTTTGTCTTTCTTTTCTTTTGTGCGCATAATTCTCTGTCTGGCTATTTAATTTACTAAAAAGGAAAGGAAGGGAGGAAATTGAGTTTTTTATGCACGTCTGGCAAATATATTAGAAAAGGGGAAAGCGACAACATGTTTTTATTGTGGTCCGTTTGCCAAAGATCATCTTTACAAATAACTTTCTTTAATTCAATGTAATTTAATTTAATTTAATTTAATTATTTTCTTTTTATCTATAATATTAAACATATTTCTGTAAGGTGGGCTTTTGCTTTTTTTTAAAATCAGGTTCTGTAAATCGTTTCGAAACTAAAACTTCCTGCTTGTGGAAATCTTTCCAGTTGACTACAATATTGTTGTCTTCAAGTCAAATGTAAAGAAGTTATTTCTTAAATAATCAAATTAGACCAGATTCCCAGTACTATCGATTAATACGATGTTATCTCGAGGACTACTGAACACTTACTATCCCTGAATGTAATTCGAGCTTTAGTAATTAGTGATTCTTTTGTAAAAAAATCAATGTACGGTACTATTTTTTAGCGTTTTTAGCATAGTGTTTATTTGTGATCGTAGATTCCTATCTTTGTAATAAAAAGATTGAGTTCAATCGCATCCAATATTATTTGTTTGCTGTAGAAATCTTTACCTTCTTAACAAATGAGCGTGTATACGGTAGCGTGGGTGTTATTTATTTTGTGTGTCGTCCTTACTCTTTTTTCTTCCGAGTGACTGTCGTTTAATTGTTATGACGTCCCATTTCTTGTAATAAATAATTGTACCAAGAATTCATCATAAGTTTTTGTTTATGTTTCGACTATAACTGAAGGAACACAAGTTATATATATATATATATATATATATACACATATATATACATATATATACATATATATATACACATATATATACATATATATATATAAATATATATATATATATATATATATATAGTAAAGATTTAGAAGGCTGTCACAATGCGAGGAATGAAATATAATCGTTGTTGGTAAAAGTAGACGAGAACAAGTGGCGATTTACAGTACACATATGTTTATATATACATATAGTTATTCAGTTGTATTAGGTAAAATATCTTACTTGTTATGTCTGCGACAATATCCATTATAAATTTCGGAAAAAATTCCCTTTTCAAATATGAACGTAACAGATCGATTCAAAGCGTGCTAGATTATGAAGCAGAAGTTGGATATATATATATATATATATATATATATATATATATGATTTGCATAAATGAAAATATAATATTTAAGACCGGGCAATGCAGTGCCTCCCTGCTTGCTTAGATAAATACTTTTGCATTGTTAACAATAATATTATTTATGATTTATGCTGAACATGCACAGAATGCCAACATCAATATATTACATTGAAATAGTCTGTTGTGGAATGGTATGAATAAACACAATTGTATATCTAGATATAAACCAGTGCGAATGTTTTCATTTTTGTTTGATTTTGTTTTGCTTGTTTTATTTATTTATTCATTGAATTTGTAAACTTTTTTTTTATCTATATGCTAACAGGCTACCAGGCGTTACCCGGTCATTAAATATAATATGTAAATTTATGCAGATATAATATTTATTATTATATAGGCAATACTCTCTCTCTCTCTCTCTCTTTCTATATATATATACACTTGTGCCCGATATTATTCATACCCCCCCTTGAAAATTGAGTTTATTAGGTGTAACTTTGTAAGAATTTATTGTTTACGTCCATATTGATACATATTCTTAATAAACCTCTTCTGATCATTTTCGTCATTTTAAAATCTCGGGATACTTGTAATAAAAGAAATATACAGCTATTTATAAAATCTGCAATGTTCAAAAATAATCATACCCCCTTATTTTTTCAGTATTAATCGAGTTTCTGACTGTTTGTTTCCTGTTTGATTCTTATTTTGAATGCTTTTATAAAACCTTTGAATAATTCTATTTCGTTTTTTGCATTTTTCAGAAATTAAAATGATATCAACTGAAAACCAATAAAAGAATAAAAATTATTAGAATAGGGAAGAAAAAAGAGCTTAGTAATGATCTTAGGACTAAAATTGTGAATTCACATAAGGATGGTTTAGGTTACAATCAATTTCCAAGAAATTTGAGGTCCCTACAGCAACAGTACAGAGCATCATCAAAAAATTCCAGAGCCACCACACAACAAACAACTTGATTGGTAGAGGAAGGAAAAGGAAACTGTCTGCTAGAGCCACCAGGAATATTGTAAGAAGTGTTAATGCAAATCCAACCACCACTACTAATGACATTTTAGAAAATCTGGAGTCTTCTGGCATAAAAATATCAAGGCAAACATTGCAAAGGACTCTGCATGAAAATGGTCTGAAAGGAAGAAGACCAAGAAGGACTCCATTGCACACCGGAAAACACCTTGCAGCACGCCTAAAGTTTGCTAGGACCCATGTGAATTCTCCAGAGTCCGTTTTCTCAAGTATTTTGTGGACTGACGAAACAAAAATTGAATTGTTTGGCCATATGGATGCTTCTTACGTTTGGAGGAAGAAAGGAGAAGATTACAACCCAAAGAACACCATACCCACGGTGAAACATGGTGGTGGTAGCCTAATGTTTTGGGGCTCCTTTTCGGCTAGTGGTCCAGGTAGTTTGGTCAAGATAGATGGAACCATGAAGAAGGAGCAGTATTTGGAGATACTCCAGAAAAACATTAGACAGGATGCGGAGAAGCTCCATTTAGGACCAAACTGGGTCCTTCAACAGGATAATGATCCAAAACATACTGCCAAAATAGTCAAGAAATGGTTTGAGGATAATCAAATTAATGTTTTGGAATGGCCTAGCCTGAGTCCCGACGTGAACCCTATCGAAAACCTCTGGCACATATTGAAAACTGAGGTTAAAAAGCGGAAACCTAGAAATTTGAGGGATTTGGAGAACTACTGCATTGAAGAATGGTCAAAAATCAGTGTTGATGCTTGTAAAAACCTTGTTGATAAATATCCAAAACGGTTACAGGCAGTTATTAAGAATAAAGGGCATGCTATTGACTATTAGTAAGAGAGGTATGAATAATTTTGAACTAGTGCCATTATTGTTTTTCTTTGTATAATGTTTACAAACTTGCATAATTTATCTATTTGTTGAGTTTAAATTAAATGTTTATGCTTGATTTATTGTTTGAAATTCCTTTAATATTGTCTACCTTCTGGTTTGAGCAATATTCTTATAGAAATCTCAAAGATCCGAGGGGTATGAATAATATCGGGCACAAGTGTATATATATATATATATATATATATATATATATATATATATATATATATATATATATATATATATATATATATATATATATTAAATCTAGATTTCTTGGAATGGATCAAACTTTTTAATTGGATTTGAGCTCAAAAGTAAATGTTAAGCCGTCAGAATTGGAATCAAAGTTTTATGAAATTTGACCTCTGCCGTCTTTACAAAATTACTCAGCCAATTTCTCGTCTAAACATTTGAAATTTTCCATAAAGAGGATTCAGAGATAGAGCAAACTCTTTAATCGGTTTGAGTCGAAAAATTGAGCTGCAAAGGGGTCAAAGTTTAAAGATTTGATCTTTGCTGCGTCTAGCAAACTACTCAGCTTATTTTGAGTCTAAACATATGAAATTTAAACATAACGGGTATTCAGACTTGCGGCAAGCTTTTTAATCAGGTTTGGAGCGAAAATTCGGCTGTTAAAAGGTCAAAGTTTAAAGAGTTGACCTTTGTAGATTCTACCAAACTCCTCCGCCAATTTTGGGTCTAAAGACTTGAAAATTTAGATGTAAGTAACTTGGACAGGGGTAAAACTTTGTATTTTGATTTGAAACCAAAATAATGAGTGTTAAGGGGTCAGAATTAAGGTCAAAGTTTTAAAAAATTGACCTCTCCGGTCACTATGAAATTACTCAGACAAATTTTAGTCCAAACATTTTAAACCTTACATAAAGTGTATTCACAGCTAGGGCAGGTTATTGAACAGTACATAGGGCCCGGGCTGAACTGCTAGTATGTCTAGAAAAGTGAAAATGTCTGTCTGCGTTTTTTTTCTGTGTACATTTATTTCCCTTCCAAATAATTGTCAATTTTCGGTCTAGAGACTTGAAATTTGATGTAAGGAATATTGAGATTTGGGAAAATCTTTTTAATCGATTTTTGCTCAGAAATTTGACTGTAAAGGAGTCAAAGTTAAGCAATTTCAACTTTGAAAACTCTACCAAACTCCTCCGCCAATTTTGGGTCTTAACATTTAAAAGTTTAAATGTAGGTTACTTGGACATGGACCCAACATTTTTATTTGATTTGAGGCCCTAAAATTAAATGTTAAGAGGTCAAAATTGGGGTCTAACTTAACAAAATTTAACTCTGGGTATCTATCAAATTACGCAGCCAATTTCTGGTCTTAAAATTTGAATTTTTGCATAAAGGGTAATCAGAGATAAGGCAATCTTTTAAATCGGTTTGGGTCGGAAAGTTAAGCTGCTAAGGGTTTTAAGTTCAAAAGAATTTGCCTTTGCGATGTCTAGCAAACTACTCAGCCAATTTTGGGTCTAAACATTTGAAATTTATGCATAACGGTATTCAGACATGCGGCAAGCATTTTAATCAATTTGGGACCAAAAGGTCAAAGCTGAAAGTGTTAACCTTTGCAGATTCTACCAAACCCCTCCATGAGTTTTGGGTCTAAACACTTGAAATTTTAGATGTATGTTACCTGAATATGAGTCAAACTTTTAATATACACACACACACACACACACACATACACACACACACACACACACACACATATATATATATATATATATATATATATGATTAGTTTTTATTTTTATTTTTTATTTTTTTTTAGAAAAAGAATTCCAGCACAGTGCTCAATTAAAAGGAAAATCCAAATTGTAAGAGCGTATTTATATTTTGTGTACAGAAAGTTGTTAGTTGAGACAGATCATTGGTACCGTCGGTTTCAAGCCCGATAATAAGGCCCGTTTAAGGTGTTAAACCTTTAAGACCTTAAACGGATCTTATTATCGGGCTTGAAACCGACGGTACCAATGATCTGTCTCAACTAACAACTTCATGTACACAATATATATATATATATGTATGCACATAAAGTCATGAACAGTACACAGAGCCCGAGCAAAGCCGGGCTGAACTGCTAGTCCACAAAAGTGAAAATGTCTGTGTGCGTGTGTCTGTCTGTGTATACTTTCCTACCAAATAACTTTATCAATTTTCAGTCTACAGACTCGAAATTTGATATACAGGGTACTGAGATTTTGAAAAATATTTGTAATAGATTTTCAGCCAGAAATTTGGCTGTTAAGGGGTCAAAGTGCAACGATTTGACCTTTCAGAACTCTACCAAACTCTTCCGCCAATTTTGGGTCTAAACACTTGGAATTTTAGATACAGGTTACTTGGACATGGATCCAACTTTATAATTTGAGTTGAACCCATTTAATCAATAAATTTTAAGGGGTCACAATTAGGGTCAAAGTTTTTAAAAAAATTAACCTCTGAGGTCTCTACCAAATTACTCAGCCAATTTTTGGTGAAAACATTTGTAAATTTAACATAAAGTGTATTCAGACGTAGAATAAGATTTTTAGTCGTTTTTCCGCTGAAAATTTGGCTTCCAAGGGGTCAAAGTTAAGAAAATTGAACCTTTGTGGTCTCTGGCAAACTAATAAGCCAATTTGCGGTCTAAACATTTGAAATTTTACATAAAGGGTATTCAGACATGCAGCAAACTTTTTAATTAGTTTTGGGGCGACAATCTGGCTGGCAAGAGGCCAAAGTTCCCAGAGTTGATCTTTGCAGACTCTACCAAACTCATCCGCCAATTTTGAGTCTAAACACTTGAAATAAATGTTAATAATCAAAACTTCCTTTTTTAATCGGATTTTTTCGATCATCGAGTTTCAATACTTATCAAACGCATTCCGATACAAAACCGACGTGAAAACACTGCGATATACATCACAGACCTTCGTGTGTTTAAAAAAAAGTCAGCCGAGTCGATTCAGAGTCCATATGAAACGAACTCATACACACGTACATATACACAAAATTCCTTATATACAATAGTAAAAATTAGATATTTATCTTTTTCTATGTTCATATCCACCAAACATTTATATACGCAGTGCTAAATTTTGATATCCCACCGTTTCTGATAGCCCCCCCTCTCTGTCAAACATAGGAATCCACATTGAACTGAATCGATTTAATAAGCGTCTCAATTTAATTTCCTTTCAAAAAGACCCCTTCGTGAAATTACTTCGATCCAATAGCGTTTGTGTACAACTTCCTGCGGTTGCTCGTTCGATGCGGCAAGTAATCTCGTCCGACATTTTATTCTGTCACGCCGGACACTTCTAAAGAAAATTCTCTCTTAACAAAATGGCGGAGATAATGAGGTGAAAAGAAAATGGCTGACCGACAAAGGGAGTAGGGTTGACGAGAACGGTTATTAAGGTGGGCGTGGAACGGACATCGTCCTCTTCAAAGAATACGACTGATTGCATCATATATACAGGAAATGTAATAAAGATGATCACTCTAGAAAATGGGCAATGTACACACATACATTAATATATATATATATATATATATATATATATATATATATATATATATATATATATATATGATTATTAAAAATGCATAAAATCCGACGATATGAAATTAAGATGGAGGCGGACAGACCTAGAAGCTCGACGTTTCACCTGCCTTATGATTAAGATGGGCGAAAGTCGAGCTTCCATCCTTATTTCATATATATATATATATATATATATATATATATATATATATATATATATATATATATATATACTAGCAAAAGTACCTGTCGTTGACTGGGTTCAAAAGTAGCCTACACAAAATGGACTCTGATTTATGAAAGTATGATAGGTTATGAAAAGGAAGGGTTGTAAAGAGATAGCTTCGAATTTGGAGGTATCAAAACCAAAGCAAAATATGATAAATGTAAAAATAAAGTAGATAAACCCCATAATTTATTATACCATACCTGTTCACACTGAAACACTTATCACAATAAATACTTAAAGTTTACGCATAAATTTATACTTTGGTATATTTATGTGACTAAACGAAGTATATATATATATATATATATATATATATATATATATATATATATATATATATATATATATATATATGAATACTTCATAAGCAAAAACCTGATTAATCCTAGCGTGGATGAAATGCGGAATATTCTGTGTAGCTCAATTGCCATATATATTATATAACTTTATATATATATATATATATATATATATATATATATATATATATATATATAACTACTTCATTTACTCACACAAATTTAATATACGAAAGTATAGATTTATGCGTAAACTTTAAGTATTTACTTCAAAAGTGCTCAATACGTAGGTAGAGCTAGTTAGTAATTTATAAAATATATATGGCGATTAAGCTACACTGAATATACTACGTTTCATCCACTGTAGGATTCGTCAGGCTTATGCGCGAAGTTTGTGGTTGCTTCTTGTTTTATATATGTTTAGGATTACTAGTTAGCCAATCAGCTTTCTAGTATCCACCGCGCCCCCTCCTATCAGCCAATGGGCATGCATTTTATCGAACAAAGGATCTGTTTTAGAACTAGGTTAGTGGTTTAAGGTAGATATTTTCCCTCTTTTTATATATATATATATATATATATATATATGAAAATACCTATGTGTACACACACACATGCACACATATATACATATACATATAAGTACATTGTAGTTTGCTTGAAGCATTGTTGAAGAAAATTATAAGGTAAAATTAAAAGCCAAGAACAATGCGAGATTTTTTTATATAGAGTAAAATTAAATGAAAACAAAAGAAATAAATTTCTTTTTTTTGTTGTTTGTTTTTTCTTTTTCACACAAATTTTAACTCTAAACAACAGTAATTTTTTTTTCTGTTGTATTCAATGGTGTTATAAATCTTAATATATTTCAGACCTATTAGTCCTTTTTCAAGAGAAGACAGCGGAAGAGTGTTCAAAATTGGAATCAACATTCTTGCTTCTTCAAGAAACGTAGGTCAACTTCGTATTCTCGAATCTTTAATTATTTCAAAAAATACTCCCACACTAAACAATAGACTGGAATTGAGCTCCGCTTTTATAATATAAGTTTAAAACATATGAAAAACAATAATTAAAATAATAATTAAAAAAAAATTATTGTTTTAAAATAATTAAAAGATTAATAAAATCTCACAGAGTTGCCTCCCTTCAACCCTTGCTTGAATAGTCATCTCCCTTGATACACAAACGCAACAAGTATTTTAAACACCAACTGATTTATTTTAACGTTCTCCTAACGTCATTTTTTGTTCTATATCTCGCGGTATCACGTGGCAAACTCTGTAGCAGCTTTTCCAATTTTGAACACTCTTCCGCTGTCTTCTCTTGAAAAAGGACTAATAGGTCTGAAATATATTGAGATTTATAACACCATTGAATACAACAGAAAAAAAATTACTGTTGTTTAGAGTTAAAATTTGTGTGAAAAAGAAAAAACAAACAACAAAAAAAAGAAATTTATTTCTTTTGTTTTCATTTAATTTTACTCTATATAAAAAAAATCTCGCATTGTTCTTGGCTTTTAATTTTACCTTATAATATATATATACATATATGTGTGATCGTTTATGTATATTCATGTTTATTTAATTTATTTATTTGTTTGTTTTCTATTGTTATTGTTAGTTTTAAAGTTATTTTGTATCGCTATCCTAGAGTAAGTTTTATTTTGTGAACACAGTTGTTTGCTATTTCTCGTCTACAGTTTAATAGGTTTTGAGGTTCTTTAAAGTACAAGATAGAAAATTTTTCATGGAGGCATAATTTACATGGGTCATCTAAATGTCTGCACGTGGTAGCTTGTCTCATTATTTTCCATTCGACTACTGGCGAATGTCCGCTTTCTTTGAGTTCCCAGTATTTATTCGCTAGTGTTGTTTTTATACGGTGTTTTTTTTATTTTTGAAGGTACTTTTGTGGTCATAGGATCGGGTTTTAAAATCTAAGGAAGTCATGCCTATGTAATATTTCTTGTTATTCGGGTTTTCTTTCGCAAATATTGTTGCTTGATAAACTACACTTTTTGTTAGACATTTATTTTGGACTGGGCAAATTGTGCGGTGTCTACAATTGCATTTATCTTGTTCGTTATTAGTATTATTATTTATGGTATGGTTGTTCTTGTCCGGGGTTGGTTTGTTATTATCATTATTATTGTTATCATTATTATTATTATTATTATTATTATTATTATTATTATTATTATTATTATTATTATTATTATTATTATTTCTGCTAGTGTTGGTTTTATTCCTGTCATGGTGTCTACTTTTTTATTGTTTATTTTGTTGTTGTTTACATTATTTTCATTTAGTATTTTGTTATTATGTGCTTTAATTATCATCTCTAAATTTTCGCAACAACTGTACGATAACTTCAAGATATTTTTATTGAAGATTTTGTGTAAGGGGTTGGTGGCGGGAAAGTGTTTTCGAATAAGATCTAGAAATTTCCTGCCAAGTTTTGCTTTTAACATTTGATTGTATGGGGCCGTATACCAAATTATAGTTCTTTTTCTTCTATTTTTAATTTTATTATAGCGGTTGGTGCTTTGTTGCTTATATTTGATATCGATATTTTTGTATCCACTATTTTTTAGGGCTGTTTCGTAGATATTGGTTGACCTGTTAAATGCATAAGCCTGACGAATCCTACAGTGGATGACACGCAGAATATTCAGTGTAGCTTAATCGCCATATATATTTTATAAATTACTATATATATATATATATATATATATATATATATATATAGATATGTGTGTGGGTGTGTGTGTACAGGGTGTCCCAATACAATCTACTTTATCTAAAAGATGGTACTGACTCTATGTAAAAAAGAAAGGTGGGGAATGTTTTTTTTTTTAGAAAACTGTGTAAAATTAGTCGTCATCAACTGGCAACACACTAAATAGTCGATAATGATCAAGAAGGAAGGAAAAACCGAGGCGAGAAAGCACTAACCAGACCGCCATTATATAAATGCGAAGAGGACTCGGGCCGTAGGAAGGCTTAGTGTCACCTAAATTCTAGTGAATGCCAATAATAGTTTCCAATGAGACATCAATGGTAAATTCATTTTCAAAATAATCAAAAAAAAAAAAAGAGGAGGACAGCACTGGAAATCTGAGTAAATTATATATATATATATATAAGTGAAAGTGTCTGTCTGTGTATCTGTGTATCTGTGTGTCTGTGTGTGTACATTTCCCTACGCAATAATTCTGTCAATTTTTAGTCTACAGACTCGAAATTTGATATACAGAGTACTGAGATTTGGAGAAATCGATGTGATCGGTGTTCAACCAGAAATTTTGCGATTAAAGGGGTCAACGTTTAACGATTTGACCTTTGAGAACTCTACCATACTCCTCCGACAATTTTCGGTCTAAACACTTGAAATTTTAGATATAGGTTCATTGGACATGGATCTAAGTTAATAACTTGATTTGAGCCCACAACAATTAATTTTAAGGCGTTATAATAAGGATCAAAGTTAAAAAAGTTGACCACTTTTTTTTTTTTGCTCAACTTACATCTCCAAATACCCGGGCAAGCCGGGCACCCATGCTAGTATATATATATATATATATATATATATATATATATATATATATATATATATATATATATATATATATATATATATATATATATATATATAAACGTCTGCGGGGGAGGGCAAAATTTTTTCCTTTAAGCATTTTTTATTAATTAATATATTCAACTGCCATAATCAATTTTACACCGAATATATTTAGATCAATCCAAATTTATCTTCGAGGAAGGTTATCTTTAAAGATGTTAGAATATTATAATATGATGACTTTTCCTCACAAACAAGTCGCCATTATAAATATCTTTACATTTTTTTTTTTACTGATAATCATCCCTGTATATGAATCTGCACGCATCTAAAAATACTCACGTAATCGCACCAAGAGGAAGTTCCATATGCCTCTCTGCAGTTACTTAGTCCACAATATATTGTTGTCTACATTGCACTGTAAAGAACTTAGCTTGATTTTATAAAATTATTTTTATATATAATGGCTCACATTAAAGTTTTAGAAGCAAAAGTCAAGGATCGTGCTTCAATCGTTCTTTTAATAGAAACATCCATTAAAAAGGCGTCTTCTCATATTAAAAAAAAAGAAGCTAATTTTGATTGTTGGCTTGCGTGGTAATAAATCTTCACAAATGCACTTCCGATGGAAGGTTGTGTAAAATGTTCAATCCGATCCAAATCGCCTGTTACTCTCATCAGATAATGTTGACTATCGATACTTATTGAAGACATCCTGAGACAAAACTATCTGCCGGGCACATAAAGTACATTTGTGTGAAATTTCATAAAATTCGGTCCAGCGTTTTCGCGTCCATAGGGAACGAACTTACACAGACAAATATTAGTAATACGAGAATGTGTCTATGAAATCTTTCCTTACCCTAGTCTCCTGTCATTGTGCTCTATGACTTACGAGGTGTCTGCAATAAATTTCCAGACTTTTTTTTTGCACAGGTATTTAAAATTGTCGTAGATTCTTGAAAATTCAGTATGTTATTGCTATACATATTATAGAATGACTGGTCAATTTTTATTATTTCATGTTCAAATGAACAGCTACATGTATCCATGAATTTTCGTGTAGTGTAACGGCGAACATTATTTATTGCGAAATTGGCAGTTATGTTCAATATTTAAACGGATTAAATTTAAACATTTTTCTGTAAAAAAAAAAGGTTACTGAGTTTGAAAATTTGGTTTTAGTTTCTTTTAATTCTTTATGGACACCTGTTTAGAAAGCACATTTAATTCTTAGAAACAAACGGGGCAAGTGTTAGGATTATGAATTGGTAGATTGCGCACTTAGTTTTCACACTTTCTTCGCGAAAACCGAGTCGGGCTTCGATGATTTCGAAGTAAACACACGTATAAAATTACAAAAGCAAACAAACAAACAAACAAGCAAACAAACAACGCTCCAAATTAAAGTCAAGAGATAAAAAGAAAATCTTATAATTTGCAGATTTTTAAAATTTGGTTTTGAATTTTAAATAATTTCCAAAATGGCCGAAATTCCCAAAAGATGTCTCGGAATTTTAACGCTTGAAAATCTATTTGCTTTGAATATCTCTCGAGTTTGATGCCAGCTCAACCCTTTTCTTTTTATTCCTCTCCCACTATCTCTCTCTCTCTCTCTCTCGCCGTCTCTCTCTTTCACATTCTGTCTCTCCACTCTCTCTCCTTCTCTATTATTCCTTTGTCTAATTCTTCCTTATTTAACGCACATTCACACACACACACACAATCACACAAACACACACGCACATATATATATATAAGGTCTCTCAGTGTTAAACCACTGGGTTGTCATTCTGATCGCACACACACGCCCACGCACACGCGCACGCGCACACACGCACATATATGCGTGTGTGTGTGCATGTATGTATGGACAGGCTAGTACACTTACGCTCCAATTTGCTAGTATGATGTAAGGAAGGTCCATATACATGAATGTAACTCACATCACGTTTAATAACACGTGTGTGTGAATAAACGTATATAAATAGATGTATGCACAGCATCACTCATATATTTACACACACACACACACACACACACACATATATATATATATATATATATATATATATATATATATATATATATATATATATATAAGGTGTCCCCCCCATATATATATATATATATATATATATATATATATTAAATTAAAAATAAAAAAATTAAAAAAGAAGTCTACAAGTGCTTTTGCTATAGATGTACATAATAATACTTTCATAAGTATGTTATAACTTAAATATGTATGGTATAATAAAATTGTGAGGTCTACATTCGCGCCTGGCCTCCATAGAATGGAAATAGGCACACACTTTAATAAAGACTTTTGTATATCTATCTGCGTAAGTATACTTTGATAATTATGTTTCAGTTTGAAGAAATATGGTATGATAAAATTATGGGGTGTTCGTTCAAGCCTGACCTCCATAGAATGGAAATATGTCACACAGTTTAACAAGGTTTTTAATATAGATCCACAGAATAATATAAACTTTGTGACATATTTCCATTCTATGGAGGTCAGGCTTGAACGAACACCCCATAATTTTATTATACCATATTTCTTCAAACTGAAACATAATAATCAAAGTATACTTACACAGATAGATATGAAAAGTATTTATTAAAGTTTGTGCCTATTTCCATTCTATGGAGGCCAGGCGCAAACGCAGACCCCACAATTTTATTATACCATCCCTATTTAAGTTAAAACATACTTATCAAAGTATTCTTATGTACATCTATATCAAAAACACTTGTAAACGTTTTTTTTTTAATTTTTAAATTTTTTATTTCCATAATTTGTGGACCAGGCGCGAACGCCGACCCCACAATTTTAATGAACCACCGTTCTGCCAGATCAAACATACCCATTCCTGTGTCTCGATAATCTTCTATGATTATATGTAAAAAGTTTTTTAAAAATAGTCAACCATATAGGAGCCTATTCGTGACCACACACACACACACACACACACACACACACACACACACACACACACACACACACACACACACACACAAACATTCATCTTTATATTATAATATATATATATATATATATATATATATATCGTTAAAGAAGTGGAAATTTGAAAGCGCCTCAATGTGTATGGCCATGGTATTGAAACAACCGCAAAAAGGCCAGTATTTTTTTTTATTCAACCAATGATAATCAGAAACGTCAATACCCTAAAAAAATGTTAGTGGTATTAGCTGTACTTATGGCGCAGCAGCGCGTTTTATGGTATCCAATATTGAATCAGACTTCCGCATAATCACGTTCACATATTGATTCTCCTTAGATCACAGGAGTTAAGCAACGTCAGACATGGTCAGTATCAGATGGGTGACAATTTGGGAAGAACAAATGTCGTAGCTAGAAGAACGCAACACCGCTCCGTAAAAAAAAAAAAAAAACTAAATAAAAAATACAAAAACAAACAAAAAAAAACTACAAAAACTAATGTAAAAAATTATCTCGCCCGATGGAGTGTGTATATATATATATATATATATATATATATATATATATATATATATATATATATATATATATATATATATATAGTAGTTTGACGCCACGCGTTTTCCGGTCGTACAATACGCTTAAACATGGTATTTTAATTTATGCAGATTGCGTATGTATTATTATAGAAACAATAATCTACTGATTATTATATATTACGAGGAATATTTAGCCCGGTGTACTGATTTGCAACATAATATAAAAATATATAAAAATAATAATGATAATGTCCTTTATCAAATTCAGTCCGAGTTCAATAACACGTCAGCTGATATTTAGGATTGACGATGAATAGTCATTTCTGATTAATGTTTAGTTTTAAAATATGCAATAGGCGAAGTTAATTGGTATCCCCTCTATTTCTCGTAAATTCAATTCATTAATAAGAAAAACTTATATAAAATGGTGAGATACAGCCGGGCTTTAACACGGGATCATTTGATCTGCAGTCGAATGCTCTACCACTGAGCTATATGTCCCCATGAAAATATATCTGTTATTTTAAGAATAAATGATTTGCTGAGATTGTATTATTTTATTTGATCGGTGTAACGTAAAACACTCCCTCTGTAAAAAATTTTTTTTTTTATCTATTAAAGTGAAAAGACTATTTTTTAAGATTGGATTTTTTTTTAGATTTTATATTTTTATTGGATGAAATTCTGTACAAACCTTATCTACGAACACTGCCAGAGATATAAATTACCTTTGTGTGAAATTTGCAAAAGATAGGTTCTGCTGTTTCGGAACTTATGAGAAAGGAAATCATACACATACACACATAAAGTTTCTTTTTTATTTTATTTTACTTCAGTCGAAGTTCTCAGAAATCAAGGGGCCCACGACCTAGGGCTAACACTTGAAGTCTATATGAGATACATAGATATTCGAATGTTCCATTTAAGTTCTTTATCTCTCAAACACTGAGTTAATAAAGAAGTTGAGAACATAATTTTTCCTCTCCCAAATTAACCATTTTCATATATTGTATTATATCTTTTATTTTGGTCTCTTGGTCTTGCTGAATTCCAGGACAAGAATTTATCTAGTCTGGTGGAGTATCCAGTTTCGTGCTGTTACTTGAGGTAACATTGCTTGGAGAAGGTGCACCGTTCCTCGTAAAAGCTATGGGTTAGCCATAGCGAGGAGATCTTATTTGGGCAGCGAATACTATGTTATTTTGAATATTTGGTCAGGGTTTACTTCTATGGAAAAAGTATCCTCATGCCAGATTGTTCTGACAAACCCCTGTACAGAGAGACCTTAGACACTCGAGGACACCGTCTAGTAGAAGACTGGATATGCGCGTGCACGCGCGCGCACACGCGCGCGCACACGCGCGTGGGTGGGAAGCACAAGCGAATGTATTATTTAATATTATGTAGCATCTTTCTTCCTGTTTGGAAGCTCCCCCGAACCCGCCAGAAGACGTGCAGCAGGAGGACAAAGACATACGCCAGAATACTAATTGAACAACATTTATTTTATACGTTTCATTGAAGTCAAGTTGCTATTTATTAAAATATATATTTCTAAATAGTATTAGTGCGTAAATGATCATAACAGACGCATTAGGATTTGACCACAGTGTAATCTATTTCATAGTCTGTGACAATATCCATTATCCCAATAACACACCTTTTTTTTTTTTTTACATTATAGAGGGTCGAAATTTTAACAAGAGCAAAAGTTAAAGTGAAAAAAAAATAGATTTAAGATATTTTCGCGTTATAAAATTTGAATAGCATTTTAAATACTTAAATGTAATTCGCGCTTTTATTTTGTTTTGTTTCGTTTGTATAAGCTTCTTAAAAAAATAACTTTTTCGTCTGAAAACGTCCATTCTTTTGATGTTTCTGAGACGGATGTGATAAGCATGGGCAAGCGCATGCGCGCGCCGTATTTCCTTTTTACAAAAAGAAACCCAACAAAAACAAACTTTTACTTCAATTTAATATTTCTTTTTTATCCTTTTTTCCTGGCTCCATTAAATATTAATAACGTTCACTTTGACTCACAGCATCATATTTTCATGTTTTCTTTCCAAACATTGCCAAAATTTCGGACAGGCTCGACATTTCTCTTTTCTTTTACTTTGTAGTTCTCGTCTCAATTTTTTGCACAAACAATTATTAGTTTTATGTTCTTTTTCTATGCGAAATATTATTAAAAACTTACACGTGAAAGAAGGGCCAGCAGAAGCAACCCCGAAGAGATGCCTGTGATTTGCTAGGTGGAGAATTTTCATTTTCGTAACTAATGGGCCATCGAGAGCCTCTTAAAGATAATAATTAAAGACCAGGAAAAAGTTTAAACAATTAGGGAAATGGGTAGAATGTTACTTAAGAAGAATTGATTATCCAAGAAGATTGCACAAGAAGTATTTGCTAGCATTAAACTTGAAGACGATAATGTTTTACTCAGTTCGGAAGCAGTCTCGTTGAATTTTGTTCCACAAACAGGAT
>NC_136504.1:42778407-42790907 GCF_053919585.1 Euprymna scolopes | reverse complement strand
TCCCCAAATATAACTGAGAAAGTGACGTATGAACTTTAAAAATTTGTAATTTGGTCGCAAGATGAGTGAGCGGTGAAGTTTTACAGCAGTTCTTAACGAGTAAAATTAACACTTAATTATAATATAATGTATATATTCCAGCAGGCTAATCTTTAAATTGCAATGATAGATACACAGACACGTTTACTTTTATAGATATACTAGCATGGGTGCCCGACTTTGTCAGGGTGTTTGGATGTGTATGCTGAGCAAAAAAAAACAAAAAACAAGACAAAAAGAAAGGTCAATTTTTTAATTTGCCCCCTATTATGACCCCTTAAAATTTATTGTTTTGGGTTCAAGTCGAGTTATTAAGTTAGATCCAGTTCCAAGAAACCTATATCTAAAATTTCAAGTGTCTAGACCGAAAATTGTCGGAGGATTTTGGTAGAGTTCTCAAAGGTCAAATCGTTGAACTTTGACCTCTTAACTGCCGAATTTCTGGCCGAAAACGAATCACATAGATTTTCCCAAATCTCAGTACACTGCATATCAAATTTCGAGTCTGTAGACTAAAAATTGACAGAGTTATTGCGTAGGGAAATGTACACAGACAGACACACAGACACGTTCACTTTTATAGATATACTAGCATGGGTGCCCGGCGTTGCCCGGGTGTTTTGATGTTTATGCTGAGCAAAAAACAAAAAACAAAAAAGGTCAATTTTTTAACGTTCGCCCCTTTTATGACTCCTTAACATTTATCGTTTTGAGCTCAAATAAAGTTATTAAGTTAGATCCATGTCCAAGGAACCTATATCTAAAATTTCAAGTGTCTAGATCTAAAATTGTCGGAGGAGTTTGGTAGAGGTCTCAAAGGTCAAATCGTTGAGCTTTGACCCATTACAGCTAAATTTTCCGGCCGCAAACCGATCACATGGATTTTCCCAAATCTCAGTACCCTGTATATCAAATTTCGAGTCTGTAGACTAAAAATTGACATAGTTACTGCATGCGGAAATGTACACAGACAGACACACAGGCACGTTCACTTTTATAGATATACTAGCATGGGTGCCCGGCGTTGCCCGGGTGTTTTGATGTGTATGCTGAGCAAAGAAAAAAAAAAAAAAAAAGGTCAATTTTTTAAACTTTGACCCCTTTTGCGACCCCTTAACATTTATTATGTTGGGCTCAAATCAAGTTATTAAGTTAGCACTGAAATTTTCAAGAAATAATATTAATGCACCAAGGGTGGTTTATAGCGAATAATATCTTTGCTTACATGCATGTATATCGCATATACACATCGGCAAATTTACATGTAAAATGTTCATTAAACATTAGCTGACATTTTTTTTTGTGCGCATGCGCGTTCTTTCATTTTTTTCTCAGGCTGGCACGTTCGATTATTTTTAATTTCAATTCTAACTAATGACACTAACTCATTTTTTTATGTTTTTGTATTTAAAAAAAACGAAAAAAAAAAACGAAATCATGCGTACATTTTACTCACGGTTTGAAATTTGTAAATATGAAAACACACCTATAAATCTTTTTTACGGTCTCATATTTACTTAATTTCATACATTATTTTAAGACAGAGGATGGGGGATGACACACAGAGTGCTGAAATAATAACGTTATTTTTTAGAAAGCCATTCTTAATATTGGGAGGGGAAGGTATTATTTAAACTATTCTGTACTTTCACCTAACAATTTATTAAATAAGAAATTGAAATGTGTTATCTCTATTTTTGTTTAGTATTAGTTAACATTAGGATCCATTTCTCAATCCAATTTTTTGATTAGTTTATTGTAAAGCAAGTGTTGCCTAATAACTAACTGCACTTTGAAATATTTATTTTTTGAGTAGCATGAATTTTAAATAAGGTGCTTAGCATGCACTTTAAATAAGGTTCTTCTACAGTGTAGTACGCATATTTAAAAAATACAAACAATTTATAATGAAATCGTGTATTTCGAAAATCTGCTGAGTCATTTTCCGGAAGAGGCGTCATGTGTTAATGATGGGGGGGGACAAGCACGATTATGTTGCTTTAAAACTAATCTGGAGGCTGCCAGGGATTACCAAACCTTTTTTTAGGTGAGGTTTGGGTGTGGTGAATTAGTGCCTGTTCACTCTCCCAAGCATTACCACCACTTTTTCTGTTTATGGAGAGGGGACCAGTAGATGATTTTGCTGAAATGCTGTGTCAGAACAGATACTACACGTTGATCTTAGCCAAAAGGCCAAGTAAGCGTATATAGTTTTCTACCAGGCATTACCACCTCCAAAAATAAAAAATAAAAAATAATCGACACAGAATATATTTTAAGAGGTGGGGAGGGGAATATGGAGTAAGACCCGGTAATGGCTGAAGCAGCAGTTTATAATCATATATATTTTAAAAGGAGTAGGAATACGGAGTCAGGCCCGGAAACGGCTGAAGCAGTTTATGATCTCAAAATTACTTCATCTAATATTAAAAGCTGAAACAGTCTACGTTTTATACATTACATTATTTCCTGTATGTTTTTAAAACAGTGAGGTGGGGGATATAAACTCAGTCCAGGAAATGGCCGAAACCGTTTACGAGTTAAACATTACTATATTTCATTCACATTTTTATCAGTGGCGTGGGGCTTTCAGAGTGAGTCCCGGAAATGGCTGCAACATTTTATGTTTTAGACATTAATTTATTTAATGTATATTTATAACAGTGTGGTGGGGGATAAGAAGTCAGTGTCGAAAAGTGGTTGAAACAGTTTACGATTTAAACATTATTTTATTTCATATATATTTTAACATTTATTATTTTCGTAAGAAGGAGGCGATAATGTGGGTTAAAATTATGAAAAATGATTGTCTAAATTAGTAACATATCCAAGAATTATGAAAAATGATGAAATGTGAGTTAATTGATTGCTGTTTTTTTAATGAAATAATCGGCCCAGACAATATATCAAAGTTAATATTTTTGTAGGGAGGGGGGGGCTAAATGGGGGTTAAAATTATAAAACAAAACGATTGTCGAAATTAGTAACATATCCAAAAATTATGAAAAATGATAAAATGTGAATTAATCGATTGTTGTGTTTGTAATAAAATAATAAACCCAGACAAAATATCAGAGTTATTATTTTAGCAAAGATGAGGGCATTATGTTGGTTAAAATGATAAAAAATGATTGTCGAAATTAGTTATATATCCAAGAATTATGAAAAATCATAAAATGTTAATTTATTGATTGGTGCGTTTGTAATAAAATAATCGGCCCAGACAATATATTAAGGTTATTTTTTTCGTAAAGTGTAAAGCGATAATGTATGTTATAATTATAAAAAATAATTACCGAAATTAGTAACACACCCAAGAATTATGAAAACTGGTGAAATGTGAGTTGATTAATTGGTGTGTTTGTAATGAAATAATCAGCCTAGGCAATATATCAAAGTTGTGATTTTCGTAAGAGATGGCAAGAATGTGGGTTAAAATTACGAAAAATGATTGTCGAAATTAGTAACATATCCAAGAATATTGAAAAATGATGAAATGTAAGTTAATTGATTGGTCTGTTCGTAATGAATATATATATATATATATATATATGTGTGTGTGTGTGTGTGTGTGTGTGTGTGTGTGTGTGTGTGAAAGTGAGCGTCTAAGAGTAAAAGAACGGGATAGATAGAGGGTCGTTTTTTAAGATGGAGAAAAGGAACAAAAATAAAAATTGCCTTAGTCGTGAAAACTGAGAGAAAACAAGAAATTTAAGTACAGCATCTGAAGAACAGATACTACACTATGATCCTGGCCCGAAGGCCAAGATATAGAGTGTTAATGTACCTGGGAAAGAAAGTTTCTATGTGAGTGTGTGAGCAATACAGTTATTTAAAGAATAAGAAGAAGCACAAACCGGGGCGTGTTTATGCCGGAGAAAGTATGACAGCGTAATGGGAAGAGAGAGACAGATAGAGAGAGAGAGAGAGAGAGAGAGAGAGAGAGAGAGAGAGAGAGTGTAAGAGAGAAGAAAAGGTCGAGAAAAAGAATCGGTATGAGTGCTGAGTGGGTGTTACAGTGACAGCTGTCGAGAGACAATGCCCCAAGAATCCCCACTGATCCTCATCCTTACTTAAGCATCCCTCTCCTCAGAGGAGCTGCAGCCACTTGTAACTTGTAAGACACGAAAAATCGTTCGAGGAATGGCAACCAGTGCTTTACTTTGTACAGAAAAAAACCCAAACAAACAAACAACAACAACAAAAAACAAACAAAAAAAAAAACAAGAAAACGATAGATCTAAGATGCGTCCATACAATATGTGCGATTAGCGATGAAAAGAACATTAATAACATAAGCATGACATACAGACTGATCACAGACGGACGTAGCTTATTATTGAGTGTCACAGACGCATCCACGTATAGCGCTTAACATGCTATCTTTAAATAAAGCTTCACGGACCGACCACTCAAACTCTCGACCAATCGACCGACCGAACGACCGACCGAACGATAGACTGATAAAATCTGTCATGCGAACACTCACTTGAAAATAAATAAATAAATAAATAAAATAAAAAAATGGAAAGGACCAAAACAGTGTCCAACATCATTAATTCTACCTCCACCCTCACCTCCCCAAACTATTCTCTGGAGTGATCTTAACTACTCCTGGGACTTCTTCGAGTTTTATTAATTTCTGAAGAGTCATCTGTATGATAACGCCCCGACCTCCAACAGATCCTCTGCTAGTACAATGCGACCCCTAAAACGCATATTCAATTCTATCAACGAATTCAATCTCTCTAACGCACGTTCTCTCTATTTCTATAACTCTACCGTGTAGTGTTGGGACGATTAATCAAGATCGAAATCGAGAATCGGAAAAATCGGAACTTTTGAGGGTATCGGAATCGAGAAAATATCCGTACCTATTTTCCGATGCCCAAAACGGTTATTTCAATTGGCCTTTTTTTTTTTATTTGATTTTGTTTAAATCAAAATCTTTTACTGCTGATAGTGATGATTAGATAATAAATACCTGTTTATTTTATACTAGCAGTCAAACTAAACTCCATAGGTCACCCCTTAACATGTGTTTTTACTCGAATCGTAAAAAATGTCATTTTTATTGTTAAATATTTAGAGATTAATAAAGAATCGAAGCTGGTAATTGTATCAGAATCGGTAATTGTATTAGAATCGGGAACTTAGTACGGAATCAGTAATTATATATATATATATATATATATATATATATATATATATATAT
Source organism: Euprymna scolopes (assembly GCF_053919585.1). NCBI lineage: Eukaryota > Metazoa > Mollusca > Cephalopoda > Sepiida > Sepiolidae > Euprymna > Euprymna scolopes. Next base: position 42,785,653 of record NC_136504.1, on the reverse strand, counting down.
ATATATATATATATATATATATAAACTGGCAGACCGCTCGACATTGCCCGATCGTAAAATACGCTTAAATATAATATTTTGATTAATGCAGATTTCGTATTGATTATTATACTAGCGTGGGTGCTCGACGTTGACCAAGTGTTTGTAGGCATATGTTGAACAAAGAGAAACAAAATGTGGTAGCAGTCAGGCAGGCTCGAACCCGTACCGCAAAGGCGGAAAAGAACGTGAAAAAAAATGTGACGTCATTGCCGTTGCGTCCATCGCCAAACCAGAAGTGGCGAAAGTTTAAATTAAGGCTAGTCAATCGAAAAGACGGGATGACTTTCGAAAATATCGGCAAAAAACGACCCCTACTTGTAAAAAAAATGCCAAGTTGAGGGCGAAGAAATTAATATTTTAAGCCAATTTTTCGATATTTGTCGTCCGAAAGGTTGGGTTTCAAAACGATACCGATCTCGTCAAAAACCGTCGCCTCTGTCGAAAGTTTTAGGTATATATACATACATACATACATACATTTAAACGGACAACCAAGATTCATATTATTATATTATATTGGACCCCAATATATAGTAATAGCTTAAAAGTAAAAAAAAACAACAACAACAAAAAAAAAAACTCGTGCGCTACCACCAAGAATCGAAACCAAAACGTTTAGCTTACTATTTACTTTTTCTTTGGCGTTATGCCTGACCTATGAAAACATGTTTGCTGCAAAGTTAAAAATTTAAACATGAACCAATAGCTATTGCGTTACGCATACATATTCGTAATGCCGTCGTTCGACCTTCACTTGGCAAATTCCATTTTATTTTCACACTTTTGCAATGATCTTCCCCGGCTGAAACCCAAATAAAAGTTTGCCATGGGTTCGAATACCCTATATATTAAGTTTGATATCTATAAATTAAAAACTGACAGAGGACTTTGGTAAGCAAATCTTTTTAAGCATATATATATATATATATATATATATATATATATATATATATATATATATATATACGCATACAGAAATATATATAGAAAGAGATTTGTGTTTACTATAACCTTTTTACGCAAATATTACGCAAGTATAAATCATGTAGAATATCTGCATAAATATAATTACACGTAATAGTTAACTAAAGATGATCATCTCATAAGAAAATCGAAAAAAACTAATAGGGAATTAATTAAAATGAATGTTTCAAAGAATATGCAAACTAGCTAGATTTTTTGCATATGAATGCAATTCCAAAGCCCATTCATAACAAAGTTGTATTTTCTTTTAAAATAAATAGAAAAAAAAAAGCTAGCTTTTTTTCTGTTGTTCCCGGCCCTCAGGCCAGGATCAAGGTGTTCTGATGCTACTCTTAAGGTAGTTTGTCTCGGTCAATGGAGGGAAGGCCCTCTATCCCCAAACCCGCAAGCTGGGGCCTCACCATCGGATATAGTTTCAAGCCATATCCAGGACCAGAACAAATTTACAAGAGTATATATATATATATATATATATATATATATATATATATATATATATATATATATGTGTGTGTGTGTGTGTGTGTGTGTGTGTGTGTATGTGTGTGTGTGTGTGTGTATGTGTGTGTTGTGTGTGTGTTTGCGTCTGTGTGTGTTTGTTGTGTGTGTATGTGTGGGTGACTACTACTATCAGATAATGTATGGAGTACTGCTGTTACTTGTGTGCTGTTGAATTTCTGTCCCATTTGAGGGTTCTTTTAATTTGATTGGCGCCAACCTCTCTTCTCTGCAAACTCATCTCGCAAACGATATGCTGCTGCTCTCAGTCTTTTAAATACTATTATCGCCTCCTTTGTTCCAGATCGTTTTAGCTCGTTGGTCTAGTGGTCTCCATTAATTCTCTGTTTTGACACGTCATTGGAATACAGCTTCCTATCCCAGTAGCTTCTTTCCAATAACTGAGTGCTTGTGGAACAATCTTACTGCTGAAAAAATTTATATATATATATATATATATATATATATATATATATACTTTCGTATATTAATTTTATGTGAGTAAATTAAGTATATATATATATATATATATATATATGTATGTATATATATATATATATATATATATATATATATATATATATATATATATCTCACACATATTGATTCTTTTTGGTTTTTGGTCTCATGCCAAAAGACATATTCAGAAATTGTTGGGGACCAAGACTGAGATGTTCCACCTTTATCTTATGGAGTTTCTTTCGCAGAAAATGGAGAAGTAAGAAGCATTCTCTCTCATATGTGATATACAGTTGAACCTCGGGACACAGTGGTCCCGGGATACGTTTTTTTTTTCAGGTAACGATGTGGAATATAATGTTTTTTTCGGCTCCTGGTTACGGTCTTATTTATAATTTGATTCTATACATGTGTATTATATACTGTACTGTATTTTGTTTCTAATTTTTAATATGTACTGTATAAAATTTTTCTTAGACACCGCTACACGGCGATTTCACCTTACGATCCCAACCCCGGAACAGCTTAACGGTGTTCTACTGTATTTTTTAATTAATTACCACGAGTTCAATTTTTTGTAGTTTTTACATTGTTTCATTTTTACAGTTAATTTTTATTTCGTGTACGTTAATTAACAAGTTTAATCATTTTATTACTTAACATGTATATAAAAACGTTTAGTTATTTTATTACTACAAATTGTTACATTTTTAGTTTGTAAATTAATTTGTTTCCAACCCCTTTCCCTTTTCGATTGATTAACTGATTATAATTGTTCATGTATAGTATTTTTCATGTATAGTATTGTTCCGGTATTCTATTGTTCAGGTACATTATTGTCCATGTATATTATTGTTGAGGTATTGTACTGTTCAGGTATTGTATTGTTAGGGTATTGTATTGTTCAGGTATTGTATTATTCAGGTATTGTATTGTTCTGGTATTGTATCATTCAGGTACTGTATTGTTCAGGTATTGTATTGTTCATGTATTGTATTATTCAGGTATTGTATTATTCAGGTATTGTATTGTTCAGGTATTGCATTATTATGTATTGTATTGTTCATGTATTGTATTGTTCATGTATTGTATTGTTCAGGTATTGTATTGTTCAGGTATTGTACTTTTCAGGCATTGTATTGTTCAGGTATTGTATTGTTCAGGTATTGTAATTTTCAGGTATTGTATTGTTCAGGTATGGTATTGTTCATGTATTGTATTGTTCAGGTATTGTATTGTTCCGGTATTGTATTGTTCATGTATTGTATTATTCAGGTATTGTATTGTTCAGGTATTGTATTATTAAGGTATTGTATTGTTCAGGTATTGTTTTGTTCAGGTATTGTACTGTTAAGGTACTGTATTGTTCAGATATTGTATTGTTCGTGTATTGTATTATTAAGGTATTGTATTGTTCATGTATTGTATTATTCAGGTATTGTATTGTTCAGGTATTGTATTGTTCAGGTATAATATTGTTCATGTATTATATTATTCATGTATAATATTGTTCATGTATTGTATTATTCATGTATAATATTGTTCATGTATTGTATTAATCATCTATAATATTGTTCAGGTATTGTATTGTTCAGGCATTGTATTGTTCATGTATTGTATTGTTCAGGTATTGTATTGTTCATGTATTGTATTATCAAGGTATTTTATTGTTCATGTGTTGTATTATTCAGGTATTCTATTGTTCATGTATTGTATTGTTCATGTATAATATTGTTCATGTATAATATTGTTTATTTATTATATTGTTCATGTATTGTATTATTCATGTATAATATTGTTCATGTATAATATTGTTCATGTATAATATTGTTCAGGTATTGTATTGTTCAGGTATTGTATTATTTATGTATAATATTGTTCATGTATAATATTGTTCATGTATAATATTGTTCAGGTATTGTATTGTTCAGGTATTGTATTGTTCATGTATTGTATTATTCAGGTATTGTATTGTTGAGGTATTGTATTCTTCATGTATTGTATTATTCAGGTATTTTATTGTTCATGTATTGTATTATTCAGGTATTGTATTGTTCATGTATTATATTATTCATGTATAATATTGTTCAGGTATTGTATTATTCATGTATAATATTGTTCATGTATAATGTTGTTTAGGGAGTGTATTGTTCAGGTATCGTATTGTTCATGTATTGTATTATTTAGGTATAATATTGTTCATGTATTGTATTATTCAGGTATTGTATTGTTCATGTATTGTATTGTTCAGGAATGGTATTGTTCATGTATTGTATTATTCAGGTATTGTATTGTTCAGGTATTTTATTGTTCATGTATTGTATTATTCAGGTATTGTACTGTTCAGGTATTGTATTGTTCAGGTATTGTACTTTTCAGGTATTGTATGTTCAGGTATTGTATTGTTCAGGTATTATATTATTCAGATATTGTATTGTTCATGTATTGTATTGTTCATGTATTGTATTGTACAAGTATTGTATTGTTCAGGTATTGTTCATATATTGTAGTATTCATGTATAATATTGCCCATGTATTGTATTGTTCAGGTATTGTATTGTTCAGGTATTGTATTGTTCATGTATGGTATTATTCATGTGTAATATTGTTCATGTATAGTATTATTCATGTATAATATTGTTTAGGTATTGTATTGTTCATGTATGTATTGTTCATGTATTGTATTTTTCAGGTATTGTATTATTCAGCTATTGTATTGTTCATGTATTGTATTAATCAGGTATGGTATTGTTCATGTATTGTATTGTTCATGTATTGTATTGTTCATGTATTGTATTATTCAGGTATTGTATTGTTCGGGTATTCTATTATTCAGGTATTGTATTGTTCATGTATTGTATTATTCATGTGTTGTATTATTCATGTATTGTATTATTCAGGTATTGTATTGTTCAGGTATTGTATTATTCAGGTATTATATTGTTCATGTACTGTATTGATCATGTATACTATTGTTCATGTATTGTATTGTTCATGTATTGTATTGTTCATGTATTGTATTATTCAGGTATAATATTGTTCATGTATTGTATTGTTCATTTATTGTATTGTTCATGTATTGTATTGTTCATGTATTGTATTGTTCATTTATTGTATTGTTCATGTATTGTATTATTAAGGTATTGTATTGTGTATGTATTGTATTATTCATGTATTGTATTGTTCATGTGTTGTATTGTTCATGTATTGTATTATTAAGGTATTGTATTGTTCATTTATTGTATTATTCATGTATAATATTGTTCATGTATTGTATTGTTCATGTATTGTATTATTCATGTATAATATTGTTCATGTATTGTATTGTTCATGTATTGTATTGTCCATGTATTGTATTATTCAGGTATTGTATTATTCATGTATTGTATTGTTCATGTATTGTATTGCTCATGTATAATATTGTTCATGTATTGTATTGTTCATGTATTGTATTATTCATGTATAATATTGTTCATATTGTATTATTAATGTATAATATTGTTCATGTATTATATTGTTCAGGTATTGTATTGTTCATGTATTGTATTATTCATGTATAATATTGTTCATGTATTGTATTATTCATGTATTGTATTATTCATGTACTGTATTGTTCATGTATTGTATTGCTCATGTATAATATTGTTCATGTATTGTATTGTTCATGTATTGTATTATTCATGTATAATATTGTTCATATTGTATTATTAATGTATAATATTGTTCATGTATAATATTGTTCAGGTATTGTATTGTTCAGGTATTGTATTGTTCATGTATTGTATTATTCAGGTATTGTATTGTTCAGATATTGTATGGTTCATGTATTGTATTATTCAGGTATTGTATATTTCATTTATTGTATTTTTCATGTATTGTATTGTTCATGTATTGTATTATTTATGTATTGTATTGTTCATGTATTGTATTATTTATGTATAATATTGTTCATGTATTATATTGTGCAGGTGGTGTATTGTTCAGATATTGTATTGTTCATGTATTGTATTGTTCATGTATTGTATTGTTCAGGTATTATATTGTTCAGGTATTGTATTATTCAGATAGTGTATTGTTCATGTATTGTATTGTTCATGTATTGTATTGTTCATGTATTGTATTGTTCATGTATTGTATTGTTCATGTATTGTATTGTTCAGGTATTGTATTGTTCAGGTATTGTATTGTTCAGGTGCTGTATTGTTCATGTATTGTATTATTTAGGTATTGTATTGTTCATGTGTTGTATTGTTCATGTATTGTATTGTTCATGTATTGTATTGTTCAGGTATTGTATTGTTCAGGTATTGTATTGTTCATGTATTGTATTGTTCAGGTATTGTATTGTTCAGGTATTGTATTGTTCATGTATTGTATTGTTCAGGTATTGTATTGTTCATGTATTGTATTATTCAAGTATTGTACTGTTCAGGTATTGTATTGTTCATGTATTGTACTTTTCAGGTATTGTATTGTTCAGGTATTGTATTGTTCAGGTATTGTATTATTCAGATATTGTATTGTTCATGTATTTTATTGTTCATGTATTGTATTGTTCAGGTATTGTATTGTTCAGGTATTGTATTGTTCATGTATTGTATTGTTCATGAATTGTATTGTTCATGTATTGAATTATTCAGGTATTGTATTGTTCAGGTATAATATTGTTCAGGCATTGTATTATGCATGTATAATATTGTTCATGTATTGTATTATTCATGTATAATATTGTTCAGGTATTGTATTGTTCATGTATTATATTGTTCATGTATTTTATTGTTCATGTATTGTATTGTTCATGTATTTTATTGTTCATGTATTTTATTGTTCAGGTATTGTATTGTTCACGTATTGTGTTGTTCAGGTATTGTATTGTTCATGAATTGTATTGTTCATGTCTTGTATTGTTCACGTATGTAATTATTCAGGTATTGTATTGTTCAGGTATTATATTGTTCAGGTATTGTATTGTTCAGGTATTGTATTGTTCAGGTATAATATTGTTCAGGTATTGTATTAAGCATGTATAATATTGTTCAGGTATTGTATTGTTCATGTATAATATTGTTCAGGTATTGTATTGTTCATGTATAATATTTTTCAGGTATTGTATTGTTCAGGTAATGTATTATTCAGGTATTGTATTGTTCAGATATAATATTGTTCAGGTATTTTATTGTCCAGGTATAGTATTGTTCAAGTATAGTATTGTCCATCTATGGTTTTGTTCAGGTATTTTATTGTCCAGGTATTATTCAGATGT
>NC_136504.1:42760907-42773407 GCF_053919585.1 Euprymna scolopes | reverse complement strand
ACTATCGTTTCCCGGGGAGTGTTACTTGGTTGAGAAACATACTGGGAACGCAACCAGCTCCCCGGGTGAGTAAACGATATCCAAGGATAGGCACATGGAAACATTAACACAACGGGTTGATACGTCGTCGGCTATAACCGGCTGGCATGGGTCGCTTCTTCATTGGGTCGTTACAGGCGTCTTTCCACCGTCGGCATTAATGGCATGCTGAAATTTAACGCTTATATAAAAATAGCGAACAAATGCATTTTTATAAAATTATATATAATTTATTTAAGATTTAACAATGGGGAGCATATTTTTATAAGGACAGATTAACACTTGCATTCTGAAGTTGGTTCGTTTTTTTGTCGCCGCTTAAAGAACCAAATCCGTTGCCATTCTGTTCAGCATCATTAACGCTGCCTAATTGCAGTTAAGATTTTCTAAGAAAACTTTATTCCGCCAGTCAACCACAATCACTCCCATTCCGTGGTGTTTTTGAAGACTGTGTTAATAAACGTTGTTATTGTTTATAACAAGCGCTTTCAGATATTTTCTTTTGTTTGCTTGGCAACTTTTCTTTCCTCCAGCAACAACTTCAACGTTTGTCGACTGGACCGTACTCATCTCTTCTTTTTACGGATCTTAAAGCAACGTGGGCGTGGAAGGAAACCGAGAAAGACCAGTCGAAACATGTGGTGATCATGAAACCATCGACCAACTCGATTTCGTGAAGATATTGTACCACGCCTAGGCAGTGTTCTATATAACACTGAGTGTTTATTCATTAAGACACCTGTTTACGGGCTAATCTCTAAATGAACATTACTTTTAAATTCATGTATTTATTTAAAATTTTATCAAATATGCTTGCTGTTTTTTTTTTTTAATATACTTACACTTTTATGTTAGAAATCCATTCTTAAAACGGGGAGGAGAATGTTTTTTATAACTATTCTGTATTTTCACCTAACAATCTAATAAAAAAGAGATATTTTTAAACTTGAATTTAATTTGAAAATACCATTAAAAACATCACAATAACCTAAGTGCATGAGCACAAAAAATGTTTAATTAAAATTCTGATAGTAGATTTTTTCAGTTATCTGATTAAAAATGGCCACAAAATCTGCAATTTGAAGTTGCAGTAAAAATATAATGAAATTTTAAGATCGAACTTCACCATTAAATAAAACACTCTTGAGTTTGAAGACTATGAACCTTCTTATACGAGCGATAATATTATTGGTAAGTGTAAAGTTGACTGGGCAAAAACTAAAGGGAAAACAATTGCCAAACAAATATATGGTGAAATTGTTGAAAATCTGATATGCATTGGAGTTGATGGGTGAGTGGATGAGGACACATTGCTTTATAGGGAAATTGTGGAGGAAAATTGACAGAAAACTGAAAAAAGAGACTAGAACACTATTTAACTTTTACAAAAGAAACACCATATGAAAGTAATATTCTTAGACATTGAGTTCTTCTTAATAGTGGTGCAACACGTGCTGTTTATGCAGAGCAAATGGTGGATGTTTTGTGTGGATTCAACCAAGGACAATGTGAAGGCTATCCTTCTTGACAACACTTATGCGAACACAAGTTGCTCTTTACACCATAATAAACTAACTTTTCAGAGCTCTTTTTAAAAACATTGATGGTTGCACAGTAGGCCCTATACAGTACCTCCTCATCCCTGGGGAAATTGTGCTCAAATGATTACCATCCATAGCCCTTGAGCCCCCGGAGAAGCATAGGCCATCTACAACTTTTTGTAGATGTTTTTTCCCAAAAGGTACATACAGCGCCTAGCCTTCCCAAATGGTCACCCATCTGGTACTGGCCAGGCTCAACGTTGCTTAACTTCGGTGATCTGGCGAGAACCGGTGTGTCAACGTGATTATGCTGTATCAAATGATTGCCATGGTTAACCCTAAATATCATTTTCCCCTATTAGGAGTCCTTCAGTTCGAAATGAATGTTTCTGTCGAGACTCCAATTACACAATGATTTTTGTTTTTTTTTCATTTTAAACTTAAATTCAAGCCATTATCACCGCCCAATCAGTAAGGCCACGCATATAAAATCAACAGTAGCTACACAAGGGCGCGTTTGAAATGAACGTTTCTGTTTAGATCAGTATTAAAGAATAATACTTGACTTTTGCAATTTATAATTTTAAACAAACCATTATATATAAAAATAATTTTATAAAATCAACGCTAGGTTCTCTACAGTGCAATTTAAACTACAATATATTGTGAACTTAGTCACTCCAGGTTCATCGAGCAGGCAATCAATCGATTTGATTGAAAAATGGTCGATTTCACAGATTTCGATGACAATAAAAGTAGTTGAGTGTGAAACATTTGTTGATCATCATTTAATCCCAGGCAAAGTCGGGTCACCCTGCCAGTATATATATATATGTATATACACCCCCATATATATATATGAGTGTGTGTATATATATATATATATATATATATATATATATATATATATATATATATGTATGTGTGTGTGTGTGTGTGTGTGTGTTAAAGATTTAAAGATTCTACGGTATTAATATATAGATTATCTCTCTCTCTTTCTCTATCTCTCTCTCTCTCTCTCTATCTCTCTCTCTACCTACTCTTTCTTTGTTGTTTACCGCAACGAAGAAGGTTTTAGCACTTGACATATTGATTCTGTTTGCATTGATCCAACAAAACCAGATAGTCGAGTATCAGATTTTATATAATCACTCACAATGTATAATATAAAGTACATATATTTATATAAAATGCATGGTTGCTCATCATTAAAGAGATCAAATTTTAGCTGACTGTCTCAATCCAGATAATCAATTATCTGGAGAGAATTAATGACGCCTAAAACCCGAAACATGACCCGTCAACCCAACCGGGTATAACTTCTTCATTTATTAAGGGAATAAATTTCTTTTTAACCATCTCCCGGGTAGCAGGACGGCCGTGACAAAACGTAACTGCTTTTCCAGAAACGTTTTGACGATGAGGAGAAAGGTTACACTTCCAGGCAAACTACAAGAGGAAGCTAAAGATTGGAATTTAATGAAAAACATTGTAAATCTTGCATATCAAATCGTAATTGTACATGCGTTTTAATAAGTGGCTCTGTCTTTCTGTCGATTCGAAATGCAGTTTGTCTGTCGCGGGTTTAAAGAGCGCAATTCGGATAATTAATGAGATACCAACGTTGCAAAACTTTTTTTTATTCTCTATTGTTTATTTAGTCAATAATAAACTACGTCCATTATCTTAGTAGTATCGCATTAAGGAAAAAAAAAAAAAAGAAACAACAACAACACAAACAACAACAACAGCAACAACAACAATAAAATAACAAGAAAACACACATGCGCAAAAGAAATAGAACTATCAACCACCCCTCGAAAATTGAGCAAAAACAATCGTCTGTGTAAATCTTCCTATTAGGATGTGATGATTTACTTTGTATGATTAAGTCTTATAAGAAAAATAGATGCCGTGAATGTTGAGCTTAGAATGCAGGTGAGTCTAGGAGAAACCAGGTGCTGGGAACCTTAGAAAATATCACCACGATGTCCTTTCTAATATCGCAGCGTAATGAGTAAAATGTCAAGTAGACCCCCCCCCCCAAAAAAAACACGGAAATTTGATAAATTACACACACATATACACACACATCCATTTATATATATATATATATATATATATACATTATATATACATTATATATATAATATATACATATTTATACATTATATATATAATATATATTATATATATATACATATATACATTATATATATAATGTATATACATGTATATACATATATTATATATAATGTATATATTATATACACATGCTATATAATATATATATATATTTATATATATGCACACACACAAACACACACACACATATATGTATACATATATATATATATATATATATATATATATATATATATATATATACTGCAAAATGTATACTGTGACTGTCGAGATATGCTGAAAGGAAAAGGAATAATGTGATCTATAGCAAGATTTACGAGGGCTAATATACGAATTATTTCTTTAAAAAATTACAATTTTAGGTGATGGACCATGGTGTAATTGATACAGACAGGCTATTACGGTGTATAAATATCCACCATACTCCTCTTAATCGCCAGCATCTTGGGAGATTAAGTCGAAAAAACGGTAAAAACGCAACGTGTCTCTCTCTTTATATATATATATATACATATATACATATATATATATATATATATAAATATATATATATATATATATATATATATACAGAGAGAAAGAGAGAGAGAGAGAGAAAGAGGGAGACAGAGAGAAAGAGAGACAAAGAGGGAAAGATAGAGAGAGAGAGTGAGAGAGAAAAGACCAAAAGATCGGTCGAAAATTATGTGCGTTTGAAAAAAAGTTTTCTGTTTTTTTTTTCAACCCACCTTTTGCACTTCTACACTTCAACAAATAGGAAATAAATACAGAAAAGATACAAACATTTTTATTTATATTTATTATTAAGTTTTTCAAGAAACCTTCGCAACCACCAAGAGCTATGACTTAAGACACATTATCTAAATGTACTTCTTTCAAACTCATTGGCCTCACGTTCACAGAGAACATGAGCTGGAACATATACATTGTGAGCACAGCCAAGGCTGCTGCAAAGAATATGAGCGCCCTCTACCGTGTTAGAAAGCTACTTACGCCTGAAAGTATCCTGTATTTCTATAAGGCCACCATTTGCCATGCATGGAGTACTGTTGTCACATTTGCGCTGGTTCATCTGCAACTAGTCTCTCGTTCCTGGACAGAGTTCAGAAGAGAGTCGCCAACCTGATAGGTCCTAAACCGTCATCTTAGCTTAAACCTCTGTCTCATCGACGTAATGTTGCATCCCTCTGCCTGTTTTACAAGCATTTTAATGGTGAATGCTCCGACGGGCTACACGAACTTTTACACCCTCGACGTACACCCGACAAGCAGCAAAATCACACCCCTACACAGTAGAGATCCCTAGATGTAAATTTTTTTTTCTAATCTTCCGAGTTGCTGTTTGCCCAACATTTAGAAGTTAAAGTGTAATGTGAACAGATACCTCGCTGCTCAACTCCGTATATAGTATCCCTGCAACTAATGTCCCTGATAGTAGCCCCCTACATCAAAGTGGCACTGTGAAAATGGAATAATAATAATAATAATAATAATAATAATAATAATAATATATATATATATGAACAAATGATTAATAAACATATTAAAAGACATCTTGAAAAAGAGTTAAAAACATATATTTCATTTTAAAAAAGGAAGCATAAGATAAGTGGATAGTCCTTAATCCGCAGAGTTTCGAAGAAATACTCTCCTTCTCATCAGAGGACAGGAATTAGCAAAATGCAGGATCGGATTTTGCATATAAAAGTATTTAATGAAACTACAAGTAAGTCACAGATCTTACTTGGTTAAAAAAAAAGGTGAGGTAAGGGGAATAGGAGGTAAAAGAAAAATGATAAAAAGATTTCACATGAATGGATAGTCCAGTGAAGGGTAAAAAATCCAAGAATGGTAAAATCCAAAACGGTCGAATTTAAAATTTCCAATCCAATGGGTAAATTCCAAATGGTCCAAAATGATCCAAAAGGCAGAGTTCCTTGGAGAAAATCGCAAATGGAATGAATTCCAAATCATTAAAAGAAAAAGCACTGGAGAGAATATTTAAAACATTTTATATATATATATATATATATATATATATATATATATATATATATATATATATAGTATTACCGTTTTATGTTTAGTTGCACATGTTTTCGCTACCTAATTGTACCTATTTACTATGTCTCCCCACGTGACAGAGTTAGACACCAGGGTCGTTTTTTAACGTGGAGAAAAGGTACAAAAATAAAAATTGTCTCAGTCGTGAAGGATTTCTCCTCCACCGAAAGAGAACAAGAAATAGAAGTGCAGCATCTGAAGAACAGATGGTATTTATTTGCTCCCCCACCGAGCAAATTAGGCACAAGGCCAATTTTTAATGTGAGGAGTGAAGGGAGGGGGAAGGGAAAAAGGGGACCAGCTCCCGAGAGGTGGGAAATGGGAGCTGGTTAAAGGTCAGGTATGTAGGGTTGCCCCCACATCTGGTCTTTGCTTGCAGTATCTGTCGGAGCAGATGGTATTTATTTGCTCCCCCACCGAGCAAATTAGGCACAAGGCCGATTTTTAATGTGAGGAGTGAAGGGAGGGGGAAGGGGAAAAGGGGACCAGCTCCCGAGAGGTGGGAAATGGGAGCTGGTTAAAGGTCAGGTATGTAGGGTTGCCCCCACATCTGGTCTTTGCTTGCAGTATCTGTCGGATCAGATACTACACTTTGATCTTGACCAAAAGGCCACTACCTAATTGTATCAACCTAATTGCTATCGCTACCTAATTGTATCAACGATCCAGTAACTTCGTCAGATCTGTCCAAGTCTGACGACGTTACTAGATCGTTGATACGATTCGGTAGCGGAAACGTGTGTAACTAAACAGATAAAACGGTAATAAAATAAAAGATATATATATTTGCTCTACAATAATATTGAGTACCTTCTTCAAGCTTTTACTATTTAGCAGTTCTGCTATATATATATATATATATATATATATATATATATATATATATATATATATATATATATATATATATATATAGGGTGTTTCAAAAGTCTTGGGAACATAACGATTTTTGATGTAATGTAATGTTCCCAAGACTTTTGAAACACCCTGTATATATTTGATTATTGAGACAGTTAATCGGAATTGGAATTGATAATTGGAAAAGCTGGAACTGTTTCTGTATCGGAATCAGTATTGGAAGATTTTTGCCTGTTTTTCGATACCAAAAACTATTTTCAAAATTTTATTATTTATTTATTTTTTTATTCAATTTTCACCCCAAACAAGGCACTGTGCCACTTTGAAGTAAGGGGCTACTGTCGTGGACATAAATTGCAAGGGTATTATGAAGAAAGATGAGCAGGAAGAAGTTAGTTCACATTATCCTTGAACTTCTGCATGTCAGTACAGTTGGGAAAACAGAATCCCAGAAGCGAGTTCCAAAGTCTAGCAGTTCTGGGGAAGAAACTATTGGAGTAGAAGGCTTTCTTATAATTCTTAATTGCCTTTTTTATTTGCTTTTGTTTAAAGCAAAATCATCTACTGCTAATAGTAATGATAAAATAATAATATTTATTCATTTTAAATTACCAGTAAAATGAAAATCTATAGATCACCTCCGACAATTGTATTTTTACGTTTAAAAAATATAAGCACATTTAACATATGCTTTTTTATGGTACCATAGAAATATATAAATACATGAATACACATCAATACCTTGCAATAGCCTGACGAATCCTCATATGGGTGAAAGATGGAAAATTCTGTGCAGCTTAATTGCCATATATACAGAGTGCCCAAAATGTCACTGCAGGGTTTTGAACTTAAATAGATTCTTTATTTTGATGATGTCTTTCTGAAATCTTTACTCAATATATAAATAAGGCATTGAAATATTTTTTTTTCAAAAATGCAAAAGTCAAACAATTTGTATTTATGAAAAATAATGTCTATTGCCCATTTTCAGCTTCGCATATTTGTGCTCTTTCCAAAACATTATTCATGACAAATTGCAGAATCCCTGGATTGCGATTTAACTCCCTTATTTCAATGCTGATGTTTGCCTTCAATTCCTTCAGGGCATGGAATATATTCCGGCCTTGATTGTGGAAGAATATAAGTAGTTGAAACTCAACGTAATTTAAATAAAAGAATATATGAACACAAAAGAGATGTAAAAAACAACAATACACTCAACGTCATATTTTGTCACATCATGGAGAACCACCACCATTTTGATTTTAACAAAGCAACTTTTCTTAAACACATACATAACAGATCCACAAGACGTTTAATTGAGTCAGCTATAATCTCCCATTCCAGCAATATAATTAAACAAAGAAAATTTTTTTTTCCACATTGCTCCCTATCTGTCGAAAATAATTATTAAAGAGAACAATTTAGACACAGGTTATATATATATATATATATATATATATATATATATATATATATATATATATATATATATATATATATATATATAAAACATTGGTAATTTCACTTCATTTTATTATTTTTATTTTACTTATTTACGGTATTTTATTTTATCAGTGTCTATTTTTAGACCCAATTTTATCACCTCCTATTCTTATTTTTAGACGCCATCTACAGTTACTACGCTATTTTATCCCAATTACATTATCTCTAATTCTTAAAAACTCCCTTCGTAATCTTGTTTCATTTTATTTAATCTATCACGGTTATATTTCCAGGCGCAATCTTTTAAATCTCTACGATATTTTAACTTTTAGACGTAATCCACTACGCTAGTTTACTCTAATTTATTTTCTCTCATAAAATGTATATATGTATATAGACATCTAATTTACATAAGGACAACACACTACTCTCCCCCATCATTATATATAGCCCCAAATCTTCCGACTCTCTCGTCAATGACTATTCCTCTTGAAAAAGCCCGCATAAATCGGGCGAACCGTTGAGTATTCAGGTTCTTTCACCTCCATTTTATTTGATATCGTCAGATTTAAACCAGCTTAACGATCATATATATATATATATATATATATATATACTAGCAGTTCAACCCGGCTTTGCTCGGGCCCTATGGTTCATAACTTTATGTATGTATGCATATACATACATATGCACATAAAGTTATGAACTATATATATTAAAAAGTTTGTAACATACATCTAAAATTTCAAATGTTTAGACCCACGGCCTTGTTTTGGCGGAGGAGTATGGAAGAGTCTGCAAAGGTCAGCACTGTAAACCTTGACCTCTTGGCAGCCAAATTTTCGCCTAAAAACTAATTTAAAATCATGCTACAATGTCTGAATACCCGTTATGCAAAATTTAAAATATTTAGACCCACATTTGTCAGAATAGTGTTTAGAGGCCGCAAAGGTAAAATCTTTTGAACTTTGACCCCTTAGCAGCCAAATTATCAGCCAAAACCCGATTAAAAAGTTTGCCCTATGTCTGAATACACTTTATGTAAAATTTCAAATGTTTAGACCAAAAATTGGCTGAGTAATTTGATAGAGGCAACAGAGATCACTTTTTAAAAAATAACTTTTACCCCAGTTTTTACCCATTAACATTTATAGTTTTGGGCTCAAATGAAATTATGCAAGTTATGATTTATAAACATTGTCGGTGCCATGTTGTTTCCGATATATTTTGAATATTTTGTTCTCATACATTTTTATCAAATTGATTATATCCAACATAAATTCATAATTATTTTTCTACATCCCTCATGAGTTAGGGGGAGTGGATTGATTTTATTTTATAGATATCTGGCCAGTAGCCCTAATGCTCTAGCAGTATCAGAATTTTTGTAGGAATTTTTGACACCCCTAACACGAAACTGCGAATACAATATAAAAATCTCGTAATTTCTCTGTTAAAAGTGGGTTATTTATTTTCTTTATGGATTATACTTCCAAAATAAACTATTACAGTTGTTTTAAAAGTATTAAAAATATTTTTTTTTTTAAACAGTAATGAATTTTCCGAACTCAATATTTTTCAATTTTTAAACTCAATATTTTTCAATTTTTAAATTTTAAAAATCTATCAAAATTTTTCTATTGATTCTATTTTTACGATATTTTCAGGGTCAATGTGAAATTTTATGTTCTTTCTAATAAACCGAATATAATATTTTAGACAAACGTTTTTTTTTAAATTCACGCCCCCCAAGTGTCACCCATTTTCAACTTTCTCTTAAAAAGTAAATAATTAATTTATGTCGTGGAGTTTTATATATCACAAATTGAAGAGAAAAGGTCAATAAATAATATATTCAAATTTAAAACAAAAAAAAAATCGCTTTTTTAGAAATTTACCTGTAAAGTCCGAAGTTTAAAACCTTATTTTATAAGAACACATTGTTTCTTTTTGTCTTTTTTTTTTTTAATGAAACCTTGGTCCTTGCTCCTTTAATTGAAAAAAAAATTAGGGCTTGAATTACATTTTTCGAGGAGTTATAAGCTTAGAAAGATAGGGGGGTCGAATAATTCACGCCTCTCATTTTGAAATGTCTATTAAAAAGTAAATAATTAATTTATGTCGTGGAGTTTTATATATCACAAATTGAAGAGAAAAGGTCAATAAATAATATATTCAAATTTAAAACAACAAAAAAAAAATCGCTTTTTTAGAAATTTACCTGTAAAGTCCGAAGTTTAAAACCTTTTTAAAAAAAAAAAAAACACATTGTTTTTTTTTTTTTTTTTTTTTTTAATAAAACCTTGGTCCTTGCTCCTTTAATTGAAAAAAAAAATTAGGGCTTGAATTACATTTTTCGAGGAGTTATAAGCTTGGAAAGATGGGGTGGAATTATTCACTATTTTCACGAAATTTCTGACACTGCTACTAATGCTCTATTCTAGTTTAATCTTTTATCTTCTAGTCTTTCTTCGGTCAAAATATGACCTAAGAATGAGAATTATCATTTTATATCTTAGTGCACATCATTAATTTAATGTGCAATAATAACATGACAATAGTAATTTATTCTATTAATGAGACAATTAAAATTTACTTTTAACATATCTGAACACTTACAAATGTACCTGTAGCATTAATTTTTAGAGTTTCTATGTAAACAATATTTGGGTGCGGCCTCTAACATGTGTAAGAATATATAGGTTTTCAGAACTTCTAATGCGTGAGCAACCAACATACACCTGGCCATGAAATGATTTAAAGACTTTTAGAAACGCTGACACGTGCGCCACCACTGAGAATCGAAACCAAAATATTAAGCTTACGATTTACTTTTTTCTTTGACGTTAATGCCTGAGCAATGAAGTCATATTTGCCGCAAGGCTAAAAATTCAAACATATACCAATAGCTATGACGTTGCACATGCATATTCATAATGTGTGTGAGGAAAATTCTCAACCTATATACTCAACGAATTTTTTATCTACAGACTTAATATTTGATATATAGGGTATTCGGACACGTGGAAAACTTGTTAATCGGTTTCCATCGGGGAAAAAGTACTGCTAGAGTGTCAAAATTGAAAAATTCATACGTGAGGGGCCTTAAATTTTTTTATGTTTGTCAACTGTTTCACGAATGCGCATGCGTGAATCGTTCACATGACAGATTCCATGTGTTAAGAATAAGAAGGTTTGAAAAAATTTTTAAAGTCGTGTCAAGCTGGCCTAATAGTTATTGTACTTGACTCACTCTCTTAAGGTTTTAACTTCGATCTCAGCATGAGTATTTTTTACTTATAGCAAGTGAACCGTTTAAAAAAAAAACTAATACTCGCATACACGTCTCAATATTTACGTGGATTTTACGGCCGGCGATGCCGGGCAGCCTGATATATATATATATATATATATATATATATATATATATATATATATATATATATATATATATATATCGATAACTTATTTGAGAAAAAAGTAGAAAGAAGCACTTCAACGGAAATCGTAAACAACGACGCATCGAGTGGACATTACTTTGGGCCCATTAAGAACACATACAAAAAATCGGTGTCACCGGAAATGGGCGATTTGAAATAACTTTGCCGTGAAACTTCTTTGGACTAGTGAAGTGAGTCCTTTAGTGCGACTGACCAACGGGGCCTTTGTCAAGGGTCAAAAGAAGAGCTAAAAGAGCACGAAGAAGAAAGGGTGAAAAAAAAAAGAAAAAAAAGAAATGGACATTTGACATTTTTCCCGGCAAACATCTACGAGACTTTCAAGCTCTGCGTCCAAGTTGTCTTATTGCCAGGTGCGTGAGTGGTTTTTAGTAGATTTGAACGATGTTTTTTTTTTTTTTTTTTTTTTTTTTTTTTTTTTTTTTTGACGGGGTGGGGGTGGGTAATTACAACGAGTTCGGTTAAGGCCTGTGTAGATTTTTAAGGAGCGGAAATGACGAGAACGAAGCACACTCGTTGACCCAAGTTCTTGTTTACCTGGGATGAGGCACGAAGAGAAAGATCAACCATTGTCCAGTACGTATATTTACTTATGATAATTCTTTTTTAGTTCTGTTATTTCACTCCCTTCCACTTACACACCGCTGCACGCACGCACCCACGCACGCACCCACGCACGCACGCGCACACACACACACACACACACACACACACACACACACACACACATATACATGAATTAATTATGTGTATATTTATAATATATATTTCTGTGCATACCATTTATAGCTACATTAATTCACCGATCATTGCGAAATTTGAAATAGTACTTTAGGTCTCCAAAGATGTTAAAATTAAATCTAAAAACAATCTTTTGCAGTTGTTCCCTTAAATAATTGCTATAATCATTAATTACTTTCATAATACAGATGTGCAAGAACTTGAATGC
>NC_136504.1:42738407-42755907 GCF_053919585.1 Euprymna scolopes | reverse complement strand
CCGATTTTTTCGATTCCCGATTCCGATTATGACTAATCGTCCCGACATTAATATATATATATATATATATATATATATATATATATATATATATATATATATATATATATATATATATGTTATTTTCGTTTTCAGTGGAAATTTAAAAAAGATTTTTCGTGGGTCCTAGTTTGCCTATGAATTACAAAATATCTGACATTTCGCCAAAATCTCTGGCTCTGATGGAGAGGAGACTAAAACTTGCTGCTATAGTTTTCAATGATCTTAAATAACAGCAAGGGGAAACTGGATTCCAAATATTTCTTATATGTTATATCTCCCAAACTTTTTTTTTTTAAATTTGTGCGAATACTCGCTTTAGCCAATAAAATAAATTATTTACGTATTTTATTTGAGTTATTTTTCTTTTCCCAACGCTAGAGCCTTTTAACCATAAGACGTATTAGCGACACATACGTTTTAGAACGATAATGTTCTTCTTTCAACATTACTTGCATTTCTAGAGATGGAAAAAATGCTTTTCTTTGTACTTACTGAAAACTTGGTCTCGTTTATTCAGTAATAATAATTCCCCACGCATTTTGTCTTATGGGTTCTGTTTCAACTCGTAGTTACGCTTTTGGTAACTTTTTAACAGCAAGATATGGTTTTTGACAACGTCTTTGTAAAATCCTTTTTTTTTTCGGCAAGAATTGTTGTCTTTTTTCGAAGTCTTCTTATCCCGTGTTTGCGGATTTTTACGCTCGAATGTTGTTTTTTCGCAACGAAGACAGGTAGTTTTTCCCGTTCTTAACCAAACTTTTGGAAAATAAATACTTTTGAAGTTTCAAATTTCCCCCGAGTGTAAGAAAAAATTATTTCGAATTTTCGCGTGTGTTCTTTTTTCTTGAATCCCTTTTGTTGTCAAATGTTGTTTTCAAATGGCTGTTTTTGTCATTGCCCAAATAGTTGTTGTAAGCAATTGTTGTAAAATGAATGAAACCACAAGTAGAGTAAAGTGTATAAAATATAATATGTATTTATCATAAACAATACTGGAGCCACAAAGTGCTATGAGAGCCAAGTGTTCGTAGCATGGGGGTAAACATGGTATGAATGTCTCAATTTAGTGTCTGCACCCAGTGGTGTTCATAGGACTGGTTGATTCCACGTCGTTCTCAAATAGGGGTGATTTGTACCCCACCGCATATGCGTGTGTGTGTGTCTCTGTGTGTGTGTGTGTGTGTGTCTGTCTGTGTGTGTGTGGAGGGGAGACTAAAACTTGCTGCTATAGTTACAAAATATCTGAAAAAAAAAACAACAATGGGATACTTTATTCCAAATATTTCTCATATATTATACCTCTACTCTTTTGGAAATAGAGTAATATTATTAATATCTATTGTATCAAATAATCCTTATACACTGAAATTTACTTCATGTATAAAAACCAAAGTGGGGCGATATAACATACGAGAAATATTTGGAATCAAGTCTCCCCTTGCTGTTATTTGAGATAAGTTGAAACCATACCAGAGGTTTAGGGGAAATATCAGATATTTTGTAATTCATATGCAAAACGAGGAAAACAAATGGCTATGATTGAAACATTGTATAGCTGTAAAAATGTGCCATAAATAGGCTCTGGATGATGAATGATCCATTTAATGTGCGACCTTACAGGCAAATGTCACATAGCCCACTACACAATTCATGTAATCACCTTTCCAACAAGCCTTCATTTGTAAAATTCTGATCCAGTATACCCTAGATTTGGAACTTATAAAAATTCCCAAAAAGGTAATATATATATATATATGTATATATATATATATATATATATATATATATATATATATATATATATATATATATATATATGTAATGTTTTATTTTTTTATTACCGTATTATCTGTTTGGTTACATATGTTTCAGATGTTGGACCATGTTTACAATCCAACAGCCTCGTCAGATAAGTGGTTGTTAGTATTAGGAAGAATTGTTTTAGAAGAAATACGAAAAAAAGGGGGGTTGAGGTAGGAGATAATAAGGGGGAGAGCGACGGGTATTGACAATATTTCAGTTTTGAAGGTTAAGATACATTAGATTGTATTGTGTGTGTGGGGGTGGCAGATTCATATAGGCGTGGGTGGAGATATATGGATATAGGGAGGGGGATGCGGAGAGAAGATGGTAAAGAAAAAAGGGAGGGGGTAAGGAGAGGAGGGGGAGTTTCAATTTTTAGGTTTAAAATTTTAACTGTCTTGTGCTTGTTCAGCAAGGTATATTAAGTAGATGATAGAGAGAGAGAGGGGGAGAACGAGAGGGAAAGAGAGAGAGAGAGCGAGAGGGAAAGACAGGGAGAGAGGGAGGGAAAGGGTCAGTGTAGATGTCATGTTTTTGACAGGTATAGGGTTCA
This sequence comes from Euprymna scolopes, assembly GCF_053919585.1. Classification (NCBI taxonomy): domain Eukaryota; kingdom Metazoa; phylum Mollusca; class Cephalopoda; order Sepiida; family Sepiolidae; genus Euprymna; species Euprymna scolopes. The sequence goes on along the minus strand of NC_136504.1, from coordinate 42,753,509 downwards.
TTTAAAATTTTCGTAGTCGCTATACGTCGAGTTGTTCATTTCAGTTTACAATGGGTTGTTTTTTTAATACATACGTTAAAGCTCGCGCAATTACGGATACATACATATAGATACATATGTACGTTTCTACACATCCATATACAGACACATACGCACACACATATATATAAACAATGTATATGCAGGCATACATGGATCCATATGCAGACATACACACACATACACACAACTCTTATACACATATACACTCAAAAATATATATAGACACATATACATACACATATATATATATATATATATATATATATATATATATATATATATACACCTATCTATATGCATATATGTGAGGATATAAATCTCCAGTAAGAAGTAGATGTACATATACATACATACATACATGCACATACACACGCATCTACCCCTATACACGTATATACAATTACATAAATATAGATATTAATAAAAATATAAACATACAGACATGTATAGACACACACACGCACACACACACACACACACACACACACACACACACACACACACATATATATATATAGTAAGTTATAAAATATATATGGCGATTAAGCTACACTGAATATTCGCGGAATATTCAGTGTAGCTTAATCGCCATATATATTTTATAACTTACTAACTCTAACTAGCTCTACCTACGTATTGAGCAATTTTGCAGTAAATACTTAAAATTTACGCATAAAGTTATACTATCGTATATTAATTTTATGTGAGTAAATGAAATAGTTATATATATATATATATATATATATATATATATATATAGTAATTTATAAAATATATATGGCGATTAAGCTACACTGAATATTCTGCGTTTCATCCAACTATAGGATTCGTCAGGCTTATGCATAAGCCTGACGAATCCTATAGTTGGATGAAACGCAGAATATTCAGTGTAGCATATATTTTATAAATTACTAACTAGCTCTACCTACGTATTGAGCACTTTTGAAGTAAATACTTAAAGTTTACGCATGAATCTATACTTTCATATATTAAATTTATGCGAATAAATGAAGTAGTTATATATATATATATATATATATATATATATATATATATATATATATATATATATATATATATTTGCATCCCTTAATAATATTCCCCCAGTTCTAAAATTTACTATAGAGAAGGATAGTAATTCTTCCCTTCCTTTTCTAGATGTACTGGTGTGTAAAACACCTTCCGTTTTCTTGACTTCTATCTACCGTAAACCTACGTTCACTGGTCTTTACACACGTTGGGACTCTTTTTGCTCCACTAAACAAAAATATAATCTTATCAACACCCTTATCCATAGAGCTTGTATGATATGTTCAGAGGTCAAATTAGATGATGAAGTCAAATTTATTACCAAGACTCTTTGCAATAATGGTTTTCCATTGCAAATCATAGAATCTACAATTAGAAATAAAATTTCTAATTTCAATAAAATTAAACACCCATCTATCGACAAAGACCTATCTACCTACGCCTACCTTGGCTAGGTAATATTAGTGAAAGATTTGCCAAGCAAATTTCTTCTGTCTTAAAACAATGTTAATTTTCATCAAATACCCGTGTTGTTTTTTCTTGTGAACCCATTTTGTCTTCAATTTGTAAAGACGCCCCCCCCCATATTATTTATTCATTTAAATGTAGCTGCGGTGTACGCTACGTCGGGCGAACGTCTCAAAGATTAGATAATTAGAACATATTCCATCCAAAATTCGAAATGGAAACTACCTACATTCGAACGAGCAATACCCATGGCTCATCTATAGGAGAGCACCTTATAAATAATCGTATTTGCGCTTCGAATTTTAGTGCGGACTTTTTTTTCCATCCTTAGCAAATCGCACTCTCTTTACCATCTAGAAACTATATATATTAAGACTCTGAGACCTTCTCTTTGCAAACAAAAAGAGAATCTCTTAGGGCTTTATCTAGTTTCTATTTAATAATTAATCCACCCCCCTTTTATACATATATTTTTCCCCTCCCCTACTTTTTCATCTCCGATTCATTGTCCCCCCCCTTTTCTTTTTAAAACGAAATTAAGCTCGATTTTAGCTCTGTTGAGCGAGCTTCGAAACCGGTCAGCTGACGCATTCATTTTTATTTTTTAATTTCACAATCTAAAATAAATAATGTTTTTGAACAAGTTTACATTTGGTCTTTACATAGCCATAATAAAATTTTGTACCCCGCAAAAAATATTTAAATATATATATATATATATATATATATATATATATATATATATATGATGATGATGATTGCAACGTCTTGTCAGACGAGTGCCACTCCCTCAGACATTTAAAATTCATGAGCCCAAATGCCCGAGGGAGTATCTATACAAAGATGATGTTACAGAGTCTTAGCTTTGTACGACAGCTAAGTCTCTCTCTCGGTTCAAAATGTTGAGATCCAGCAACAAGCAAGAGCAAGATAGCCAGCAACAAATTAAACTGCAGACCAGCTTAATGCGGGTACTGGTCTTCCGCTTTATGGTTTTTTAAATCAGAGATTTGCTTCTCCTAGAAAGGTTGCCTTCACCACGGCTTACGGGAGCCCTCTCCACCTCAGCACACACATACATACACACAAACACACACGGTGCTAGTTGGCCGTTGACCCTGAAAAAGGGTTCATTCGCCCTTTGAGAGGTCTTGTTTTTAATCCTTCAGGGAGACTAGCCACTTTCCTAACCAAACAAGTCTGCTAGAGGAACCAGTTTAGTCGCCGGTGACCCGACCATGAGGCAGGTAGTACTGGGTTACATGGTACCAGTAGCATATATATATGTGTATATATATATATATATATATATATATATATGTATATATATATATACATATATATATATTAGTGATGGGATCATTCCAATATTTTTCCGATTCCGATACAATTACCGATTCCATACTAAATTCCCGATTCCGAGCCAATTACCGATTTCTATTCCGATTCTTTATAAATCTCTAATTATTTTACTATAAAATTATTAATTTCCCCGATTTTCGTAAAAACGCATATTAAATATTCAGATATTTTACTAAATGTCAAAATACACTTGTGATCCGTGAATTTAAGCTTTGCTGGTAATTTGAAATAAATAAATATGTATTATTTTATCATTATTACCAGCAATGGAATATTTTACTTTAAACGAAATCAAATAATAAAAAAAAGACAATTTAAAGAATCGTTTTTGATCTGGAAAATAGGCATCAATTTTTACGATTCCGATACCGATTCTGATTCCCCCAAATCTTCCGATTTTTCCGATTCCGATAATCGTCCCAACACTAATACACACACACACACACACACATTAATATATATATATATATATATATATATATATATATATATATATATATATATATATATATATATATATATATACACACAGTGATGATCATATTTATTGGCACGGTAAAATAAAAGTTAAATTTTGTCTAATAAATTCTAAAAAAGGGATTAAATTAAAGAAAATAACAAAGTATATTATGTATTTTTAACTGGCCTTTCCGATGCAGCAATCGGATTTTAGAAAAAATAAATAACAAAGGAACAACAAACATAATTGCAAAAAAACCCTTGTTCAAAATTATTGGCACGGCTTTGTTTTTCTTTTAATATCAGTATAATATCAATCAATTTCCGGTTTACGTGCTTTCTGAACTTTTTTATAGCCATATTATGCTTGTTTAACGCTAATTCAGTGAATAATTTTTTTCAGATAATTTTTAGATAGCGATTTATTTAAACTATTATAAGTGACTAAATTATAATTTTCAATCGCCATGGTTAAAACTAAGGAACACAGCGAAGACGTCAGGAAGCTTGTTGTAGCATGCCATACCAATGGGGAGGGCTATGATAAGATTTCAAAGAAGCTAAACCTTCCCAAATCCACTGTTAGAGCCATAATAAACAAGTTCAAATCGCAAGGCCACGTTATGAGTTTAGAGGGTAGAGGGAGAAAAAGGATTCTTTCCCCAAGAGATGAACGGAAAATTGTTCGACAAGTAAAACAAAACCCAAGGATCTCTGTTGGGGAGATTGTTGATGAACAGAGCACCTCTGGAGTGAATGTATCTCGACATACAGTTGGTAGAGTTTTGAAGAGAGCTGGTTTAAAAGCATGTCGTCCGAGAAAGACTCCCTTATTGAAGCCTATGCACCTGAAAGCAAGGCTAGCTTTGCAAAACGTCATATTGATAAAGATGTTGCATTCTGGAAACGTGTTCTATGGACTGACGAAACGAACATAGAGTTATTTGGCCATAATAAAGTGTCTTATATTTACAGAAAATCTGGCGAAGCTTTCCTGCCTAAGAACACCATATCCACAGTGAAGCACGGTGGAGGCAGTTTGATGTTTTGGGGATCCTTTGCTGCCTCTGGACCAGGGCGACTTGTTAAGGTCACAGGTAGCATAAAAAAGGAAGATTATGTTAAAATATTGGATGAAAACCTGAAAGACTCTGCTAAAGAGCTCTCACTTGGTCGTCGTTGGTGGTTCATGCAAGATAATGACCCAAAGCATTCGGCTAAACTGACTAAGAAATGGCTTGAGGACAATCATATTAATGTTTTGGAGTGGCCATCACAAAGCCCAGACCTTAATCCAATTGAAATTTTATGGAGAACATTAAAATTGAGGGTAATGCAAAGGAAGCCTAAGAATCTTATTCAATTGGAGGATTATTGTCAGGAAGAGTGGGCTAAAATTACTACTGAAGAGTGCAACAACTTGGTTGTAAACTATGAAAAGCGACTGAGGAAGGTAATCAAGGCCAAAGGCTATACAATTGATTATTAAATAAATCGTGCCAATAATTTTGAACAAGGGTTTTTTGCAATTATGTTTGTTGTTCCTTTGTTATTTATTTTTTCTAAAATCCGATTGCTGCATCGGAAAAGCCAATTAAAAATACATAATATACTTTGTTATTTTCTTTAATTTAATCCCTTTTTTAGAATTTATTAGACAAAATTTAACTTTTATTTTACCGTGCCAATAAATATGATCATCACTGTATATACATTATTCAACACCAAAAATATTACGATTAGAAAGGATGAGAAATAGAAGACTAATCAGTAAAATTCAAAGCAAAGCCGGCAAATGTCTGAACTGAAAAGGAAAATGTCCTGCACAGATGAGGAGAATATTATGAAAGACTTTACGATCACCACCCTAATTGGACATGCAAACTGTACTAAATTGCCCTGTAAGTAAAGACCTACATCGATACGCATTCCACTATTCGAGAGGAAGGCAAACTGAGTGTCAAAATATTGAAGAAAGGGAAGTCGGCAGGAGCCGCCAATGTACTTACAAGAATAGGCCAAGCGGAACCATTAGTAATGACAGAATGTCCAACAATCGCTTGCAAGAGAATTTCTTATGCAAGGAAACGTTCCGAATCTCGTGAACATAAGTAAACCCTTCCCCATTATTCATTAGTTTTTGTAACTCCAGTTTGATATGGTTTGTTTAACATCAATCTCTTTTTAATTACTCTGATCCCCACTTGGACACAAGTGATATGGATGGTTTCCGTCTCAAAGAAGCACTCTGTTTCGACAAGCTTCATGTTCATGGGACTTGCCTTCACTCCTAACCAAAAATAGTGTGATTTACATCAAATCTGTTGCCAAGGTTGCTGGAAAATGTCTGAGTAAATAGTTAATAAGACATGTTAAAAACACTTTGAAAAAGAGTTAAAGAATATTTAATCTGAAAAGGAAATACCAAATAAGTGGATAGTCATTAATACGCGGAGTTTTGTAGAAATACTTTCCTTCTCATCAAAGGTAGGATTTAGCAAAATGCGGGATCGGATTTTGCTTGCAAAAGTATTTGATGAAACTGCAAGTAAGTCAAAGATCTTACTTGATAACAAAAAGTGAAGCAGAGGGAACGGGATGAAGAAAAAGGTGATTTCACGTGAATGGATAGTCTGGTAAAAGGTAAAGTATCCAATGACGGTAAAATCCAAAAATGCAAATTCAAGAAAGTTAGTTAAATTTCCATTCGCACAAGTAAAATCCAAGGGAATTGCGTAATTGGAAGATGGTCTAAAATAATCCAAAAGGCCGAAATCCTTGGAATGATTCACAAATAGGCACAAGGAAATGGGGAAAGAATTCCAATAATATTATTAAAAGAAAAATAAGATATACGTAAGACTCAGCTGCCGAGACAAAGTTTAATTAAGGAAAATGAGTTAAGAAGAAGAAGAAGAGAGAAAAAATGATGGAAGAAGTAGTAGAATTAGATATAAAATAGAAAAGAAATGTCAAAATGACACAGACAAGATGACGTTAAAAGGCGCCAACAGTATAGGGCAAAAAGAGGTAAACTGAAATATACAAGATATTACTTAAGAAAATATCAGCAGAGGTTATTAAAAGACACACACACAAATAAATTAAGGGGAGAGGATGGCCGGTATCTGCAAAATCCGGATAAAGCAAGTAATTATGTAAGTAAATGCATATAGTAAAATATAAGTAAATATACATACAGGATATGAATGGGCAGGTAGATTGGTATATTTGATAGATAGGAATATTTAAACACTAAAACGGAAATTGCTGATAAAAACCGGCCAAACAAAGAAGAAATGAAACATTAAAAATTAAAATAAAGGATTATTAAGTTATAAAGTATTTAGAAAGTATGTAGCAAAAACGATAATGTTATAGAAAAATTTTATATATCTGAAAGGTTAAAGTAATAGCTACGTAATTTCAAAATTACCATAATTAATTTTGGACTTATGTTTACAGAAAGTTCGTCTTTAGAATTTATTACACTATTACTTTGAGGGGAAGTACTTATAGCAATAGCTTCGGTTGTGCATAGGCGTCATAACTTAGAGCCTGGAGTATGAGACTTAACTTTTTTATGATAGTCCATTATATATATATATATATATATATATATATATATATATATATATAAGCACACACAAAAATATATATGCATACAAATATATATATATATATATATATATATATATATATATATATATATATATATATATATATATATCTTATCTTAGTCATCAACATACAGTACTGTTTCGCTGTTTCACAGCTCATCAGTATGGCTAGACAAGCAACAACCTTAAGCCAGGATTGAAACCCGGTCGCCCAAATGACAGTCAAAGCTTCTAACCTTTGCGCTATACGGCCGCTGCTGTGCGGGTTGTCAATTAACAGTGTTTCGACACTGTCCAATTACCTAAGCTTTTTGTTTATACAAAGAGCATCGCTTAGTATTCTAATGGTAATTTGTATATCACTTCGCAATATGCTCAACTTAAGATAGGGAGCATTATAGTTAACCACATACAGTACTGTTTCGCTGTTTCACAGCTCATCAATGCGGCTAGACAAGCAACTATCTCAAGCCAGGATCTAAACCCGACCGCCAAAATGACAATCGAAGCTTCTAACCATTGCGCTATACGCTGCTATGCGGGTAGTCAATTAACAGTGTTTTGACACTGTCCAAATACCTAAGCTCAATTTGCTCCCTATCTTAGGTTGAGTATATTGGGAAGTGATATACAAATTACCATTAGCATATAACTTATATCATATATCTTATCGCCCGAGGATGTCTTTTAAGACTGAAACTATATATATATATATATATATATATATATATATATATATATATATATATATATATATATATATATATATATAGTAAGTTATAAAATGTATATGGCGATTAAGCTACACTGAATATTCCGCGTTTCATCCACTCTAGGATTCTTCAGGCTTATGCTTGATATGCGTAAGACTCGGCTGCCGAGACAAAGTTTAATTAAGAAAAATGAGCATAAGCCTGAAGAATCCCAGAGTGAATGAAACGCGGAATATTCAGTGTAACTTAATCGCCATATATATTTTATAAATTACTAACTAGCTCTACCTACGTATTGAGCACTTTTGAAGTAAATACTTAAAGTTTACGCATAAATCTATACTTTCATATATTAATTTTATGTGAGTAAATTAAGTATATATATATATATAATATATATATATATATATATATATATATATATATATATATATATATATATATATATATAGTTACAGTCATAAATGACATCGTCAAGCGATAAGACAAATCTGATCTTAGACGAGGGTAGTCATATAATTTTACATGTCTGGCCTCGAATAATACCAGAAATGTCTTGTCACCTTACGATGTTTCTTAAGACTGTCTAAATACGCCCTAAAATGGAATATTGTTGCTACACCTGAGCAGGAACTGCTTAGAACACTCTATCCTGCTTAGACATAGGTCAGAATCGGCAGGTGATGCCTTTTTCTTTTCTCTGCAACTTCTTGCCTACAGAAAAGACGTTGCGAGCATTCCCTTGTCGTTATTTTCATGGCAAGCGTTTCTCTGAGATTACATCTGTGTAACCCCCACGCGAAACATTCACAAAATCCACTCGTCCAGCTACCACTACTTTAACAACTTCTCTAACTCTCTTTTTGTTCCTTATTTGAACAAAACTTCCATGAACGAAGCTTCTTTCTTAGAACTCCCACCCGTGGAAGTCGTTACAACTTGCATGCTTTCCAACTGAGTACAACTGTAACAGTATTTTCATGCACTTGGGCAGCGTCAAATTACTTTGCTTACGGCCTAAGAGGTTAGGTATTGTCGGAGGTGTTTACACTTAGCCAACGATTCCTATATGCCCAGAAGGACGATAGAATATGTTTTTGTTGGGAAAGATTAATTTCTCAGGGAAGTAAAATAGACATTTTGGTGACAAATAGTCTAGAATTGAATAAAAAAAAAACTCCCTTGTACATGTACATTTTGTTGCAATTTAAAAACATTATCTTTCATCTAATTAATCATATAGATATAAAATTTTCAATGATGTTTTTAAAAAGTGCAACAGAATGTACATTGCAAAAAATAAATCCAAGGTAATTTTTTGATTCAATTTAAATTAAATTTTTATACCTTACTTTGTAAAATTTATAAAAGTGCACCTTGAAGATAAATAAATTTCAAATTGAATTTTGTACCTTTATTTTTAAAGCCTATAGTAAAAACATTTTATTTAACAATTTTCATGCCTTGGATGAAATGCTTTTCTAACTTATATATATATATATATATATATATATATATATATATATATATATATATATATATATATATATTGCTTAATCCGTCGACAACTCGCAAATCGCTCTGAAGTATTGTTTCAAATGATGTAAATCCCTAGGCAACACACAGAGGAATGTTCTTCAAATACGTCTATTCGATTTGCTCCTTTATCGAGCAAAGTGATTTCTTTTTCAAACAAAGCGTGACAGATCGAAGGACAGTTCGACAGACAAACAATCGGCCCAGCCGCGTATCTGAGTCTTTTTCATTTAATATTCCTATGGTATATGGTCGTTGGCTCGTCGTGATAGGCAAAGCTTTTTTCCTTTGAAGGAGCGTCTATATACTATGCTATATGTTCAGTGTTCATTATACTTTACTCCCAGGCATTACTCCCTTCTTTGAAAAGAGTAACTGTAATATCTGTTGTGTTGTCATGTGACTATCCTTTGAGCATTGCCTGATTCTTTGCTGATAGAGAAGTGTCATATCTCTTCTGTTATCACAATACCATCCTCCTAGGTATTATCTCCTCCTATGGAAGTAGTTTAGTATATGTCATGATGTTGTGAAACATTTTTCCATGCATTACCTCCTTCTTTGAAGGGGTAGTCTAGTATGTGCTGTCTTGTCAAGAAACAACCTTTATAGGCATTAACCTCTTACTTTGAAAGCGGTAGAACTGTATTTGTTATGTTTTTCTAAGACCGTTATCCCTGGCATTGCCTCTTTTTTAGGGGATGATGTAGAATCTATTGTTTTCTTCAGACCATTCTTCTAGGTATTACCTCCTTCAGTTAAGAGGTGTTGTAGTGTATGCTATATTATCATGAGACCATCATTTCAGTTTAAAAAGATAGTGTAATATCTGTTGTGTGTGGTTGAGATCCACCTCCCTGGCATTACCTGCTCCACTATGAGGTTAATGATAGTATTAAGGTTAACCCGGATAAAATTAGCTAGGGTGAAGGGCTATAGGTAAGATTAAAAGGGATCTAATAACGAAGTTTCAAACACTGGCGGGCGTTAAACTAAAAATATCTGACCCTCTTATTTCAAGCTGAATAATAGCAGACTGACAAAAATTGTAAGCCTGACAGACCTATCGATAGACCAAAACGCATGTAAAATACGTTCAAATTGCGCGCTTGTCGATAAAAAGTGTTACTTCACGCTTAAACCCAACCGACAAAGCCCCTAAGAGTGATGCTAGGATGCACTAACAAATATTCATGACTTCTCCAAATAGGACGTGGGATCTGATGTCTCGCAGCCAATTGAATTGCAACACGCGATTAACATCCCCTAATTATGGTGATCGGCCGCTTGGACGCGCTGCGATTCAAGCGTCCGAACCCCATGACATCCGCTTTTCACTTAGCTTGTCTCAAGATAGCTATGAATTCAGCTTAACTTTAGACGAAGTTATGGCTTAACTGCGTGCAATCTTAACCTCTGTTCAGTTGAACTCCTCCTTATTTCTTGTATTTTTTTCCACCTCTCTTTCTCTCTCTCTTACTTTCGTTTAGTGTGCTCACCCTTTATGTTTTTATAATAAGGCAAGCTTCAAGAATGTCATTTTTTAAATTATAGTTTTACCGTTTAAGGCGCGTACAAAAATAAAGAAGTATGCATATTGGTGATATATATATATATATATATATATATATATATATATATATATATATATATATATATATATATAAGCAGAATTTTATTATTCGCGCATATTTAATTGAAGAGGATCTTCGTTCTTCTTTTTATGATCTTTCTTTCGAATTTTTCTTGTTTTCGTACAAGTATTTTTGTTGTGGGATCCAAAGTTCTTATAAAGTCCCCTAGTTTACCAAACGTTTTCGGTCTCGATTGACCATCGTCAGGGTTGTTCTTCCTGTGCATCCTACTTATTGATTGATTTGTTCTCTGTCGTTTTACTGTTTTTATTACTAATTTACTATGTGTAGTTTCGCCTAATTTGAATTTTGAAATTGAAAAAGGAAAAAAAAAAGAAAGGAAAAGAAAAAAAATGAAAGGAAAAAGGGGAAAAAATCAAATTAGGCGAAACTACACATAGTAAATTAGTAATAAAAACAGTAAAACGACAGAGAACAAATCAATCAATAAGTAGGATGAACTGGAAGAACAACCCTGACGATGTTCAATCCAGACCGAAAACGTTCGGTAAACTAGGGGACTTTATAAGAACTTTGGATCCCACAACAAAAATACTTGTACGAAAACAAGAAAAATTTGAAAGAAAGATCATAAAAAGAAGAACGAAGATCCTCTTCAATAAAATATGCGCGAATATATATATATATATATATATATATATATATATATATATATATAGGCATTTTTTCCTTCAAGAAAACATTATTAAATGCAACGGAGACGGAGACACTTTGCTTTTTGATTATGCTTGATCAACACTGCTGAGGAGCCGTGATTTAATGTACTAATTTGCTTTTAGACCCCCGAAACAGTCTTTCATGGTAAACAACTGATGATCCCTTAAATTAACATTAGGACTATTGGGAATTCGAGGGATCAAGTTAGTGCATTGATTGCAATTAAATACCTTACTGATTAAATGGTTTCTAATGAATGATAAAAAATATAAAAATTAAATTTTTTATATAGTTTTAAAGGTTAAAAAAAATTCCAAAACTATATATATATATATATATATATATATATATATATATATATATATATATATATATATATATATATATATATATAGTTTTACAATTTACAGTTATACAATCCTTTTGAAATTTTCATCTCTATTTTTCTCGTTATGTAATGAATATTTGTTAATGAAACCTATATGAAATATGTTCCTTATTAAATTCTAAAGATTTTCTATTCTGAAAGAAGTTTAAAAAATTTAATCTAAAAAAGTTATTTTAAAGTTTTTGTTAAAAAATTCAAATTTTCTCATTATTCAGACCTGTATTACAAAGACAGTGTTGCAAAAAATGAGTAGTGGTGCGAGGAGAAACACAAACTGAAACAGAGAGAATATTCAGACCTGCAATAATACAAATAGGGGGTTGCAAAAATGAGTTGTTGTGTGAAGAGAAATACAAACTGAAAGAGAGAGAATATTCAGACCTGTAGTAATACAAAGAGGGGGTTGCAAAAATGAGTTGTGGTGTGAGGAGAAATACAAACTGAAATAAAGAGAAGGGGGAGTTTTAAAATATAATCTTAAAAAGATAAGATACAAGTTAGAAAAGCATTTAATCCAAGGCATGAAAATTGTTAAACAAAATGTTTTTACTATAGGCTTTAAAAATAAAGGTACAAGGTTCAATTGGAAATTTAGTTATCTTCAAAGTGCACTTTTATAAATTTTACAAAGTAAAGTATAAAAATTTTATTTAAATTGAATCAAAAACTTACCTTAGATATATTTTATGTAATGTACATTTTGTTGCAATTTAAAAACATTATCTTTCACTTAGCAATTAATGATATAGATATAACATTTTCAATGATTTTTTTAAAAGTGCAACAGAATGTACATTACATAAAATAAATCCAGGGTAATTTTTTGATTCAATTTAAATTGAATTCTTGTACCTTACTTTGTAAAATTTATAAAAGTGCACCTTGAAGATGAATAAATTTCGATTTGAATCTTGTACCTTTATTTTTAAAGCCTATAGTAAAAACATTTTATTTAACAATTTTCATGCCTTGGATTCAAATAATGTGACAATCACCGAGAAAAATATTGCAATTTCAAATTGAATCTTGTACCTTTATTTTTAAAGCCTATAGTAAAAACATTTTATTTAACAATTTTCATGCCTTGGATTCAATTCAGTAGAACGGTATAATTGAAAACTGAACCCCGACGATAAAAGTCATAAGAATTTTTTTCATCTGAAAAGGTAAGTTTGTAATCGGTGAGATTAACGTGAATAAATTGTAAATTGTGGAAATGAGAGTTGGGGGATCAATTTCCTAAACGTATACCTGAGATTTGTTCGTATTTCCATCTCATAAGTTGTGACGCTCGATCGAACGATACTTTTTATTAAATCAAATCATTATAGGAAGAAAGCTAGGACGATTTTTTTTTTAATGTAGAGGACAAATGTTTTACAAATGTCACCATAACATGTACTGTTATAAAGAAAAAAAAATGATAATAAGGGGGTAATATAAACACGACACACGGTTTAAAAATTTAAAATTTCAAGTTTAAAATGGATTTAATCCATAGAAATTAGACTCCAATCACGCAGGATTGCGCGAATTTCAACATCATCTTAAAGTCCCTTAAGCCTTAAGTTTTAGATATTTTTAAAAATCTAAGCATACAATTATTTAGTATGACTATATTTTGATTTTAATCTTAATAAGGGATACAAGGTGGTGTTATGTTTACGGAATTAATTATTTTCATAGAATATATATATATATATATATATATATATATATATATATATATATATATATATATATATATATATATATATAAAGTTGACAGGAAAGTTTTTGCGGTTTTTAACTTTTAAATTCAAATGAACATATCTCGACTCAATAAAAAAATTATTGATAGAAGTAAGCGCCACCAGAATCAACGCACTTTTGCTAACGAAAAAAAAAACAAAAAACAAAAACAAACAAACAAACAAGTATATTCATGCCAGTAACGTGAAAAAATCTTGCGTTCTGGTGGCGATGAAGCCGTTGAAACTGTTTTTGATATCGCTAAGATTTTTGAAGCATTTCTCATGCAGAAAGCAGTCGAGAAGTTTTAAAAAATTGTAGTCGGTAGGTGAGAGGACCAGAGCGCATGGCGGATGAGGCATAGATTATTAGCCCAATTCGTTCAATTTCTGCAGGGTCATTTTAGAAATGTGCGGTCGGGCATTGTCGTGGAGGACAAATGGGCCTTTTATGTTGATTGATAATGGATGTTATTGTCGAATGTTTTTAATGAATTTTATCACTTTTGTGTACATTACTTATTTGACGTAATGGTATCAGCTACATTAAAAACTAATAGATGGGACAAGCCAGAGACCGCCAAACAGTCAGCAACTCTAGGTTCGGAAAGTGTCGTGGAGTTTCGTCGGCATCTAACCACTCAGCTGAGCGTCGGTGGTTGTCGTAAAGAACCCACTTTTCATCACAAGTTACAACCCGGTCGAGAAACGAGTCGTATTTGTTGCGTAAAAGAAGCGACAATGACGCTTCATACCGGCGCTTCTTTTAGTTTTTGTTCAATTCGTGAGGCACTCATTTATCACTTTTTTTTTGTCTTTCCAATCTCTCTTAAGTGGCTGGAAATCGTCGTATACGTGAGTCTAATTCAGAGGCAAGCTCTTGAACAGTTATGCGTGTGTTGGGTTCAAATAAGACTTTTAAGTGATTGTTGTCAATATCCTACGGCCGACTACTACGCTCATCACCTTCAAGACTCTCGCCGGCGCCACGAAATTCCTCAGACTACCACTGTGCTTTGTGTTCACTTGTGGTTCCTGGATCAAACGCTTCGTTGATATCCCGAGCCGTCTCAGCAGCTTTTTGGCTTTGCTGAAATTAAAATAAGAAATTTTGCGAATTTGCCTTTTCCCCATTCGACATTACAAAATGAAGACAGATATGTTTTTAAACGATTTTAATTTAAACGATTAGCTGGAATGAAAAACGACCTTTAGAATGATATATAAAGTATAACGAAAACTTATTTTGAAGTACATCATTTGAATTAAAAATTAAAAATTCCGCAATAACTTTCTCCTTAACCTAATATATATATATATATATATATATATATATATATATATATATATATATATATGTGTATATTCATATATATATATATATCGTTACGTTTAAGAATGTTTGCTGAAATAGAAAGATTGCTGCTAAAATATACACATATG
>NC_136504.1:42705907-42735907 GCF_053919585.1 Euprymna scolopes | reverse complement strand
TTCAATCTTGAAGGAGGATTATACAGAGATGATGCACTTTTCGTAACAAACTCCACAAATAAAATTTACGAAAAAGCAATTAAATCCTTGCATAAATTATTTAAAAATTATGGACTTACTATAAAAATCGACCCTAATAAAAAAAAAATAGTTAATTTTTTAGACACGACCTTAAATCTTGAAAACTCTACTTTTGAACCCTATCATAAACCAAACCCATCCGTACTATATGTCCATAATGAATCAAACCACTCTAAGTCAATATTGAAATCAATAGTTCCCAATATCTCTTTAAGAATTTCTAGACTATCTTCTAACAAATCTATATTTAAGAAAAATGTAAAAATCTTACAATGAGGCCCATAAAAACTCAGGATACAAATCGCAAATCAAATACCTAAATAAAAATGATAAAAACAAAAACTGCATTGAAGAGTCCTAGAGTGGATGAAACGCGGAATATTCAGTGTAGCTTAATTGCTATATACATTTTATAACTTACTAACTTGTGTTATAGTTCTGTTTTCTTCATTTCTTCACCAAACTTGAACTTTATTTAGAATATCCTTTTGATATGTGCACTTCTACATTATTATTACGTTTTATACAATAATGACTTCTCTTATCTTTTGAAGTTTTCAATTTATGTGCCAGCCAGTTAGCTTGCTTATGAATATTATTTAATAAATATTTTTTTATCTAACGTTAAGAGTCATTCTTTGAAACTCCATAGAATAAGGAAACTTTAAGTTTTCAACTTTTAATCTTTGTTGAAGAATAAATGTCACACACACACACACACACACACACACACACACACACACACACACACACACACACATATATAGAAACAGCGAAACAGTACTGTATGTGGATGACTATATATATATATATATATATATATATATATATATATATACTAGAAGTGCAGAACGGCTTTGCTCGGGCCCTGTTCATAATGTGCCCTATGAGTGAATACCATTTATGTAAAATTTTAAATATTTACACCAGAAATTGTTTGAGTAATTTGGTAGAGACGGCAGATGCCGAACTTTTTTAAAACTTTGGCCACTTAACATTTATTGTTTTTTTTTTTTTTGTTTTTTTTCAAATCAGAATACAATGTTTCACGGGTATTCAATTTGCTTACATTAGCGGATGAATTTGGTAGAATCTGCAAAGGTCAACTCTTTCAACTTTGACCTTTTGGCAGCCAAATTTTCGCCCAAAAACTGATTAAAATACTTGCCGCATGTCTGAATACCCCTTATGTAAAATTTAAAATCTTTAAACCAAAAATTACTTGAGTAATTTGCTAGAGGTCGCAAAGGTGAAATTTTTTCAACACTGATCCCTTGACAGCTCAAATATTCGACCCAAACCGATTAAAACACTTGCCTTATACCTGAGTACTCTTCATGTAAAATTTAAAATGCTTAGCCTAGTAATTGGCTGAGTAATTTGGTAGAGAAACCAATTTTTTAAAAAACTTTGACACCAATTTACATGTATTTTAACCATTTAACATGTATTTTTTTGCTCAAATCAAATTAAAAAGTTTGATCTATGTCCAAGTTACCTACATTTAAAATTTTAAGTGTTTAGACACAAAATTGTCGGAGGAGTTTGGTAGGGTTTTTAAAAGGTCAAATCGACAGCCAAATTTCTAGCCGAAAACCGATTAAAAGGTGTTTCCCAAATCTCAACGCTCCTTATGTTAAATCTCGAGTCTGTAGACTGAAAATTGACAGAGTAATTTGGTAGGGAAATGTACACACAGACACACATACACACACACGCACGGACAAGAATTTTCACTTATATATATATATATATATATATATGGGGGGGTAGAGAGAGAAAAAACAATAGATAAGTGAAAGATCAAATTTTATGAAGCAGATCAACGTATACTTTTTGCAAACCATTGTTGTAGGAAATAGATAATGTCGTAATTTGTGCGTTTCGTATTTGGTTTATAAAGCTCCTAGAAACTGTCGAAAATTCCTGCTCGCACTAGGAGTAAATAAAAATAACGTACATTTTTAATAATACAGTAAGCGTGTTTCTAAAAGACAAAAAAGATAATAGGATAAATTTAATAACCAAAAAAGCAACGAGTGATTTGTACAATTTTCTTGTTATTTTCTTCCCACAAAATCTCTCTCTCTCTCTCTCTCTCTCTCTCTCTCTCTGTGTGTGTGTATATATATATATATATATATATATATATATATACACACACATATATGTGTGCATGTATATATATATATATATATATATATATACTCGTTTTTTTTATTCAAAAGTAATGGACTAGTGAATTCAACGAGGTTGTCAGATAGTGCTCAATAAAAAGAGCTGATAATACTTGTTTATTGTTATATAAACATGCTCACATCCCGCTGCTACAAACAGCCACTTGTTTCAATCAAACAACAGATATCATCAGGCAGCGACTTGACTATTCAAATGTTCAATGAATAACCTTAGATTATTCATTGAACATTTAAATAGTCAAGTCGCTGCCTGATGATATCTGTTGTTTGATTGAAACAAGTGGCTGTTTGTAGCAGCGGGATGTGAGCATATTTATATAACAATAAACAAATATATATATATATATATATATATATATATATATATATATATATATATATATATATATATACTAGCATTTCAGCCCGGCGGTGCCCGGGTGTTTTGATGTGTATGCTGAGCAAAAAAAAAGAAAAAAAAAAAGAAAAAAGTCAATTTTTTAAAAACTTTGACCCCTATTATGACCCCTTAACATTTATTATTTTGGGCTTACATCAAGTTATTAAGTTAGATCCATGTTAAAGAAATCTATATCTAAAGTATCAAGTGTTTAGACCCAAAATTGTCGGAGGAGTTTGGTAGAGTTCTCAAAGGTCAAATCGTTGAACTTTGACCTCTTAATCGCAAAATTTCTAGCCGAAAACCGATCACAAAGATTTTTCCAAATCTCAGTACCCTGTATATAAAATTTCGAGTCTGTAGACTTAAAATTGACAAAGTTATTGCGTAGGGAAATGTACACACACACAGACACACAGACAGACACTTTCACTTTATATATATATGTACATAGAAATTGGTTTATGTTTACTATACCCTTTTTACGCAAATATTATGCAATCATGTAGAATGTCTGTAGGAATATAATTACACGTAATAGTTAACTAAAGATGATCATCCCATAAAAAAACTAATAGGGAATTAATTAAAATGAATGCTTAAAAGTATATGCAAATTGATTAGATCTTTTGCAGATGAATGCAATTCCACGACTCTTATATAGCAAAATTATATAGAATATCAATCCACACAAAAGAAAGTAAATTTATAGGAGTATAGATATGTATAGAGGTAGACAGAGAGATAGATAGGTAAATAATTTAAATTGACCTGAAAAAATAAAGTTTCAATAATAAGACAAACCATATCAGAATAGCAAACAGCTCTACCCGGTTAAGAGGAGCAAATTATGGAAAAAAAAAGATAAAAAGTAAAGCTACATAGAAACGTTATATATATATATATATATATATATGTGTGTGTGTGTGTGTGTGTGTGTGGGTGTGTATATATATATATCAGCTCGACCTGTGTACCGGCATTGCTCGGTGAAAATATTATACAAAGGCAGACCAGGTACGCCCCCCCCCGAAAACGAAATCCTATTTTATTTTCTAGTACATTAGCGTATGTAATTAAGTACATTACTTACTATGGATAAACAGCTATAAAGATATTAATACGATTAAAGAAACGGAAAGTAAGAGAAACCCTATTTAGGTTATGTCCTTTCCAAGCTCTCTCTCACTCTCTCTCTCTCGCTCTCTCTCTCTCTCTCTATATATATATATATATAGATATATATATCTGTGAAAATGTCTGTCTGTCTGTGGATCTGTGTGTCTGTGTGTGTACATTTCCCTACGCAATACCTCTGTCAATTTTTCACAAGATCAGTATCGTTTAAAAGCTCGACCTTTCAGACTAAAAATATCGAAAAATTGGGTAAAAACATTAATTTCTTCACCCTCAACTGGGCACTTTACAGGGAGAGGTCGCTTTTTTCGCCGATATTTTCAGAAATCATCCCCTCTTTTTCAAGTGTCTAGCCTTAATTTAAACCTACATCACTTCCGGTTTGGCGGTGGTTGTAACAGCAAAGATATCACGTTTTTTTTTCACATTCTTTTCCTCCTTCGGTACGGGTTCGAGCCTGCTTTCCTACTACCACTTTTTTTTTTGCTCAACACACACCTCCAAACCCCCGCCGGGCTGAAATGCTAGTATATGTCTATAAAAGTGAAAGTGTCTCTGTGTGTCTGTGTACATTTCCCTACAAATATCTCTGTCAATTCTAAATCTACAGATTCGAAATTTGATATGCAGGGTACTGAGATTTGGGAAAATCTTTGTAATCGGTTTTCAACCAGAAAATTTGGTAGTTGAAGGGTTAAAATTTACGATTTGAGCTTTGAGAACTCTACCAAACTTCTCCGACAATTTTGGGTATAAACACTTGAAATTTTAGATACCGGTTCCTTGAACATGGATCTAACTTAATAACTCAATTTGAGCCTAAAACAATAAATGTTAAGCGGTCATAATAGGGGTCAAATTAAAGAAAAAATGACGGCTGCAGTCTCTGTCAAATTACTCAGACACTTACTGGTCTAAACATTTGAAATTTTTCATAAAGGGTATTCAGAGAAAAGACAAGCTTTTTAATAGGTTTGAGCTACCAATATATACATATACATGTATGTCTGTCTGTATGTATGTGTGTATGTATGTTTGCATGTCTGCCTTAAACTTTCGATAAAGGCGACAGATTTTCACAAGATCAGTATCGTTTTTAAGCTTGACGTTTCAGACGACAAATATCGAACAATCGGCTAAAAACATTAATTTTTTCAACTTTAACCGGCCACTTTTCTACAGGGAGCGGTCGCTTTTTTCGCCGATATTGTCGATTGTCTAGCCTTTATTTAAACCTACGTCACTTGCGGTTTGACGGTGGTCATAACAGCAAAGACATCATGTTTTTCCCCATTCTTTTTCTCCTTCGCGGTACAGGTTCGAGCCTGCCTTCCTACTACCACATTTTCTTTTTGTTCAACATACACCTTCAAACACCCGGGTAACGCCGGGCTGAAATGCTAGTATATATATAACGGCTAAATGCAGACCAAAAAGCATCATGAATTTAAAAAATAAAAAATGAAAATAAAGGTTAGCAAACCAGGTTTCGTTCCTCACTTATCAAAGCTAAATCGAGGAAAATACGATTAAAACAAACAACAAAAAAGTCATTAATATGGCGGGGTAGGAAAACAAAACAAAACAAAAAAAAAACACAAATAAACGGGGGAAAAATTACATAGAGACTAAATTAAGTCCAAGAAGATTTTCTTTTTGCTTGCAAAGAGAAGTAGTATATATATATATCTATATCTATCTATCTATCTATCTATCCATCTATCTATCTATCTATCTATCTATCTATCTATCTATCTATCTATCTCTCTCTCTCTCTCTCTCTCTCTCTCTCTATATATATATATATATATATATAGTATATATCTATATCTATCTATATATATCTATCTATCTCTCTCTCTCTCTCTCTATGTATATATATATATATATATATATATATATATATATATATATATATATATATATATCCCGTCAGAGAGACCTGACCTTGTCCGAGAATGAATGACGATCAACAATGCTTATACCTTCGTATACTTTTATTGTCATCGAAATCGGTGTAATCGATCATTTTTTTAGACATCAAATCGATTGATTGTCTTTTCTATTTAGAAATTCCCATGCCCCGCAGTGTACCGCGAGAAAGCTTCCAATGCCTCCTCGAAGTGATTTAATCCACAATACATTGTATTGTAGAGAATCTACTGATTTTATAAAAAATATCTGTAAATAATACCTTCACTTTAATATTAAAATGCAAAAGTCAAGTATCATGGTTCAGTTGTGTTCTAACCAGAAACTTTCACTTCAAACGCGCCCCTGTTTTATCAAAGAGCCAATAGTTGATTTTATGAAATTATGTTTTGCATAATCACTTCAATTAACGTACAAAAATCAAATATTATGGTTCAATCGTGCTGTAAAAGGAAATATTCATTTCTTGTCCCTGTCACATAAAAGAATCTACAGTGGTTTTATATGCTGGGTCTTTCTGCTTGTGCGGTGATAAAACTTTTCAAATGTACTTGTGATGTTGGAATGTATAAAAATGTAAAGCTTTGGACTTTAGACTTTATTTTATTTCATTCGTATTTTTCTATTTTTGTTTTCCAATACTTACAAGCGGATACCAAAACAAAACCTATGTAAGAACACTTCCAAATACATCAAATACCTTCGTGTGATATTTTAAATAAAGAAAATTGGCCCAACCATTCCTGGCTCCAAAGCGAACGAACTCACACACACACACACACACACACACACACACACACACACACACACACACACACATATGCAGACACACATATGCACATAAATGGTATTTATATATATTTGTCAGTTCGTTGGCATGTGTGTATGTAAATGTTTGTTTGTTCACTGTAATCAATTCTGTAAGTATCTGTTCGTCAACTGATAATGGTGAAGCACTAATGAAACCGAAGACACGTTGCGACCAACGGCCTGGAAACAGGGCTGGTTGGTTATTCGGGTTGGGCATGAAGATCGATAGGCCAGGTTCTACGAATGCAGGAAGGGATGGGGGTGAGGCGAAATGTACAATTCAGTGTGCGGGGGGGGGGAGATTCAGATGACATTCAGATGGGGTTAGGTAGAGGAACTGGGTGCGTGTTCGAAGCATGACGATCGCGGCGGATTTGGTCAACGTCGGTACCACCGAAATGCTTTAGTTTCCTACAACAACTAATTACTTCGTTAATTTCGCAGCTGTGAATAGACAAGAGAGTACGGAGGTGGGAAAGTGTCAGGCAGCGGGGTGGCGTAACGTAGTTGGACTGAATGGGGTGAGGGAAGAGGGGTCGTTGCATGGAGATGGGTACGCCAACAATCGGATTGTCGTCATCTGACGGCATTTGACACGTGATTAAATTCAGCCGATTAGATTAGACAGCGATCACGTGTACAACACGATGAGCATAATTACAGAGTTAATTGCGGGTTGCGGGGCTGTCAACCGATTCTCATTAACCCCTTCTCTACTCTCTCCCAAACTTCCTTCCACACTGACCATTAACTTATCCACGTGCGTTTCTTCCGCTTCCCAGAGCAACTACCGGCTGGTTTCTTCAGGCAAAAACTTCCGTAGTTTAACAGTGCAACTAAAAATGTATTAGATTATTGAGGTTTTGGCAGGTTAACTGACTAATGCTCCCAGGCTTTGTCTTCTCTATTTGATAAGGGATTAGTTCATTGCTAATTGCCTGAAGAATGCTAACGGAGCTGCTCAGACATATTATTTTTTGTAGGTCAGAGTGCTTCTTTCCGAGAGCGCTGACATACAAGGATGGTTCATCAGTATCTAAGAATAAAACATGAGAAACCTCGAGCCTAAACTTTGGCAAGGGTGGCAATGGAGATAAGAGCAATCAGAAAACTCCCACGCCTCAACTGCAAAAGTCCGCAAATGCCGAAAAGTTAATTACTCTAATAGGTTATTTCCTCGAGCCGCTTGTCTTTGGAATTATTTTTTTGCTTCCCGTTTCCCCGGATGTACTAACAGGCAAAAAAAATTAAACATTCTGCTCTACGATTCTCTACTATTAACCTGGTTCTTAATCATAGTAACCTCGCACGCCCCAGTGGCAATATGCTTTCTTTAAAGCGAACAGAAATTTAAAAACAAATATGTATGATTCGTTTTAGATCAATTTGTTTTAGTCCAAATTTTCTGCTCTCTTGGACTTCCGGTTTCTGTTGTCCATTTTATTGGATGTGTGGCGTGACCGGCTCCAGGAGCGGCAGAGCTCCCCATTGGGAGGAGATTAAGACTCCCGAAACATTGAAGAAGTCCGGGAAACTATGTTTGTATTAATTGTAAGCATTATTGTGTGCCCGGGCAGCGGCGGTCAACCTTGCTGAAAGGAAGATTTAAGTTATGAATGTTACTGTGTTTTTGTAAAACCGACATGTACATTTTATTGTTGGTGGAAAGGAGACAATTTGATGTCGTTTTGAGAACATAACGAATATGATTTCAGTTCTGGGGCTAGACGAAGGGTTACGGGGGGGCAACCTTCCTGTTCGTTGGAACCGAAAACTGCGAGTGTTTGCAGAATCACAGGCACACACGGATCGAATCGGGAATTCCCTCGGAGATGACTATCCAGCGGTGATTGGTCTAGGAAACAGCCTACCCTACCCATCACCTTACTTTATAAACGCATCCCCAAGCAAAAATCAGTTAGTTGGAGAGTTGAAGTTGGGTTTTAAGAGATCAAACACTAATCGAAGAGTCGTCACACCTCTTCACCGTCCGTTTCTACTGCAAGGCACAGAGAGTAAGATTCAATAGTGTGTTTTGTAAGAAATCAACATTGGACATTTGTATATAAGTTTATAGTATATTTTGTAAATTTGAGTTGAATTAACTCGTAGAATAAAGGAATCTGAGTTTGTCTTTCTTTTGTGTGCATGAAGCACTATTCACTTCCAGCGTGATACGGCATATCAACCCGAAGATGAAATCGACATTGAAACCGACCAACCAGATCCCGCTGCGCCGAAAGAACTCGCGGAGTATTCACTGTGAAAGACGATCAAGACGCGTGTGTGAGGGTTCACACCAGTTGCCAGTGACCCTGGAAGGTCACATTTGGTGAACTGTGACAAGAGCCCGTTCAGAGATGATCAAGTAAACAATATCTCCATTCTCAACATAGGGAAGGAATGAGTTTTCACATTATCTGAGAAGAATATGTTCGCTATTTAAGCGTCGTCCTGCCAGCTAGCTAATTTCAATGTCAGATCTGAATCGTCATCTAATGTGTCACAACTTATCAAGGTCAAAAGGCGGCTCGAGGATAATGGTTAATGTGATGAGCAACATCGTTCAGAGGATTTGGAACGGTCTGTTAAATAGTAACCATTAGTTATTCAGTCTGGCATTGTACGTTTTGCCAAAATAAATAAATAAATAAAAACTGTCTTTCTGACGCTACATACACGACACAAGCTGCGACAACTATTACGACAACGCAAAATAGATGTGCAATGCTGTTTTTCTTTTCTTTTCTAATACATTGGGCTATGACAATTTTGCTCAAATGTCTATGGAGATTAAAATGGCCGGATTCGTAGAGAATGTTCTGAATATGCTAGAAATGTGAGTATTATTTTCATGCATTTTATTACTGTTACAAATATATCATCTGTTAAAATTTAGTTGGCTGTTTTTGTTTTACAGCATATCAACCCTTTTCAGGTTATTTAATGCCGAATCCAGTGATTTTGAAGAATTTTTTTTTAATAGAATATATATTTTTTTCAAGTCGGTTTATATTAAACCCTTTGTTGGGAACCTAACAGGTACCACCACTCCGGTTCAGAATGGACATGGGAGCAATGGCAATTAAGGGGTGGCTCCACACTCCCCAAAGCCCGCTAGTTTGGGCTTCACCATCGGATATAGTTTAAGGTAACATCCAGAACCGCTGTGTTAAGAAAGTTTATTCAAATTTTGTACTTTGTAAGTTAGAGGTATTTTTATTTATTTATTTATTTTCTTTGAAAACATTGCGGATAACTTATAACAACAAAAAAAAAGAAAAACAAACTAACAAACAAACAAGAAAAAAAAAAAAGAAGTAAAACGAGAAAACGAAATAACTAACACCAAAAATATTATATTTTCTAAAACGGATCGATTAGAGAAACGCCTCGGTTGTTCAATTGTAAAAAAAAAAAAATGATGAAGAGACGGAAAATTATAAAGCTATAAGGAAGAAAATATGATCCGACATCTGGTTTGAGTCTCAAAGGTTTCTTACAATCTCAACCTTACAATTTAAGGGGAGTAGAAAGTGGATCTTGGGTTGACTTTCGTAATTACCTAGTAATTCTTGCTTCTTTATTTTAGTCTTTTAGTCCTCACATTCCTCTTTCTGACAAAGAGGGGAGAATTGCTGTTTTCTAGGCCAGAATCTATTCCATCTAACACGTACCGTTGACAAGTTTTTGAACTTTAAGTAGAATTATTTTAGGTCCTTACATTAAGTGGCTTCATACCCTGTCTGGAGAGATTTCCATTAAAAAATTGTAACAAATGTCTTTGCATATATGAACAAAAGCATAATATTTTTTTAATTCTCTCCCACTGCAAAGTTTAATTGAGAAACCAGTGCTGCCCAGGCACTTTTTGCTGGTCAGAGGCACTGGGCAGCCCTGCCACCATTATTCGGTAAAAGCTCCTCAGTCGATTAGTAATAAACTAACGTCTTCTCAAAAAGAAGAGGTAAGGCCTGGGAGCGTCTCCCAGAACTGCACAGAACTAAAGTCTCACCACAAAATCGATAAGACCCGGATCATTAGGACTGGTCTAATCTCTGGTGATTTTAAGGGCCCATGATGAAAATTCCGAGCCGAGAACCAGAGTTTAATTATCAATACCTCTTGAATGAACCTTTAGCAAGTTCTTAAGGAACCTTCAGGGTTCTGCGGAACCTTATTTGGGAAACCCTGATATAGACTAGTGACGTCGTTTTCCGTTGTTATACTAAAACGTCGAAGTTGAGAATTAAGTTTAACTTTTGCCTCGTAGTAAACATGATCCGACTAGATGACAACCGAACGACGAGCTTCCATCTTCGTGAGAATTGGTGAAGAAATCCCGGATCGAAAAACACCAAGCTACCAATCAGAAGGAGCAGATGTTCATTTGACTCAGCGAGTCACATCACCTCACTGACCAATGTCCACTTCATTAGATTTTCCGGTAATCAAGTATTAATTGAAGACAGCGACACAAAAGGGTCAGAGGTGACGATAACGTGGAGGTGTTGATGTCGTGATAATTTGGATCATCTTGCTTGAAATTAAAAACAACGAGCCAAGTGGAAGAGAGGGATCGGGAAAAGGGCGGATGGGGAGTCGAGGTGGCACTTTTCAGAATGTTTATTATTTTACTTGAGATTATCGATTAGAAAATGAGCTTTTGCCTGACATGAAAATGCAAACATTTTCTGATGACCTTTATCGCACGATCCAATTGCGTGCCAGAGCGTGTGTGCTATTTTCTGTGTCCGCCACGCTTACATCCGGGTCGGTTAATTGTTATGTACTTCCATTTCTTGTCATAAATAATTTTATCAAGAATTCCTCATAAGTGTTGGTTTCGGTTTCGATTATAACTGATGGCACTCCAGTAATCTATTTTTTTTATATAAATAATTTTATCAAGAAATCTTAATAAATTTTGGTTTCGGTTTCGATTATGGCTGAAAGAACTAAAGTTATATATATATATATATATATATATATATATATATATATATATATATATATATAGAGAGAGAGAGAGAGAGAGAGAGAGAGAGAGAGAGAGAGACTTACATGTAATTATACAACAATTTTCACGTAAATTGAAATACACTTTTTGTTGCCACCAACACCTTGTTTTGAAGTCTTAATTTTGCTTACACGGTGTATATATATATATATATATATATATATATATATATATATATATATATATATATATATATATATATATATATATAAAGTTTTTATTTCGGTTTCGAATCAAGCTGATGCACCCAAGTCATATGGACATGTTTTTTTTTATTTTTTAAATTGTTACTTTATAATATATAAAAATCGCTAGAACATTTACTCTATGACAATATATAAGAGATCTGCAAGAATTAAAATATTATATTTAAGCGTACTTTGCGACCGGGCTTTGCCGGGCGTTCGAGCTAGCTTAGATAAATACGTTTGCAGTTTTAACAGAAAAGCTACATGGCCAAGATCCAAGTGTAGTATCTGTTCTCCAGATGCTGCACTTCCATTTCTTATTCTCTTTCGGTGGAGGGGCAGTCCTTCACGACTGAGACAATTTTTTTATTTTTGTACTTTTTCTCCACGTTAACAAACGACCCTGGTGTCTAACTCTGTCCCGTGAGGAGGCATTGTAAATAGGTAGTAAATAGGTACAATAATATCAGAGCATCTCTATTTACACTGAACATCTACAGAATGCCAACCTTGATATATTACATATGAATGAGTTCCCTGTGGAATTTCCACAGGTCCCGCTAGTACAATAATTAATCCACATTTATCTTGAATAATGCAAAACCAAATGTGACAATAGTTTTGTTTTTGTTGTTTACCGTATATCAATGGTTGTTTTGTTTTATGGCCTATAAACACCTTTCGAGTTATTTAATGCAGAATCGGGTTTTATGCTTTATTTATATCTTTAAATATGTATTTATGGTGTTTAGCTTGGTTGTTTTTGTTTTAGCGCAGCAATAACAATGATATATATATATGTATATATATATATATATATATATATATATATAGTTAGTTAGTTAGTTAGTTATAAAATATATATGGCGATTAAGCAACACTGAATATTCCGCGTGTTTCATCCACTCTAAGATTCTTCAGGCTTATGCGCGAATTTTGTGATTGTCTGTCGTTTTTACAGACAACAAAATTCGCGCATAAGCCTGAAGAATCCTAGAGTGGATGAAACGCGGAATATTCAGTGTAGCTTAATCGCCATACATATTTTATAACTAACTAACTAGCTCTACCTACGTATTGAGCACTTTTGAAGTAAATACTTAAAGTTTACGCATAAATTTATACTTTCGTATATTAAATTTAGGTGAGTAAATGAAGTAGTTATATATATATATATATATATATGTATGTATATATATATATACATATATATATATATATATATATATATATATATATATATATATATATATATATATATATATATTCCCGAGCGCTAGAACGTTTTCATGTTCATTTCTATGTAATCATACATAATGTAGAAACTATGCAGAAAGAGAATTCAACGTAATAGTGAAATGAAACCAATCATCTAACAGGAAAGAATAAAAAAAAAATCAATAAGCAATCAATCATCGCTCATGTTTCAAAGGAATATGCAAATTAGTTAACCTTTATGCAGTCTCTCGCATATCCATGACGGAAAAGTTTGTTTTAATAAGTTTTTAATTAGATAAAGTAGTCTTATAATACCAATGTCGGAGCGTGAACCCTCCCCCAACTTTATACGTATATACGTATATATATATATATATATATATATATATATATATATATATATATATATATATATATATATATATATATCTATATATAAAAGGGGTTAGAGCAATTTTCTATAGAGCAGAGTGTATTTTAATGTTACAGTAAAAATACTAATTTAATTAAAATACAGGAAAAGAATAATGCTCGTTTTAAAGCCGATGTATCAAAGCTTAATAGGCAAATATCCTAGAGCTACTTTTATATTTGTTAAGGTGATTGATAATTTATAATTCAAAATTAAAATTAAAAATTAAAAATAAAAATCCGTTTCATAAGAAGGTGCACAACAAAGCCAATAAATTGTACGATCGTTTCGGAAACGATGTTTTTTTTATTGTGACAGACATTGAGCCAAGGACAATAATTTTAGCATATAGTATTTTATGAAAACTAATTCTCCTCATCAGCAATCACCTTACCATATATATATATATATATATATATATATATATATATATATATATATATATATATATATATATATATATATATATATATATATTTGTTTACTGTTTGTTGGGAAAAAATCCAATGCTCGATAACAAAGAAAAACCTTTTTCAATATAAGAGCTTTATACTTATTTATTCAAACTGTACAGAAGATCAGAAAAACATTGGTACCGTCGGTTTCAAGCCCAACATAAGGGGGACTAGTTAATGGTAAATCGTAAATAATGTTAAGCTCTCGTCAGCCATGTTGTTTCTGTTTATATTGGTTATAATGATGTTTATTTTTATTTAAGTATAGCCTATCCCTATTTCTGTATATTTTATTGTATGTTTATATCAATTTTCTAATTTTTAAATTTTTTATTTAATGTATTTTTTAGTAAATGCATGTTTTCCTATTCTGTTCCTAATTCGCATATTACATTTTATATTTTATTTTTTATATATTTTTATATGTTTTTATACATGTATATTTATTTTATTTATTATATATATATTTTATACGCTTATATTTTGATTACTCAATCAGTATCCAATATGCTCTTATTTTATTTTATCTTTGGTTACTATATATCTGGTATCAGATTCTAAGGGATCTTATATAAGCTATTTAATTTCATTTACTGACTTGTAATGTCTAGGTCTTTTTATTTTTATTTAATTTTATATATATATATATATATATATATATATATATATTTAGGTTTATGGTATTCTTTAATATAGCCATAAAAATTCTTAATATTTTTATTTAATATTCTTAATATTTTTATACTTACAATATATATATATATATATATATATATATATATATATATATATATATATATATAGGTTTATGGTATTCTTTAATATAGCCATAACTTCTTAATATTTTTATACTTACAATTGCCTAAATATCTATTTTCACTTTACTAAATTATTTTATGCGTTAAATTGACTGCATTTAGAATACTCTTGAAGAAATTCCTTTAGGTAGAGTCTTCGTTTGTTGTTTGATTCACCCAGTTTATTAGAAGCGCTTGTCTCCTATGTATACAGGCCTCAAAGGTTTCACTGCGGACGTTTAACCAGATCTTTTGGGCGTCATTTATAGCCTTTATAATGTGGTATTTCTCCGCATAACTTTTCTGTTCGTAACTTTTGAAGTCTACTAATCTAAAAACACTAACATGTTTAACATTTTTTTCTTTTTCCTTATTCCAGGTTTGACTTTAATCCTGAATATTTGTCTTGTTTTCTTTTTATCTTTTTCCTAAATCTTTTTTGTCAAATATACTATTATTAACCAATACTTTTTCTTATATTTAAAACTAGAGAAAGTCTCCCATGAAATTGAACATTTCCCAAATTATATTTGCATATTATCTGAACTCAAAAACACGCGGCTTTTATTTTTCTTCTAAAGTATGCATTACTTCTAGCTCGTCTAAAATTAATACGTAACCCTAAAGGTATTACTTAACCAGATTTTTTAAACGAGTTAAAAATAACCAGACTTTCCAATTTGATAAAAGTTCCATTATAGCATATTTATTATGGGGTGGAGCTGGAACGGTCGAACATCCTAGCTCGAGGTAGATAAAGGCATTAACATGCGAGGGGAGACTATCTTCATGCACTACCCTAAGCTAGGAATGGGGCAACGGACTTCTACTAAGTCGATATTAATAAGTCCTTCTCACCTTTTTTATCCATTTTTTTTAATGGAGAGTAGATAATGCATGTGGATGTGTTATCGGCAGCTCCAGTAACTCTCGCTTTTTCCTTTTTTGTCCTTCAGTCCTCATTTCCAATGAATGATTTTTCTGACAAAGGGTGAAGAAAAAGCTGCTTTCCAGGTCGGTAGTACTTCGTGAACAGTAGCCTGAGATGTCGGAAAATTTCTGTTTCTTTGTCTATCCCTGTGGTCATGTCACTAGTAAGGGTGCTGGAGGAAAATGATTCATCTGGGCTGACATTATCGGCCTGATAGTCAGGGACCCGAACCTTGGATTAACCACTAAGGACGCTGTCCTATCAGCAGGTGCAAAGTACCGGGGCGTCTGTATTGCAATTTGGTGAATAGATTCTGGACCATACAGTAGTTTCTGGTAGAGCCTCTCGATGCCATACTAGTGGGTAATTGTTACGGCTTTACCTTATATGTGCTACAAAAAAAAATTTCTTGTCTTTTTCTCTCTTACTTTCCCTCTCTGTCCTCCTCCAACCAAGTCTACCGACCTGCTCCACAAATCCCAAAACCTCAACATGACAAATCTAAAAAAAAAAACAAAAAAACAAAAAAAAAAAACACACGAATAAACCTAGAAGCCCATCCTCCAACGTAGACCCCTACTACCAGGTCTCCTTCAACATCAGGGGTCTACGTTCCAACCTTCCAGAAGTTGAAACACAATTAAAGGCGACGAAACCGAACATATTCTAAGTGAAACTGGCATAGGGCTAACCACTTCCCTAGACGAATTCATAATTAAAGGATACTCTAACTTCACATCTAAATCTGACCCCTCCGGAGATCCTCATGGGTATGGAATATGTGCCTACATCAAAGATGGCATTCCATGTGGCAGGGATATCTCCAGAGAAGACCCTAATTTACCTTATATGTGCTTCTGGGTTGCACTAGCTTACACCACTGCATTTATATTTGCTCTCTATCGCCCCCAAAACAGTGGGGTTACTATCTTTAAGAGCATATCTGAGAAAATTGACCACATCCTGTCTGCTCATCCTTCGGCTAACATTACATTTGCGGTGACTTCAATGTCCATAATGTGATATGGGTGACCCATTCAAATAAAACCGATGGCGAGTGGAGGTTCTGTCATGATTTTGCCACTGCCTATGACCTCACTCAGATTGTTCACGAACCCACCCGTGTGGCCGATACTACCGGTCAATATGCAAGCCTTCTAGACCTTTTTCTCACAACTTCCTCTGAGGTATGTACATGTTCCGTTCTATCTCCTCTGGGATCCTTCACCACTCTGTTTTAGCAGTTAATATAAAAATGAAATGTAATAAGTCTTCAGACGCACCTCGCCACCGTACTGTATATCGATACTCTATGGCTGACTGGGATAACTTCCGTACATTCATATCTGACCTACCTTTGCATTCCATGTTTAAAAAGGATGTGACCTCTATAGTATCAGACCTGACCTAATGGTTAATTGTAGGAATAGACCGATTCATACCATCCAAAAATTCCAACAAAAACATAACAGCCAGCCATGGTTCTCCCCTGAATGTGCTACTGCTATCGCGCACAGAAATCACCTTTTCCATAGCTACCAACGCAATAGATGCACTGAGACTAAAGCTGCTTTCAGGACTGCCAGCAACCACTGTAAAAGAGTAATAAAAAATGCAAGAGAGCTATATGCTCAATCCGTTAAATCCAAAGTAGCTGAGCAGCGGCTTGCTTCCCATCAGTTCTGGCAAATAGCAAACAGGATCTTGAACAGAAGCGTGCGTTCTATCCCAACCATCATCAATGGACCTGAAGTCATCTCGTCAGCAGCAGACAAAGCCAAACTATTTGCAAAGAACTTTTCAGCTAATTCTACCCTATGCGACAAAGGCCATCAACTCCCAGTATTTCCTCCTATAACAGACACCATGCTATGCAACATACAAATATCTGTGCGTGAGGTCGCCAAGCTAATCAAGAACCTTGATTCCAGTAAAGCAACTGGCTCTGACGGCATTCCAGTTATAGTGCTGAAAAAGCTCCAACCAGAACTTGCCCCCGTACTTACAAAACTATTTAAGCGTTGCATTAAGGAGAAGTGCTTTCCAACACCCTAGTAAACCTCATCAGTATGCCTCGTATTTAAGAATTCAGGTGAAAAGTAATCTCCCTCTCAGTACAGACCAATAAGTCTCCTGTGTGTTATGAGTAAGTTGTTGAAATCCATATTAAATAAAGAAGTAGTCAACCACCTCAACTTAAACAACCTTCTTAGTGATATGCAATATGGTTTCCGCTCTGCAAGATCTACAGCAAATGTGCTAACGGTTATATCTCATAGGATTAGTGAATCTCTTGACAAAGGCTGCATTTCCAAGGCAATTGCTCTTGACATATCGAAGGCCTTCGATAAGGTATGGTATCAGGGCCTACTTCACAAGATTTCCAGCTACGGTATCACTGGAAATATTTTATCAATCATTAAATCATTTCTCTCCGATAGGTTCATAAGAGTAGTGGTTGATAGGCAGAAATCAGAGGCCCATAGTATTAATGCTGGAGTACCTCAGGGGTCCATCCTGGGCCCAACTCTCTTTCTGATATACATCAATGATCTCCCTAAACACATACTTAAATCATTCGTTGACATCTATGCTGATGACACGACCATCTATGGCAGCACATCAAAGGCCGTAAATGACGAAGTCCTCTCTAATTCTCTCTCCTCTGATCTTGAGCGCGTTGTTCAGTGGGGGAAGAGGTGGCTGGTCACTTTTAATGCATCCAAAATCAACCTTCTATCTTTACATCACCAACGCTCTGATACTCATCCGGCATCAATTGAAATGGATGGCTCTCGTCTTAGGGAGGCTCCATGTTTTGACAAGCTTCTGGTTTTGACCTTTACTCCTGATCTGAAATGGAACACGCACATCAGGTCTGTTTCGAAGGACGCTGGGAAAATGGTAGGATCCTTCTACCGCTTCAGAAGATATCTCACTACCTATGCAAGTCTCTATCTGTATAAAAGGCAAGTACGTCCAAGGATGGAGAACTGCTGCCACATCTTGGCAGGAGCTGCTAAAAACAGCCTATCCTGCCTTGACAGAGTACAAAATAGACTTCGAGGCTTAGTGGGGGATGCCCTTTTCTCTTCCCTGCAGCCTCTCGCCCACAGAAGAGACGTTGCGAGCCTGCCTTTGTTTTATTGTTATTTCCATGGCAAGTGCTCGTCTGAGCTCCAATCTCTCGTCCCCCCTCGCCAATATGTCACGAGAAACACCCGTCTAGATGAAACTACTGTCAATAATTTTCCCCACTCTTTATCTGTGCCTAAATCCAACCGTAGATTGCATGAGCAGAGCTTCTTTCTCAGAAGCGCACGACTGTTGAACTCTCTTCCGTTTGCCTGTTTCCCACCTGACTACAACGTGGATGTCTTCAAATCCAACATAAACAAATTCCTGACCAACCGCCCCCTTAAGTAAGACAGTCTATCAAATCTCCAATACTAATGATTACTACAATACTATCTCATTGATTACTGTACACGCAATAACCCTTATTCCTGAGTGGCCTCCGGACCTTGATAAGTGGTGACCCCCATGTAATATATATATATATATATATATATAATTGAATTAAAAATGAAAGGAAAATACTACGCATTTACTCAAGTAAAAGGCATAAAAACGTTTAATAAAGATTAACAATCAATATAAAATCAACAATCAATATAAATTAACAATCAATATAAAATTAACAATCAATATAAAATTAACAATATATATAAAATCAAAATATAAAATTAACAATATATATATAAAATCAATGTAAAATTAACAATATATATAAAATTTATAAAATTAACAATATATATAAAATTAACAATCAATATAAAATTAACAATCAATATAAATCTTTTTTTGCTTGAAAATAAAAGTCAATAAAGACATGAATTTACATGCAGCCCTTCTATATGAATATAAAATGGTTAACAAATGGTCGTAGATTATTTTCAGAGATTGTCTCAACGACATTAAGACCACCGTTTTCAGGAGGATAAATTACAAAGATGAAGCCGGACGAAGAAAGAAAATGCTACAAAGAAATGCATTGAAGAACCACTAATGGCTTTATCTGCAGACGTCTGTGCACATCAAAGACTTTCTTTGATGTCGTTATACATTCGTAATGGTTTTGTTTGCATTCGTTTCGTCAATATTTTATATTAAGAATTCTATCTAAAACGATATCGGGTACTTACGTCCTTAACTGAAAATGTTTCTTCGAGGACGAGCTGGGTTTGAACTTGACACACCCAGATTGTCAGTCCGTGCCGTTAACCACCGTCACCTTCCTTTCTCTGGGGTAGGTGCAACATTACGCTAATCTCTAAAGGTCGGTATTTTAAGTCTCGTCTGAATAATTTGGATAACTGAATTACTCTTCGATGATAAATGACGGACTGATATCAGTTTCGACACAGAAACAACCATTTCGTCTTCTATAAATGGATTTCAACACCTGGCAGGTTGAGTCGTCGATTCCTAATGTTGGAAAACTAGCATTCGTAGCAGTAGCGTACGTTATCGGTTGAGGAATTAGGTTTGTGCTTACATCTTGTTTATGTGGAGAAATTTTCGTCATTAAGATATGTGGAATGAGTAAATTAGTTGAAAGCAATATACAGAGGGATTGTATAAGCAACCTTTATTTGTAAAATAGCAAAGCGCGCAGCAGTTTCCACTAATATGGCCTCACTGGAAACTACTACATGGTTTTTATTACATTCGACAAATGACAACCCAATGCAACGATATTTTGAAGCTTAGACTAGGAGTTGCTCTATGGTTCTGACCGTTGTAGTACTATGCGGAGAACGTTAAGCTGGATATAACGACTATCTTTTGTACTAGGTTGGTTGGTTGTTTTTGTTTTACGGCATATCAACCTTTTTCAAGTTATTTAATGCCGAATCTAGTTATTTTGAGGAACAATTTTTAATGGAGTATATTTTTTTTTAAAGTCAGATTCTATTTAACCCATAGTTGGGACCCTAACAGGTATTACCACTCCGGGTCAGAGTGGACCTGGGAGCAATGCCAATTAAAAGTCGGCCCCACACTCCCTAAGGCCCGCAAGGTGGGGGTTAATGTAATTAATCGGAATCGGTAAATAGTAAGTTGATGGGGTATCGGAGTTAGTGTCAAAATCAGTATCGGAATTGGAAAAAAAAATAGATATGCTTATTTTACGAAAACGATTCTTTTAATTGTTTTTCAATCTTAATTTTCCATTGTTTGTAATAATGATTATAAACTGATCAATATTTATTGATTTTAAAATGAAATCAACGTTTCTATATGGAACTCACACCCTGGATGTCATTCTTCGTGTGTTTTCTTCTTTAAATAACTGCTTACTCCAACCCTTCACTGATTCCTTCTGAAAATTATTTTTGTTTTTTAATTTTATTACTCTAATTTTTCTTAAATAACCATTTACTTCATTTTTCATTCTATCAATACATTTTCTTTTTTCTTTGTTTTATTTTCTTTAAATAATCATTCATTTCCCTCATATTTTCTTGCAATAATTTTTTCTTATTAAATATATTTCTTTCGTTCTATTTGGTTGTATATCTTAACGATTAGCTTCATCACCGTTATTTATTTTTCCTTCTGGGAGTTTTTTTTTATTTAGCGTTTAATAAGTGTTTATTTCTTTTGTATTTTCTTTAATAATAGTTTTCCTTCTTTAATTTTTTATATCATTCTCAGTTTTCCTTCTTTAATTTTTTATATCATTCTCAGTTTTCCTTCTTTAATTTTTTATATCATTCTCAGTTTTCCTTCTTTAATTTTTTATATCATTCTCAGTTTTCCTTCTTTAATTTTTTATATCATTCTCAGTTTTCCTTCTTTAATTTTTTATATCATTCTCAGTTTTCCTTCTTTAATTTTTTATATCATTCTCAGTTTTCCTTCTTTAATTTTTTATATCATTCTCAGTTTTCCTTCTTAAATGATCAGTTATTTTATTATTATTTCCATCAATATTTTTTTATTCTAATTTCTTTCTTTTATTCTTTCGTTCTTTGTTCCTTCTTTTAGTTCTATTTTATTTCTTTCAATAAATGCATTACTTCAATAATGCGGGTTTTTTTTGTATTTTATCTGTGTTTTTTTCTTCTTTTCTTTATGCGTCCTTCAATATATTCTTTCTTTTTATCACTTTCTTTCATTTTATTCTTTTTAACTTCTTATCCTTTTTTTCTCTTCTTTAATTCTTTTGTTCTTTACTTCCTTAATATTTTCCTTTCATTTACTATCTTTTTTATCATTTTTTTCACTTTATTTCACTTTATTTCTCATTTTTCCTTAATTCATTGCTTTTGTATTTCCTCAATATTTTCATTCTTCTTTGTTTCGCCTTTTCCTCTCTTTCCTATATTTATTCAAGTATAAATTTCTTTTGATTTAATATCATTTCTTTCTTTGTTTCTTTTTCAATTCTGTTTTTCGCGTTCTATTCTCCCCTTTTTTATTGGTCCCGGATATGACCTTAAACTATATCCGATGGTGAACCCCAGCTTGCGGGCTTTGGGGAGTGAGGAGCCACCCTTTAATTGCTATGTCTCCCAGGTCCACTCCGACCCCGAGTGGTAGAACTTATTAGGGTCCCAACTATGGGCTAAATAGAAACCGACTTGAAAAAAAAACAAAATAAATATATTCTATTAAAAAATTGTTCTTCAAAATCACTGGATTCGACATTAAATAACCTGAAAAGGGTTGATATGCCGTAAAACAAAACAACCAACCAACAAACCATTTTTTCTTTATTTAATTACTCACCATTTTTCTTCCTGCTCTTCTTTGCTCCGCATTTTTCTTTATTTCCTAACTGTATTCAAGTTAGTCAAGTATATATTTCTTTTTATTTAATATTACTTCTTTCTTTGTTTCTTTTTCAATTCCGTTTTCCGCGTTCTATTCCTTTTCCCCCTCTTTTCATTAATCACCCCTTTTTTTTCTTCCTGTCCTTTCTTTCCCAGACAATCATGTCGAATCTTTGACTTTCCAGTCCATAAGATCGCCATTCGTCTTTCCCATCTATGCCCCTGAGAAGTCAGGACATACAGCGTCTTATCACCAACATCCAACAAGTGTCGCCGACCATACTGGTGACCACAGTTTTCCACAACGATCGATATAAACCCCGCCCACGTTTTCCCATCTTTCCTGTCCGGACAAGATTCCGGACTATTTGTCCGTAAAATAAAAACAGTCAAATCGGCCAAGCGTGAAACCGGAGTCAGAGAGCCGAGAATTATGGACACTGCTTGCAACGGTTTACTCACCGGGAAACGCCGTCTTCCATTTGCTTTGAAACCTGAAACCACCGTTGAGACAGAATAACGGGCAGAGGTTGCGCTGAATACTACAGTGATGGCCAAAATTTCCCATATTCTATTTAACTGTACTGTACTGAAACGACACTCACCCTTGGCGGGTGGAACCTGTTTCCTCCAGAGGAGGAAGTTTCATGGGCGTATGAAATTCAGAAGCGTTCCCCAGTCGCATGTATATCCTCGTTAGGGACGATAACGACGTTAGGTTTTTGAAGCTCTTGCAGTCAACATCTTCCTATATACAGCGCCTGGTATTCCAAAATAGTCACCTATCTGGTACCCGCCGGGATCAACGTGGTTGATCCAACGAGAACCGATGTGTAAACATGGTTATTTAACACCTTTAACATAAAATAAAAATACTATATAAATATAATTTATAAAAGGCACTATAATTCAGAGGTATAATGGATAAACACACACTGAATCAAATTAGGACATAGACGTTTTAGCCGTTAAGAACGGGCAAAAGTTATAAACTATTGAAATTGATGGTGGGATATGATTAAATTTGTGTAAAGTTTTGCATTAAATACTGAGATCTATTATTCCTTAGCAGTGCATGGGACGAATACCATATTACTTAGTTCGCTGTATCTTATTAAATGTCCACACAAAAATTTCAGCCAGATCGGTCAAGTAGTTTCCGAGAAAAAGTGGAACGGAAAGACAAACAGACAGACAGATAGACAGGCAGACAAAGGAAAATGTAATATAATAAACGGTGAAATGAACTCTGCAGATTCACCTACAATATATATATATATTAACCTACAATATATATATATATTAACCTACAATATATATACATTAACCTACAATATCTCTCTCTCTCTCTCTCTCTCTCTCTCTCTCTCTCTCTATATATATATATATATATATATATATATATATATATATATATGTATATATATGTATGTATAAGTATACTTCTTTTGTATGCTCGTATTATATTCTTACTTGTGGTGTCAGTGTTGTTTGATAGAAGTTCCGTATGATAAAATACAGGATGGAACGATAAAATTGTCGCCCTAAAGAACACAACACTACTTTATTTTAAAACTATTATTGGAAAAATCAATTAAGTTAACTTCATTATGTAGTAGAGCCGACATCTATTCAATGTAGCCGCCTTCAGCCTCAATTACCGCCTCGATACGGTCCCGGAACTGGGAGCATGCCTTTTTCACAAACGCCGGCAAGAGCTCGGCGATCAGGTTGGCTTTGGTGTATTGGTGATGTTTGCGACGTATGACCAAAAGAAGTAGTCAAGCGCGGCCAGGTCGGAGGAGGAGGTGGCCAGATGGTATAAAGGCGTAACATTTCTTCTGAAGCTAAGCCTAAGTCTCTTTGGACTTGTGGGCCGGTACCGAGTTCTGCTGCCAGAACCAGGGTCTGCCACCGGCCATCTAATTGCACCAGGGGATCACCACACTCTTCAGCACATTCAGGTACACTTTGGTGTTGACTTTCAAACCGAATTCGAAGATGTGAGGTGGCATAAAATGGCCCTCACTTGAAACCACACCAAAGACTATAAACGTGGCCGGAAACTTTGCTTTTATAACCCTGTTAATCGTGGAAATCTAGAGATGCATTTTGAGGATGCTGGCAATAGTCCTGTTGTCATAACATGGATTAGTACAGCGGCGCATCTCCGATCTCGTTTCTTGAACATTGTGTCACTTTCAGACAAGATAGAAGGCTCCTATCGCTCTTGGGATCTATACACAACTGACCAACTAGTAGATGGTCTGCAAAAAAAAAAAAAAAAAAAAAAAAAAAAGAGAGAGAGAAAATCGTTTTCATCAAACGGTAATGGAATTATGTCTTATTTTCTAGAGCGATAATTTTATCGTTCCACCCTCGATTTCGAGAATATTTCCTTTCGTCGGCTTTGTGTTCAACTTTATTTTGAAAGTGCATATTGAAATATCTAGGTATGCAATTCCAACAATTTCCTACCTGGAAAACGGGGATATTACGGAGAAAGTTAGCGTCCCCAATTATGTGGGTTAAACAGATCTATTTAATGAGGATGGAGCACTGCTGCTACATCTGGGCAGGAGCTGCTAAAAACAGCCTATCCTGCCTTGACAGAGTACAAAATAGACTTCGTGGCTAAGTGGGGGATGCCCTTTTCTCTTCCCTGCAATCTCTCTACCACAGAAGAGACGTTGCGAGCCTGTATTTGTTTTATCGTTATTTCTATGGTAAGTGCTCGTCTGAACTCCAATCTCTAGTCCCTCCTCGCCAATCTTTCACGATAAACACCCGTCTAGCTGAAACCACAGTCAATAATTTCCCCACTCTTTATCTGTGCCTAAATCCAAACTTCTTTCTTAGAAGTGCACGCCTGTGGAACTCTCTTCCGTTTTCCTGTTTCCCACCTGACTACAACTTGCATGTCTTCAACTCCAACATAAACAAATTCCTGATGAACCGCTCGCTTTAGTAAGACACTTTATCAAATCTTCAATAATAACGATTACTACGATACTATCCCATTGATTACTGTACACGCAATAACCCTTATCCCCGAGTGGTTTCTGAGCCTTGATAAGTGGTGACCACCATGTAAAAAAACAGAATGAGAGTAAAAATATAACAAAATAATGAAATACCAACGTCTCATGTACGACGTGCAAAGAAATTGGAATCTTAGGAAGAGTTCTACTATTCCAATAATTATAGCAATAAGTGAACTCATGAAAAAGAATAAAAAACAAACTACTTCGCAAATATACCCGGTGAACCAGTTGCAAGTAGGATTCAAACAATTGCACTCAAAGGAACGATTAAAATTTTAGAAAAATCTCTTGGTCGGAATATTTAAAATAGCGGGTGCATGTCTGTCATCCGGTAGGATGCCCATCCGCAGCTTGAACAAACTGATGAGAAAATTGAAAGAAATTGAGCTTGAATGCCTTCTAGACACTATCTTGGAGTATCTAAGATTTCTATGGACAGGAGTTTGTAAGGACAACCTAGCACGAGGATACTTTTTCTTACTAGTGCATTCTGACTAAATATTAAAAATTTCATATTTTTTTGCGGACCAAATAAGATCTCGGTATGGCTTACCCACATTGGCATTTATGAGCAATGCTGCAAGTTATTTAATCTCAACAAAGATGAATTATCATCCTGGAATCCTGTATGACTAATAGACCAAAAATTTAGATAGACTATGGTCAATTTTGTTCTCAACTATTGGCGCCAGTGTTTGAGATGTAAAGAATACCTTTAATAGAGTATTCGAATATCTATGTTTCTCATAAAGTGATCAAGTTTTAGCCCCAGAATGGGGGGATCCCCCTTGATTTTTTTAGGATTTCAACTGGAGTAAGATGAAACTAAAAGAGAACTTGAATACCTACTGGACAATATCCTCGAGTATCTAAGATCTCTCTGTACAGGGGTTTGCTTTTTGTACAGGGGTTACTCAGAACAACCTGACATGTGGATGCTTTTCAGTACGGGTAAACCCTGACCAAATATTCAAAATCACATACAATTCACGGCCTAAATAATGCTTACTCGGCATGACTTAACTACACCCAAGTAACTTCTACTCCACCAGACTAGATGAATTCTTATCTGTGAATCCCGTAAGACGAATAGACCACAAGAAAGATACACTATAACATATTTAAATGGTCACTTGAGGAAAGGAAAATTATTTTCCCAACTTCTTTATTAACTTAGTGTTTGAAAGGTATAAGAGAACTTTAACGGAATATTCGAATATCTATGTATCTAATATAGTGATCGTGTGTTAGCCCAATGAAAAGAGTTCCTTGATATCTAAGAATTGATAGAAGGAAAGGGTCATTAGGTTTCAGATACTGTTGTGTCGTGACACAATATTAAAAATGTTGCATACTGTCTTATTTGATGTTCTTGTTAATAAGAGAGTCTTAGAGGTTCATGCGTGTGATTATGTTGTTGGATGTTGTGAGATGCTAGATATTATATATATTCATTGTGAGTGTTCATATTGTCGAGAGATGGAGACAGGTCTTATATATAACGAGACAGACAGGTAGGGTACATCTTACTACAGAAGCACCAAGCCTGTAATTCAATGAGAGGAGATTTCTTGATAGATAGACTGAGAGTGCGTTTGACATTAACGTTTTGACAGTTGTACATTACAATTTCACTTTACCTTTGTTTTAATAGAATGACACAACACAAGACGGCAGTTATAAAAGCACATGATGATACATTTATTTCTTCGACCGGTCGGACTCTAAAGTTTGTATTAACCTTTATTAATAAGATTCAGCAACAGAAAACGTGATTTGAAAATAGTTTAAAACATCAAAATGTCAGAGAAATTGATTCAGTTGTACGAGTCTGTAATAGAAGAGGAATTAAGGACGGGGGTTGCTACTACAAGAGACGAGACGAGAGAGAGAGAGAGAGAGAGAGAGAGAGAGAGAGAGAGAGAGAGAGAGAGAGAGAGAGAGTCATATGTCTTGTCAACTTAGTATCTCGAACTGAAATGGCCATAAATGAGCGTGAAACGTTTTGGGCAAAAAATGGAAATGACCGCATATGCGCGGAGGGTCTTATCACTCGACGTATCACTACGCGTGCTGATATGTTGTCACCGAATCACGCGAGTAATAATATGAAAATAGATCTTCGTTACAAGTACAGTGTAGCCCGGATATTTGGAGTTGTTGTCCCCCCCTGTCCCCTCCCCGGGAGAAAAAAGTCTCTTATATCCGGGTTTATATTAAAAAGTGAATATTTCTTTATATTTAGCTATAAACAATCACAAACACGTGAAAAGTTATGAATGGTGGCTTTGTAGAGATGCAGGTGCAAGTAACTTTCTAGCGTGGTAGAGAGAGCCCATCTTTTTCACAGCAATCTTGGCAATGCCCTCAATGTCTTTGTTCCAATTCATGCTGCATGTGAATTGTAAGCCTTGGAGTTGTAATGAAGAGCTTTCAGGTAGTGTATTATTAGTCATTGTAGTCAGCCATTGAGAAGGCTCCTTATAATTGTTTAACGAAAACTCAGTCTAAGAGAGAGAGATAGATAGATAGATAGATAGATAGAGAGAGAGAGAGAGAGAGAGAGAGAGAGAGAGTAGTAGCAGATGCACCAGCTCAAATGTGGCAACAATACTCCATGCATGGGCGAATGGTGGATTTGTAGAGGTACGGGATACTCTCAGGTATAATTTTCTAGCAGGGTAAAAAGAGCCCTCCTTCTCTGCAGCAACGTTGGCAATTATTTACTTACTGTTTGATTTACATTATCATCATCATCATCATCATCATCATCATCATCATCATCATCATCGCCGCTCTTTACACAGACACATGCAGTACCGGACTACAGAAGGAAAAATGACTTTGTGACTGTGTTCG
Source organism: Euprymna scolopes (assembly GCF_053919585.1). NCBI lineage: Eukaryota > Metazoa > Mollusca > Cephalopoda > Sepiida > Sepiolidae > Euprymna > Euprymna scolopes. The sequence goes on along the minus strand of NC_136504.1, from coordinate 42,707,604 downwards.
AATCCTCTGACCGGCAGTCATCACAATATCCTACACCGATGATCACCTAACTATGAAACGCTAATATATGTAAGTAAAAAAAAAAAAAAAAAAAAAAAAAATTTAATAAAAATGTTATTAAAAGTAGCTTTCAGCTATAATTGGGCCTCTTTAAGAGCTATGATAAGCTGTCAACCTTAGCGTAAAGCAAGATTCCGGCATCCGCTATTGAACACTATCTGATTAGCTTTCTGTAGTTGTCCTCTTAACCCGACATTATAAATAGAACGTAATTCTCTTTCTTTCCCCGTGATAATTCTTGGTGGCCTGGGGGTTGAATACCGGATTAGAGAGTCCAAAGTGTTTTGTGAGTGAGTTTGAACCCATTGACCGGCTATAGTTATCACTTCCGACGCCGATGGTTGCGTAAAAAAAAAAAATCCCCCCAAAACTAGTGCGCGATGGAAAAATAATTAATATTTATTCATAAATATTATATACGTATGTGTGTGTATGTTTCAGTAATATTTATCTCATTATTTTTATTTCTCTGTCTTTCTATATATCCTTGTTAATTATTCATAATAAATACTTTTCAATTGATATGTTTCATCTTCAGTATGGTTGGACATAATTGTGTCGCCGGTTGCGGGATTCCAAACTCGGGGTAAAGTAATTTTATACTTCTATCTGACGTCTTTACTATCACAGTCACTGAGACAAAATCTAAATACATGTGATGACAAATAATGATTAGCAGTTGTTGATATTAGACTTTAAGGCAACTATGTTGTAATTCGCCGATACGCATTCCCGTGATAACGTTTGCTACAGATGATAATTTTTGACATAGAATCCCTGCACATGGAATTTTCATTTGATATTAAGCACACTGTTGAAGAAAGCAAAGTTGTTTGCTAGTTGTGTTTGTAGACGAGTTCTAGCTGTGAATGCCTTGCAAGGAGCAACAAGAGATTGAAGCGCAGTCTAATACCTCGCATGGAAAAATGAACGATATTGTAGAGAAAGCCTTTTCTAAGTTTTTTTTTCTGCCTATTTATTTTCAAATCATATCAACTACTCAAGAGTACCCCAACATACGCTTAAATACGATATTTTAATTTATGCAGATTTCGTATTTATTACTAGAGAGTCAATTCTCTATTGATTATTATATTGTACCTAATATATATAGAAGTGATTTCAAAGGTAAAAATAAAATATATGACTTGGTTACCATCAGCTAGAATCGAAACCAAAACATATAGCACTCCAGCCTTAGTCGTTACCGTTTGAGGTATGGTCAAAAGCGATAAAACAATTTATATGACAGAAGCGCGTTCGAAATTAATGTTTTTGTTTAAAGCACAATTGAAGCTTGATACTTGACTTTTTCATTTTAAGCTTAAATTCAAGTAATTATCACCGCACAAGTAGAAAGGCCAGGCATATAAAATTACCATGAGGTTCTTTGATATGATAGGGGCGCTTTCGAAGTGAATGTTTCTGTTTAAAGCAGAACCGAACCATGATACTTGGTTTTTGAATTTTAAACTTTAATTCAAGCCGTTATATATAAAAAAATAATTTTATGAAATAAACAATAGGTTCTGTACAGTGCAATGTAGACTATAATTTTTCAGGTTAAGTCACTGCGGGGAGGAGGATAATGCTCCTTCCCGGTGTGACATGATGGATCCCTAAGTAGAGCAGGCAAT
>NC_136504.1:42638407-42700907 GCF_053919585.1 Euprymna scolopes | reverse complement strand
GGTTCATCCTTTCGTCTCTTTGTCCACAGAGTCTGCATTTGCTGTTTTCTTGTGTTTTATCGACCCTTGCTTTGATATGCTTGGTTCTTATCGAGTTATCTTGTGCTGCAGTTATTAGGGATTCAGTTTCTCGGTTTATATGTCCTTTTCGCATCCATGTCCAGGTGTTTTCGTTATTCTCATCTTTTGTCATTCTTATGAATCTTCCGTGGAGTTGGTTCTCTTCCCATTTCTTTTTTCTCGTTTTGTCATTTGTCTCTCTGTTTTCTGTTTTGGTGGTTTTCTCCGTATCTCTCGCTGCCATAATTATCCTTTCAGTGTTTTGCATTATGTATTTTTCTTGTTCTTTTTTTGTGTCCTTCACACAGTCTTCAATACGGATCAGTCCTCTCCACCCGGCTTTCCTTTTCACGTAGAGTCTGTCAATATCGTCCTTTGGGTGTAGTGCATTATACATGGTCATTATGGCTAACAAGGAGCTTTCACACAGGTCTTCAAAGATCTGATAACAGCCTGTGGTGTTCCCTGGAAGCTAAGTGAAAACAAGTCTCCCTAGATTTCTAGTACTCTCCACCTCTTTTCATAACATTTGCAAATAAATTTGCATTATCGCAACAGTTGCTTGCAATTAATAAATTAATTATTGAGTACATTTTATATACATATAAATGAAAGCAGTTTTGGTTGTCTAAAATTATATTTATATTAATAGTATATATTATATAGTTTATATAATATATCATGTATTAAATAATTTATTTTATATATTATATTTATAATAAAGGTGAATTCATTAAGTGTTTTCAAATATGTCCATATAATAAAAATAGTTTAAGCAGTATGGAAATATAAATATGATTGATGCACTTGATGACCTGCAAATATCAAAATAAATGACGTCATCGTTCGTTTTCATGATTTTGATTTTGTTTCATCCGAAGCTTTTGCTCGTTTCTTTTCTGCTTTTTCTTATTTTCCATTACATTCATTTTCTGTGTTTTCTTTTCTTACTTTTTATTTCTTTTCTGTTTTTTTTTGTTTACGCTAAATGTTTTCTGTTTGTTGTTTTTTAAATTTTATGTGTTTTTCTTCTGTTTCATTCCTTTTCTGCTTCTTCTTTTTGTATATTTCTGTGTTTTCTTTCTTTTATTTCTTTTCTGCGTTTTCTTTTCCTTCCTTATATTTTTTTGTGTTTTCTTTTCTTTATTATTTATTTATTTCTGTGTTTTCTTTTCTTTATTTTTATTTATTTCTGTGTTTTCTTTTCTTTATTATTTATTTATTTCTGTGTTTTCTTTTCTTTATATTTTATTTATTTCTGTGTTTTCTTTTCTTTAGTTTTTTAATTTATTTTTGTTTTCTTTTCTTAATTTTTATTTATTTCTGTGTTTTCTTTTCTTTATTTTTTATTTATTTCTGTGTTTTCTTTTCTTTAGTTTTTTTAAATTTATTTCTGTTTTTTTTTAAATTTTTATTTTTTTCTGTGTTTTCATTTCTTTTCTTTTTATTTATTTCTATGTTTTCTTTTCTTTAGTTTTTTTAAATTTATTTCTGTTTTCTTTTCTTAATTTTTATTTATTTCTGTGTTTTCTTTTCTTTATTTTTTATTCATTTCTATGTTTTCTTTAGTTTTTTTTATTTATTTCTGTTTTCTTTTCTTTATTTTTATTTATTTCTGTGTTTTCTTTTCTTTAGTTTTTTAAATTTTATTTCTGTTTTCTTTTCTTAATTTTTATTTATTTCTGTGTTTTCTTTTCTTTATTTTTTATTTATTTCTGTGTTTTCTTTTCTTTAGTTTTTTTTATTTATTTCTGTTTTCTTTTCTTTATTTTTATTTATTTCTGTGTTTTCTTTTCTGTCTTATTATTTTTTTATATTTTTTCTTTGTAGTGTTTCTGTTCTGTTTATTTCTGATCGGTGTTTTCATTCTTTATATTTCTTTTCTGCGTTTTCTTTTCCTTCCTTATATTTCTTTTCTGTGTTTTCTATTCTTTATTTTTATTTATTTCCGTGTTTCTTTTCTTTATTTTTATTTATTTCTGTTTTTTCTTCATTTTTTATTTATTTCTGTGTTTTCTTTTCTTTATTTTTATTTATTTCTGTTTTCTTTTCTTTATTTTTATTTATTTCTGTTTTGTTCTTTATTTTTATTTATTTCTGTGTTTTTCTTTATTTTTATCTATTTCTGTGTTTCCTTTTCTTTATTTTTTATTTCTGTTTTCTTTTCTTTATTTTTATATAGTTCTGTGTTTTCTTTTCTTTTTTTATTATTTTTTTGTATTTTTGTTTTTGGTGTTTCTTTTCTGTTTATATCTTCTCAGTATCTTCATTCGTTATAGTTCTTTTCTGTGTTTTCTTTTCCTTCCTTATAGTTCTTTTCTGTGTTTTCTTTTCTTCATTTTTTATTTATTTCTGTTTTCTTTTTATTTTTATTTATTTCTGTGTTTTTTTTGTATTTTTATTATTAGTACTTCTGTTCTTTTTATTTCTTATCGGTGTTTTCATTCTTTTTATTTCGTTTCTGTGCTTCTTTTATTTCTTTTCAGTGTTTTCTTTTCTTTATTTTTTATTTATTTCTGTTTTCTTTTCTTTATTTTTTATTCATTTCTGTTTTCTTTTCTTTATTTTTTAATTATTTTTGTTTTCTTTTCTTTATTTTTTTTGTTTTTAGTGTTTCTGTTCCATTTGTTTTTTATCGGTGTTTTCATTCTTTTTATTTCTTTTCTGCGTTTTCTTTTCCTTACTAATATTTCTTTTCTGTGTTTTCTTTTCTTTATTTTTTATTTATTTCTGTTTTCTTTTTTTCTTTTTTATTTATTTCTGTTTTCTTTTCTTTATTTTTATTTATTTCTGTGTTTTCTTTTATTCTTATTATTTTTTGTTTTTTTTTGTTTTTAGTGTTTCTGTTCCGTTTATTTCTGATCGGTGTTTTCATTCTTTTTATTTCTTTTCTGTGCTTTTTTATTTATTTCCTGCGTTTTCTTTTCCTTCCTTATATTTCTTTTCTGTGTTTTCCATTCTTTATTTTTATTTATTTATGCGTTTTGTTTCCTTCGTATTATTTTTTTTTGTATTTTTATTTTTAGTGTTTCTGTTCTGTTTATTTCTGTTCAGTGTTTTCATTCTTTTTATTTCTTTTCTGGGCTTTTTATTTCTTTTCCTTCCTTATATTTCTTTTCTGTGTTTTCTTTTCTTTATTTTTTTAAATTTATTTCTATATTTTTTTCTTTATTTTTCTTTATTTCTGTTTTCTTTTCTTTATTTTTTTCTTTATTTCTATGTTCTTTTTCTTTATTTTTCCTTTATTTTATTTTTCTTTTCTTTATTTATTTCTGTGTTTTCCTTTCTTTCTCATTATTTTCTTGTATTTTTGTTTTTAGTGTATCTGTTCTTTTTATTTCTTTTCTGTGCTTTTTTGTTTTTTCTTTTATTTCTGTTGTTTTTATTTTTTTGTATTTTTTATTTATTCTAAATCTGCTTTGTGTTTTTATTTTACAGTTTTTGTTTTTCCTTCATTTTATTTGTTCTTTGTTTTTTGTTCATTAAAACAATTGCGTGTTTTCTTTTTCCTTCCTCTTCTGTGTTTTATTTCGTTTTTGTATTTACTTGTTCTATGTTTTCATTTTATTTTTTTTTATTATTTACTGTTTTTTATTTCTTGTTTGTGTTTTCTTTTTTAATTTATTCCGAGTTTTTATTTCTGTATTTTGTTTCTTTTCTGTTTTTTTTTCATTTAAAAAAATTTTTTTTTCGTTTCTTTTCGTTTTCTAATTCTTTTCTGTGTTTTTATTTTCATGTATTTTCATGTATTCTTCCTATTTATTTGTTTTTCTTTGTTTTATTTGCTTCATTTTTCTTTTTTCTTTCCCCATTACCTCTCTGTGTTTTCTTTCATTTTTCTATTTATGAGTTTTCATTTTTCCTTTATGTGTTTTCGTTTTTAATTTTCTATTTCTGTTTTTATTTATTTTTATTTTTATTTCTTTCAGTTTACTTCGTGTTTTATTTCCGTTCATATGCGTGTAATCGTTTCTAATTCACTTTTTGCTGTGTTTTAATTTTTATTTTTATACTATTTCAGCGTAGTTTTTCTTTTTATTACTTTGCTGTTTCTTTTTTCTTCTGTATTTTCTTTCTTTTTCTTTCTTTTCTGCATTTTCTTTTTATTTATATTTCCGTGTTTTATTGTATTTTTTCTTTCTTTTCGTTGTTTTGTCTTTTTTTCTGTGTTTTCTTTTGTTTTCTTTATATTTATTTTCAATGCCTTCTATTTTTTTCTCTATATTTTTTATGAGTTTTCTTTTTTATTTATTCTGCGTATTTTAGGTTTACATTTATTTTTTCTGTCATTCCTTTCGTTTTTGTTTGTTTCTGTGTTTTCCTTCTTCAATAGTTTTGTCCATGTATATATTTTATTATTTACGTGTGGAAGTTTTTCTATGCTTTCATATCGCTTGTTTGTGTTTTTCTGTTTTATTTCCTTTCTGTGTTTTTAATTTTTTCAGCTTTCTTTTTATTTTATTTTATTTTTTATTTTCTTTTTATTTTATTTTCATTTCTGTGGTTTTGGCTTTTGATATATTTTTTGTATTTTCTTTCCTTCTATTGCTTTTCTATTTCTTTTCAGTGTTTTTTTTTCTTTCTCCGTTTCGGTATTTTGTACTTCTTATTCCTTTTAGTTTTTTTTTCTTTCTTTTATCGTATATCTGTGTGTCTTTCTTTGTATTCATTTTCTGTGTTTTTTTATTTTTAATTTCTTTCTGCTTTTATATTTATTTCTTTTCTTTATATTCTTTGTTTTTACTTTAGTTTATTCTGTGGTTTCTTTTTTCTGGTTACCTCTGTGTTTTTTTTCACGTTATTTTCTTTTTTGTGTTCTTTTTTCTGGTTTGCTTTTCTTTCACATTTCTTTTCTGCATTTTATTTTTTCAATTGTATTTTTTCTGTATTTTAATTTATTCTGTTCTTTTAGTTTTATTTCTTTTTTATGGTTTTTAAATACTTTATATATTTTTTCTGTACTTTGTTTCATTCTTTTTCTTTTTTTTATTTTTCTTTTCTTTTCTTTTCATTCTTTTTATTCTTTTTCTGTTCTGCGTTTTCTTTTTTATCTTTTCTTTCACTGTTTTTAATTGATTTAAACATATTTAATTTTTTGTGTTTTTTCTCTTTATTTTTTTATCTATGTTTTCTCTCTTATTACTTTTTCTTTTTTATTTTATATATTTATATTTTAAACGTGTTTTTATTTATTATTTTTTCTGTGTTTTCCTTATACGTTTTTTACTTTTCTCGGTTTTCTTTGTATTTTTGCGCTTTTTTTCATTTAATTTTCTGTGTTTTCCTTCTTTTTTATTCTTTTTCCGCTTTCGTTCTTTTAATTTTCTCTGTGTCGTAAATATTTTTATTTTATGTGTTGTTTTTCATTTTTTTTATATTCGGTTCTATCCTCTGTTGTATTTTTCCTTGTTTTTTCTTTTTCTCTGTTTTTATCCTCGTATTTTTTCTATATTTTTTTCGTTCTTATTATTTATTTCTGTGTTGACTGTTTTTTTTTTAATTATTTCGGTAATATTTCGGCTGTCTTTTTGTTTTTTATTTTTTGCTTTTTATCTTTTCTTGCATTTATTAAATTTCTGTGTTTTCTTTCTTTTTTCTGTGTTTCTAATTTTTATTACTTTTCTATGTTTTCTTTTGATTTTATTTCTATGTATTCTTAGTATTTTTTGTGTTTTTTTTCTTTTAAATTTCTTTTCGGTGTTTTCTTTCTTTTTAGTTCTCTTCTCGTTTTTTTTTTAATTTTGCGTGTTGTCTTTAATTTATTTTTTAAATCTATTTTTTCTGTTTTTATTTCTTTTGATTTTTTCTTGATTTTTTCTGTTTCTGTGTTTTTTGTCTTCTTATTTCTTTTCTGTATTTTTATACATTTAGTCATTTCTGTTTTTATTTCTTTGTTATTACCTTTCCGTGTTTTACATTTTTTTGTGTTTTATTTTTATTTTTGTTTTTACTTTCTTGGTTTATATTTCGTTTAAGTGTTTTCGATTTTTTATATTACTTTTCTGTTTTTCTTTATTTCTATTTTGATTGTGTTTTCAAAACTTTTCCTTCTATTGTCTTTAGTTTTTAATTTCTATGCCGTGTTCGGTTTATTATCATTTTCCGTGTATTATTTGATTTCTCTTTTTCTGTGTTTTCGCTTTTATTTATCTTTTTCTTGTTTGTATTTTCTTTCTTTTTATTTTTATTTATTGTATTTCTATGTTTTTTATTTATTGTATTTCTATGTTTTTTATTCATTGTATTTCTATGTTTTCTTTTCTTTTTATTTATTTTTTCTTTTTTTATTACGTTGGGTTATTTACTTTCTTTGATGTATTTCATTTCTGTGTTTTCTTTTTCTTTTTATTTATTTTCTTATTTTTGTAACGTGTCTGTGTTTTCCTATTTTTATTCCCTTTTCTGTGTGTTTTATTTAATTTAATCTTTTCTGTGTTTTGGTGATTTTTATTTTATTTTCCATGTTTTCTTTTTTATGTTATCTTTTCTTTAAGTTTTTTCTATTTGTGTTTTTTTCCAAATTTTCTGTGTTATCTTTCTTTCTACTTTTCTTTCATTTTTCATCCATTTCTGTGTTTTATTGCTTCTTATATTTTTCTGATTTTTGTTTTTTTCGTTTATTTGTTTTTACTTCTTTTCTGTTTTCATTTATTTCTTTTATTTTTATGTTTTCCTTCTGTTTTGTTAATTTTTTCTTTCTTTCTGTGTTTTTTCTGTCTTCTCATTTTATTTTTTCGTCCTTTTATTTTTGTTTTGTATTTCTTTTCTTTATTTGTGTTCGGTTTTTGTACCTTTTTTACATTTACTTTCATTCTTTTTATTTCTTTATTGTTTTCCTTTTTTCTTTTCTGTTTTTTCTATTTTATTTATTTCTTTTTTATTTTATTTTCTTGTCATTTCTTCTCTATGGTTTCTTCTTTCTTTATTTCTGTGTTTTCTTTTATTTCTGCTTTTTTTATTTCTTTTAGTACGTTTCTGTGTTTTTGTCCATTCTCTTTATTACTTCCCAGTAATTTTGCTTTTTATTTCTTTTCTGTGTAGTCTTGCTTTGTATTTTTTTGCGTTTCTTTTCTCTTTTCCTATTTTTTATTTCTTTTTAGTGTTATTTTTTGTGATTTCTTTATTTTATTCCTGTGTTTTCTTGCAATTTTTTTCATTTCTTTTTTTATTTTCATGTTTTTTTATTTTCTCTTTATTTCTCTATTTTGTTTTTTCTTTTCTTATTTTTTTCTGTTTTTTCTTTTTGTCTTTTCTGTGTTGTCTTTTTATGTTTCCCTGTTTCGTTCTTTTTATTTGTTTTCTGGTTTTGTTTCTTTTTATATGTCATGTTTTCTTCTATTTTTGTCTTTCGTTTCTATATTTTCTTTCGTTTTTCTTTTTTTTTAGAATTAAAGAAACTCTTCTTTGTTTTGTTTTTCCTCTCTTTTAATCTCTTTTCACTGTTTACTCACTTTTGTTTCATTTTAGTGTTTTCTTTTTATTTCTTTTTGTTTCTTTTTATTTCTTTTATTCTGTGCTTCTGTTATTATCAATTTTGTGTGTTTTTTTTCTTTTTCTTTCATTGTTTTTACTTTTTGTTTTTTTTGTTTATTCTTTTTATTTATCTTGTATGTTTTCTTTCTGTTTATTTTTTTCGTGTTGTTCATTTCTTCCTTCTCTGTATTTTCTGTTCTTTTTTAAATTTCTTTTGAGTGATTTCTTTCTGTATTTTTCTGTGTTTTTTCTTATTTATTTTTTGTCATTTTATTTTTAAATTGTGTTCTGTGTTTTCTGTTGTTTTCTTTGTTCTATGTTTTGTTTTATCTTATTTTTCCAAGTGTTTTCCCTTTCCTTTTATTTCCTGTCTGTGTTCTAGTTTTTCCCCTTTTCTTTTTATGTGCTTTGTTTTTTTTTTAAATTTCTGTGATTTGTTTTTTTTCTATTTATTTTTGTTTTTCTATTTCATTCTTTTCTGTGTATTTTGTTATTAATTCTTCGTGTTTTGTTTTTCCTTTTTCTATCCTTTCTTTATCTTTCTCTCCTGTTTTTTTATGTCTGTTTATGTCTGTGCTTTCTTTTTAAATATTTTCTTCTGTGTTTTGTTTCTTTTCTCCTTTTTCTGCGTTTTTCGTTTCTTTTTTCTTTTTTATTTCTCTTTATATTATATGTTTTCTTTCTTTTCAATTCTTCTGTTTTCTATTCTTTTGGTTTAGTTCATTTGTGTGTTTTCTTTTAGTTTCTATTTTTGCTGCGTTTTCGTTATATATCTTTTATTTATTTTCTGTTTTTCATTTCTTTTAGCTGTTTCTGTAGGTTCCTTATTTGATTTATTTCTTTTCTGTGTTTTTAAATTACTTTTGACGTGTATTCTTTTTTGTGTTTCTTTCTTTTTTTCTTTTTCCTGTGTTCTTACTTTTTATTCTATTTTTCTTATCTGTGTTTTCTTTCTTTCTCGTTCTTTTCTGTGTTTTTATTTCTTTATATTTCTTTTATGTGTTTTTCTTCCAATTTTCTGTTTTCTTTCTTTTTATTTATAGTGTTATTTTTAATTTTTCCTGTCTTTACGGTATTTTTTTCGTTTCTGCGCTTTTATTTTGTTACTGGGTTTGCTTTCTTTGTATTGCTATTCTGTGTTTACTTTTGATTTTTCCGTGTATTTTATTGTTTGTTTCGTTTTTTTACTGTGCTTTCTTTTCATTGGTATTCTTTCAGTTCTGTTTCTTTCTTTTTTTTATTTCTGTGTTATTCAGTTTATTTCCGTTGGTTTTTTTTCTGTTTTATTTCTTTTCTGTGTTTTCTTTCTTTTTCTTTTTTTTCTGTGTTATCTTTTCTTTTTATTATTTCGTTTCTGTATATTTTTTACTTTCCATTTCTTTTCTGTGTTTTCTCGTACTTTATTTCATTTCTGTGTTTATTTTTTAATTCATCTTCTTTACTGTGTTTTCTGTTTATTCACTTTTATTTCTCTATTTATGTTTAATTTCTTATTATTTGTTCTTTGTATTTTGCCCCTACTTTAGTTTCGTTTCTAATTTTTTTATTTTGTTTTTTTTTTCTGTTCTTTATTTTTTTCAGGGTTTCCTTTCTTCTTATATTTAAACTGCGTTTTATATTTTTCATTTTTATCTCTGTTTTTCAGTGTAGTTTTATGCATTATCTTTATTTATATTTTTCTGTTTTTTCTTTTATTATTTCCATTTTTCGTCGTTTCGTTTTCGCATTTTATTTCTGTTTATTTCCTATCTGGGTTTTTGAATTTTTTTTCTTGTCTGTGTTTGTGTCATTTTTTTTTCGTGTTTTTTCTTTTTTTTTTCTTTTCTATTTAATTTTTTAATTTCTATTTTGGGCTTAGTATGTGTTTTCTGTCTTTGTATTGCTTTTCTGTGCTTTTTTTCCATATTTTTTTTCTGTGTATTCTTTCTTTTTATTGTTTTTGTTTCTTTTTATTTCTGTTTATTATGTTTCTGTGTTTTTCTTCTTCCCATTTTTTCTTTACGCAGTTGGAATGGATCGTTTTTGCTCGTATGTTCTTTCTTTCTTTCTTTTTTATGTTGTTACTCTTTTGTCTTTATTCTCTTTATTTCATCTGTCTTTCCTTCTTTATTTATATATATGTTAAAATTCGCTTCTTTGATTTCATTGTTTATTTGTTTGATCTTCGATTGTTTTCTTTTTCTTCGTTTTTTTTCTTCGTTGTTTCCTTGTTTTTTTTTTCATGATTTTTTTCTTTTTTTATATTTTTCTTTCTGTTTCTACATTTGTATTTTTCTATTTCTCCCTCCTTTTCTTTTTTTCGCTCACACCCCTTTTTCTGCTTTCTCTTCTTTTTCTCTCATCGTCCTCTTTTTATCATTCTCTCCCCTCACCTCTTACCTTTATCTTCGTTTCTTCTTCTTCTTCTTCTTCTTCTTCTTCTTCTTCTTATTTCGTTTCTTATTCTGCTTTCCTCTTATTTTGTTTCCTCTTCTTCTTCTTTTTCTTTTTCTTCTTCTTCTTTCATCATTACCAACGAATGTGAAACGATGCCATCTCCAACGAAACCGCACTTAGAAGCCGAACACATGCTGTTCTATACACAAAGGCAACCTCGAGACATTGCAAAAGACATTGCAAAAGACATTGCAAAAGACATTGCAAAATAGCTAAAAAGTTTTGTCAATAAAAAAATAAACGCAATAAACAAGAGGCGACGAATCTTTAATGTTTCCCGCCATAACATGGCGTAAAATTTTTTCACCTTTTAGGAATTAATTAAATTAAATTAAAACCGCCAAACAAATAAGAAGACACTTGCTACGCCAACCAACACTAAAGTACTGTTATACGACGAAACATCTGTCTGTGAATTATTAAGGCCTTAGTTCTCTGCTAATGGAGTCATATATATTTATATGGTTAAAGTTCTGTTCCTTGTAACGCATACGTTGTTTAAATGTTAAAACAAAATATGTATATAATACGTTTTAAGTCAAATTCTAACACGAAGATTTTGTAAAATAAACAAACATTTATTTGTTAAACATTATTAGCTATATAATTATAAAACTCAAATGACCTTGTAACGAGTGATGTAACCAACTTTCCGGTTTACGACATCCGGTTGCGCATGCGCGCATAAACATTAACCGATAACATAAATAAATAAGCACAAATCGCTTCTTTTGCAGATTTTGACCTGCACACTGAAATATTAACGTTATTATTTCGAAATTATTATTTAACATGGGAAGAGTGGGGGTGTTTTGCAACTATTCTTTATTACAACTATACTGTCGCTATTTTCTGACAACTAAACAACTTTAACTCGTTGACAAACATAAGAACAATTGTACTAAAGCCAAGACTACTAGTACAACTAGTACTGCTACTCTCTATCCGTCCCTTTTTCTTCCTTCTTTCCTTATTTTTTAAATTTTTTGTTTACATTTCTAGATACAAAATAGTTTGAGAACGGCGAATTTGTTGTCACATTTACTAATCTGTTTCATATTAGCTTTATTTTATTTTATTTATTTAGGTTTCATTTTTCTGCTTCAGGTTTTATTAATTATTTTTTTTTAATATATTTTAAGTTCTATAACTTGGTTGAAGGATTCCAATATGGGGTTTTAATTAATATATTTCTCATCGATAGGTTCATGTGCATTTTTGCTGCTAAATGACGTTCGTCAGCGTTCGATTCGTAGGAAAATCATAATTAATTTTCGATTTTTGAGCGATTATTCGGAAAAATACATGGATAGGGAGGATTTTTTTTTCATGTTTGAGTGATCCGCCCGTGATTTTTCATTTAATATACTTTCATAGAAATATTTCTGTTATGTCAAAAAAATTTTCTTTACGTCACAAGTGTCACGCTCACACATGAATTCCATAGCTAATATAACATACTGACCCAACGGGTCACGGGTAGTCTAGTTATTTATAATTTCTTCAGAATACTTTTTCGCTTTTTTCCGTATCATGTTGTCATTAACGGAAAAGATTTACTAGTAAAAATCCGTAGGTTCTTTTCAACTGGAGTTTTTATGTCCAGGCACGTGATTTGAAATGGTTAAAGATTATGTTATCCGTGATATAAGCGTTGATTAATTTTAAAATTAAAAAAGTATATCACGGGGTTGAAGACAACATACAATGGGAAAATTTTGTAAAATAAACAAACATATTTATTTAAGATTTTTATTTATAAATCCTTCTAAACAATCGATAACAATTAAAATCCAACTTGAGGGCTCTTCTATCAGACTCTTCAGCTTTACATTCACAGGACACATGAACTGGAGCAAATACATTCGAGACATTACACAGGCTGGTGCAATATATATGCAGTAGAATCCCGGGATAACGTGGCCCTAGGATATGGCTTTTTTAGGTTACGATGTAGAACACGATGTTTTCCCGACTCCTGGTTACGGTATTCGCACCACCGTATATTACCCCACCCCCAATTTAATTTGTCATATTTTTGGGTTTGTTTTGTTTATTAAAATGTTTGGTGAAAGTAGAGAATGGTTTCATAAAATAATTAAATTTATCGTTATTTTATGTTTCCAATGTAATTCCCCACATCAGAAAAAAAAATTGTATTTGTCAGATTTTGCCCCCCCCTCCTCAATCGCCAAACTTGAAAAATGCTAGACGTGACATATCACGTTGAACGTTTGGTGGCAAAAAATTGGGTGCTCATTTTACGTTAAATTTATATAGAAAAGAGATACCCCACTATAAGATGTTATTCTTATTGTTTTTTACAATTTCTTCTCTCATAATATTTATAAAGACTATTTAAATATATTAGGCTGAAAAAAGTAGATCTCCATTTTTTTAGGGGTTAAACGCCGCTCGGTTACGTCTGTTTAAAGTTACCTTTTTAGTAAGAAAATAAGTTTGTGATCGATGAAATTAACGCGAAAAAAGAAAAAAGTGTAAATTGTGGAATTTAGAGGGAGCAGTAGAGTTTTATTATTTTTTAGGTATTAAACGACGTTGGATTACATGGTAAACATTTACCGATTTAAAACAAACAAATGAAATCTTCAATTTTTTTCTTAAGTGTTTTTCTTTTGTTTGAATATAAAAAGAAACAATAAAAGGCAAACATTTTTCTATCTATACGGAATTATTTTTTCAGCTAGAAACTTAATGAAATTACCAAATGATATTTCGTGGTGGTTTGATTTTTCTCATGCATAGCATCTAGGGGAAACTAACTCTAAAAAAAGTTTTTTTTAAAAAAGTCGCTGTTGGAAATATTAATTCAAAAATAAATTAAATTAAATATATTATCAACATAATTGTTTAAATTTATTAAAATACATTTTTAAATAGAATACTGAAATTAATTCTCTCGCTGAAACATTAACTAAGATACCGCTATTTAGTAAAATCGATTTTTCTTAATATCACATGCAAATAAGGTTATTTCTTAATTGTCTATTTTTGCATATATCATACTATATATAGAAATAAATGAAAGATTAAAGTAAGACACGTTGTATTAATCAAATTGTGAACAAACAAACAGACAGGAATACGAATATATATATATATATATATATATATATATATATATATATATATATATAGAGAGAGAGAGAGAGAGATTAATATACATATATATATATATATATATATATATATATATATATATATATATATATATATATAAACTAAACTAAAATATTGAAGAGTTACGAAGGCAGGAGAAATAGTAGCATTAAAACGAGAGGCATTTATTATTTTTACTTGGTCACTACAATCCTCATGCTCTTTTGCCAGAAATTTAATGCTTGTTTCTGCAGAACGCTCGTGACAGGGGTTGCTTGCTTAAAGTCCCACACCGTCAATATTTGCAACAGAGAGATGAAAGAAAGACATACGTTATTATCACTCGTTAGTTTTCAATAGACTGAGGAGTTTAGATTGTTATGGTTTGTGCAGAGTGATGCCAAGGAAGTTGCAGTCGTAATTTGCCAAAACCATCCCGTTTTTTTCCTTCCTACCTTTTGCTGTTTTTCCAATCTTCACTTTTTCTAAAGACATTTTTGGTCAGAACGAAACCGGCCAATCTCTCGTTTTATATTGCTTCCGATTTTTAATTGTTTTTTTTTTTATTTATGTCTGGGTGTTTGGCGGTGTATGCTGAGCAAAAACCAAAAACAAAAAAAAAGGTCAATTGTTTTAAATTTGACCCCGATTATGACCCCTTAATATTTATTGTTTTGGGCTCAAGTCGAGTTATTAAGTTAGATCCATGTCCAAGGAACCTATATCTAAAATTTCAAGTGTTTAGACCCAAAATTGTTTGAGGAGTTTGGGAGGGTTCTCAAAGATCAAATCGTTGAACTTTGACCCCTTAACAGCGAAATTTCTGGCCAAAATTTTTAATGAGTTCATGTGTCACTTTGGCACAGTGGTAACGTCACCAGCTTGGAATGCTACAGCTTCGAGCCTAGCTGATGGCACCGAAATACTCCCTTTTTTTACTTTTGAAATCACGACTATATAATAATATGTAGGAAAGCTGGAAAAATATAATATATCACCCTGGCAAAGCCAGCCCCCACCCAACTAGCATATATATATATATATATATATATATATATATATATATATATATATATATATATATATATATATATATTAGCAAAAGTACCCGTCGTTAACTGGGTTCAAAAACATCCTACAGAAAATGGACTCTGATTTATGAAAGTATGATAGGTTATGAAAAGAAAGGGTTGTAAAGAGATAGCTTCGAATTTGGGGGTATCAAAACCAAAGCAAAATATGATGAAAGTAAAAATAAAATAGATAAACCCCATGATTTATTATACCATACCTGTTAACACTGAACCACTTATCACAATATTCTGTGGATCTATATTAAAAAAATCTTGTTAAACTTTGTGACATATTTCCATGGAAGTCAGGCGCGAACGAACACCCCATAATTTTATTATATCATATTTCTTCAAACTGAAACATAATTATCAAAGTAAACTTACGCAAATAAATATGAAAAGTCTTTATTAAAGTTTGTGCCTATTTCCATTCTATGGAGGTCAGGCGCGAACGCAGACCCCACAATTTATTATACCATCCCTATTTAAGTTAAAACATACTTATCAAAGTATTATTATGTACATCTATATCAAAAACACTTATAAACGTTTTTTTTAAATTTTAAATTTTTTTATTTCCATACTTTGTTGACCAGACGTGTACGCAGACCCCACAATTTTTATGAATCATCCTTATGCCAGATCAAACATACCCATTCCTGTGTCTCGATACATCTTCTATCAATGTATGTGATCAGTTTTCTATAATAGCCAACCATATAGGAGCCTATTCGTGACCAGACACACAAACAGACGTTCAGCTTTATATATATATATATATATATATATATATATATATATATATGTATGTGTGTGTGTGTTTGTGTGTGTGTGTGTTTGTTTCTATAAAGACAAATTACAAATTAAACACAGTTGTCTGTTTTTGTTTCTCTCGTGTTTAACTGTAATTGATTTCTGTATTCCATACATCATGTTCTTACAAATTTTTATTTTAAAATATATTAGGTTGGCGCAAAAATTATATCGTTTTTTTTACTAACTATATATATATAAACGATATTATTTTTGCAACAAACTAATACGTCGCATTTTATCCTCATATATATATATATATATATATATATATATATATATATAGAGAGAGAGAGAGAGAGAGAGAGAGAGGGAGAGAGAGAGAGAGAGAGAGAGAGATGTGTGTGTGTGTATGTGATGATAATAATTGAAATAGTATTCCGACAAAATAGAGAAATAAAAAAAGGAAAAAAAAAAAAAAACTGAGTTACGTGTTCATCAACGTTTCGTCTTTATTTCGAGATTCATTAAGAGAAAGTATCAAAATAAAGACGAAACGTTGATGAACACATAACTCGGTTTGTTAGTTTATATATATATATATATATATATATATATATATATATATGTGTGTGTGTGTGTGTGTGTGTGTGTGTGTTTGTGTGTGTGTGTGTAAATTATAATTAAATAATAATGATTCTTTTGTACCTACAGACACTAGTGTTTCATGCTTACACAATCATCAGTGTAGGGTAAAAACTCCTTCCGGTTAAGGGATTCGAATATAGCTACGAAGAATGTTCACACAAGCGGAAGTCGTGAGCATCGTAGAGACGCTAGTTGACTGTTTTAGTTATAATTCCGCAGACAGTGACCACGTTAATATTCTTAAAAGGGATGATGGTTCAATAAGAATTACTAATTTATACCTACAGACCCTAAGCTGGCATGCTTACGCAATCATCAGTGTAGGGTAACAATTCCTGCCGATCATAATATTCGAACCCTTTTGCTCCATTTACTATATATATATATATATATATATATATATATATATATATATATATATATATATATATATATATATATATATTAAATAAGTTTAAATGCATTGGCATAAGACAATAGTTTTTTCAGAAGTGCTCAGTACATATGTAGATCTTATATAATGAAAATTATATAAACATCAGAAAAATACTACGTGAATTAATCTACTTTTCGATAATGTTAATCATCGCGTAAGGTGTTCAACAATGACAGTTTTCATTTTATACTCATATGTTACTATACACTATAATTCCAGTTAGCCATTGATACCACTGGTTTCAAGAGGGATAAGAAGCATTGCGTTTCGAGCTTAACAGGTTACATTACCCAGTGGAATAATTTTTGGCCTGGAAACATATTTATCCATTAAAAATTATTATGATTGCTACATTGAATGTGAGCACTTTGAGAGAAATATAAAAAATGTTTCTAATTAAGCGAGGTTGCGAAAGTTATCTCCCTTGGCAGATGAGCGCTTTTTGAAACTTATACTTGCCAATAGAATATAAGCTATACCTCTCTTATTTTTAATTTGACCGTTGGGCGTTGCGGTGACCGAATGCTTAAGAATATTGGATTGAATTTACTCATGGGCAAGGTCTAACTCCTTTTAGCGGTGGTTCAGTTATATAAGAATAACTAATAATTTTTATATATGTGGTTATTAAATATTTATTATTATTATTATTATTATTATTATTATTATTATTATTATTATTATTTACATGTAATTATTTTAAATATATATATATATATATATATATATATATATATAAGTATATATTCAACCACTTTAATGAGTCGTAGATGACGAAAAAGTGTCAGTAGATAATTATATTTTAAAAATAAATAAATATATATATGTGTGTGTGTGTGTGTGTGTTTCTATATATATTTAAGTATATATGTATATATACGTTTATGTATATATATATATTAGTGTTGGGAAGCGGTATCGAAATCGGGAGAAAAAAACAAATTGTGCCCATTTTCCGATGCCAAAAACGATTATTTTAATTATATTTTTCATTTGATTTGGTTTAAAATATTTTTTACTACAAATAGTAAAATAATTAATTTTTATTGATTTGAAAATACTTGTAAAACTAAAATCTATTGACTATGCACCGCCAGTGTATATTTACGTTGGAGAAAATATCTGCACATTTAACATGTGTCTTTACGGTAATCGCGAAAAATAACAATTGTATAGTTAAACATTTAGAGATTAATAAAGAATCGAAATCGGAATCGGTAATTGTATCGGAATCGGAAAAAATATTGGAATCCCTTTACAATTAATACACACACGCACGCACGCACATATGCATACACACAGACACACACACAGACACACACACACAGACAAACACACACACACATATATATATATAAATTAATGACAAAAGTCTTTATTTCAAATTTGAAGATGTTGACCATCTTACTATTTATTTCTTTAATCACGTTGACATGCACAATTCTTGATAGAACCTGTTTCGTAGCACAAAATCATTCATGTAATTATTATGTCAATTATTGACTTTATTTCGCCCTTAATCCATCAGAAGAAAAAGCACTTACCAATTTTAGAAGAAAGCGAAGTCCTATAGGCATGATTACAAAATCCACAAATTGGCAGAGAATTGCAATTATTTCTTTCATTTTGTTACGCCATCCGAGAACTTATTAATATTAGGCAATATCTTTATATTTCAATTCAACAGATGTACATTCAAACAACTATTTATATCGCCGCTTTCTTTTCGAGTTATTTTAGTAAGATTGCAATTAAAATGAAAATGTACCGATATCTACACGGATTGAACTCGGTTTTAAATGTTCATGCGTCACTTGCACACATTTTCACCCTTTCTCGACTTTTCGCGTCATTTTTATTCATTGTCGCAGAGGAAAACGAAAAGCACACACGCATCAGATTGCTTAGCGATCGTTCTCGAGTTAGATAAGCCTGTTTGCTGCCAAATTTCCTATTTTATCACTTTCCCCGAAAACGCTCTATTTTAAACAAGCGATCATGCACCTACATGCATGCATGCATACATACATACATACGTGCATATATATGTATGTGTGCGCGCGTTTAAATTCGTGTATTTTTATTTCATATGTATATGTTCACTTGTCTTGTGTGAGTTTGTTATTATTGGTTTCATATCTGCTCTGCAACCTATCTATCTATCTATCTATCTATCTATCTATCTATCTATCTCCTTCTTTCTGTGTGTATGTGTGCATTTGCTTGCGTATATAGTTGTGTTATATATATATATATATATATATATATATATTAAATTGTCATTCAATAAATTTCAAAAAACTCTCATTGAAATGAATTTCATATCAAAGAATTTTTATTATTCTAAGCAAGACAAAGAATGCTTTAGAAAGTTAATCTCCTTAACCTATAGGGTTTCGATGTCTACCATCTCATCAGAGGAGAGAAAATATTAGCAAATGCTTATAAAGGTATGCACCCTATTTGCTAAAGTCAGTGAGGCATGGAAAGTCAAAGTCAAAATAATAAATTTATCAGAAGTCCTGTAATAGGAGGAGTTGCAGATAAAGGATATGAAAGTTTTTTTTTAGATCCAGCTTGCTTGGTAAAATACATGTTATGCGTTCTAGCGGAGTATATATATATATATATATATATATATATATATATATATATATATATATATATATATATATATATATATATATATATATATTTGTATGTGTGTGTGTGTATATTTTTGTATATATATGTTGTATACGTATGTGAACATGTGTCTTACTGAGCCTGTATTTATTGGCTTTAGGTCTGCTCTACAATCTATCTATCTATCTATCTATCTATCTATCTATCTATCTATCTATCTATCTGTCTGTGTGTGTGTGTGTGTGTATATATATATATATATATATATATATATATATATTAATATACATATATATATATAAGAGCAAATAGTTAATAAAACATGTTAAGAACACTTTGAGTTAAAAGAGTTAAAAACATATTTAATATGGAAAGAAAACACTTAATAAATGGATAGTCCTTAATCCGCGTAGTTTCGAAGAAATACATTCCTTCTCATCAGAGGGTAGGAATTAGCAAAATGCACGATCGGAGTTTGCATACAAAACTGCAAGTAAGTCAAAGATCTTACTTGATAACAAAAAGTGAAGTATAGGGAATATGGTGAAGAAAAAGGTGATTTCACGTCTGGTGAAAGGTAAATTATCCAATGATGGTAAAATCCAAAAAATGTAAAATATATTTTATATATATATATATATATATATATATATATATATATATATATATATATATATATATATATATATATAGTAGTCATCCAAAGACACACTGTTTCGCTGTATCATTTTACTAACTGAGCAAAACGGGCGAAAATCGAGTTTTAGATTTCCGGTTTGTTGGCTGTTATGGGTTTTGTGGGCTGCGACGTTGTCTAGCTGTAGAAATAATTTTATATTCTCTCACATTCTGAATGTATATATATATATATATATATATGTATATATATGTATATATATACATATACATATATATATATACATTCAGAATGTGAGAGAATATATATATAGCTATATATATATACATATATATATACATTCAGAATGCGAGAGAATATATATATATATATATATATCTATCTATCTCTATATATATATATATATATATATATATATATATATATATATGAATGTTTGTCTGTGCGCGTATGTGTGTACGTGCATGTGTGCGTTTGTAAGTGTGTGTGCGTGCGTTTGTGTGTATGAGAGTCAGTATGAAATAAAGAGTTAAGAAAGAAATTAACATTAGTTTATGAAAACTGTGGAGAAATATTAAGCTCTTTTATCCAAAAGAATATTATCAAACGAATCGACCAAAGTATATTACGTTAGCGTTTACGTTGGAAATTATGATTTAAATTATGCAGAATTGCAATAAAATGTATTGTTTGACAAAGGAGCACGAGTAATTCAAAAAAAAATTTTTTTTCCTTAATCCATCAATTTTCAATGAATGGCTCATCTCATCGGAGCAATTGTTATTAGCAAAAAAGATTTGGCTAATTATAAATTTTGCTTATTAGCACATAAAATGAGAATTAAAACTGTAATGCTAAGCTTTCCATCTTACATATTTTAAGAATTTATCTGAAGATTGTATGAATTTATGTCTGCTTAGAAAGTGTAGGGATATTTTTGGAGGAAAGGCCGATATACTATTTGTCGACCATATCTGCAAGGGATGGTATAGCCTAACCTTAAGCGAGCTGAACAAATTAAATGAAATAATGAAATTCTGTAGGAGTAAAGATTGTATAATACTGTAAATCTAATGTTCAAATAGAGCTGAATATGCGAGAGATATAATTTATAAAAATGGAAATGCTGACTGAAATTACGTAGGATTACAAAAAAAAATTATTGCTTAACAAAGAAGTACAAATAATTATTAAATTTTTTCCTTAATCCATGGATTTTCACTGAATAGCTCATCTCATCGGAGCAAATGTTGTTAGAAAAATAGATGCAGGTAATTATAACATTTGCTTACTAGTACATAAATTGAAAATTAAAAATGAGATGTTACTGTAAATATATATATATATATATATATGTATATATATATATATATATATATATATATATATAGTGAATAAATGACAAAAAACTATATTCCTAAATTCATGATGTTGACCATCTTATAATTCATTTCTGTTAAATCAGTTGACATCTACAATTCTTTCAAAAATTGTAAATGTCAACTGAATTAAAGGAATATATATAGCATGTCAACTCTTAAGATTATTTTACAGTCAAAGCAAAATACTAATTATACCTGATTTGTTAGTACCATTAATCGAATACAAGTTACTATTTTACACATGTTCAAAATTTTAAGTATTACTTGATAGGTATTAGTGTCTTATTTAATCAAAAGAATAAATTATAAGATGGTCAAAAGCATGAATTTTGGAATATAGTTTTTTGGTCATTTATTCACTAAATTGCTCTTTAACTACATTGAGTTTCTTAAATAAGGATTTGTATATGTAAAATGTTTTTGACTTGTAATGGAGGTTTGAGACGAATGGATTCGCCAATCATTTTTTATAACCAACGGCTGTGCTAAACAACCAATGAAAACGCCCCAAAATTATTATAAAAATTGTCGAATTTTAGATTCAATCAGTTCGCCGTTTACTACGTCACGGACCGCATTTAATTCTTGACCGCCGTCTTGGTTACTGATCTGAACTACGCCGCCATCTTGGTTACTGATCTGAACTACGCCGCCATCTTTGTTCAACACAATATCTCAGAACTTAAGAGGTTAACTACGCCACGGACCGCATTTGATTCTTGGTCGCCATCTTGGTTACTGATCTGCACTACGCCGCCATCTTTGTTCAACACAATGTCTCAAAACTTAATATTATAAGAAAATATATTTCTAAAGAAATATATATGTGTGTGTGTGGGGGGGCGTGTGTGTAAAGTTTGTAAGTGTTTTCCTAAATCCATAGGTTTTTCAATGAATTCCCCATTGCTTTATCTTGCATATTGAACTTTATTTATTTAATTAGAATCGCTTCATAAATATTGATATTAATATTGATTTGAACTTTATATATACAATAATGTACAATCTGTAATTCTACAACATTTCAGTATTCCATTTTAATTGGGTAATTATAAATATATAATATGTGTGTGCATGCGCGCACGTGCGTATGTGTATGCGTATATGTGGGTTTGTTCATTCGATTTTCTAAATTTTTCCGTTTTCAGCATATTATTTCTAAAAAAAAAAAATCTCGCACACACATTTCACATAGTCTTTGAAATAGCTGGTGAATATATGGCATATGGTAGGAAGCCTAATACCCAGCAAAATATAAAAAGACAAGGGAATTGAAAAAAAAAAATATATATATTTACAACGAATTTCTGTCTTTATCGTCGTGATGTTCTGACCGCGACATTCTCGGGTCTTTCTCTATTTCTTATCTCTATTTCAGTCACCTTTAAAGTTTTGAATGTAGTTCCGAAGAGAGGGTGTCACGCGCTTTCATTTGTTTTATGCATATGTCGTTGAAAAATCGTATTTTACTCACTAATACCGTGAATTTTAAAAGAAATGAACTGTACTTCCCGACGTCGCTCCGTAATGTCGTTGTGTAACAGAGCGCGTATAAACGCGCATGAGAAAATCAGCAGCAGCTGTACGATAGTTTGCTAACGAAGATATAAGCAGAAGCAGCAGCAGCTGTTAAAACACGTATGCAAATTAGTACGTTTGCGGGAGCTTACGTCACACGAAAAAGAAAAAAATACACCGTGTGGTCGAAGGGAGAACCAAGTTCCGTGGCGGGTAAGATGAACGTGTCAAGGTCGAGGGCGAGAAAGCGCTGGTGAGCGTCAACGTGAGGTGGCGGCGACAGCGACATTTAAAAAGCATATGCGTGTGCGAAAAGACTTTTGGAAATATAATGAAATGCGTTTTGGAGGAACCACGAATAAATACATTTAATTTGCACATGAAAAAATTCCGAGCTGGATTTTTATTTCTTTCCTTATTTATTTGTTTCTTTCTTCTACGACGGTATCAGACAGCGTATGGGTACGAGAGGGTTGAAGTGTAACGACATAGTTAAAAGAATAACGGCCAAAAAGGAAATAAATGTATATCGACAAATACAGCTATCCGTCGTTTTAAAAAGTGATATAGGCCAATTAAAAATAATTCAGAACGTGTCAAATTATTTTCTAGGAGAAAATGAATCGAATTACACTTTATTCTTCTTAACAGCATCCTGCTGTAATGTTACATGTTAACATGTGGAGACCGTCGCAATAACGAAGGAAAGGAAGCGGAAAGAAATTCGAATCGCTTTTTCAGTTTTAAACGAAAACCATTTATTCTTGGTATTCCCAACAACGTACTGCGTCTTGTTTAAAACAGTTCGTTTCTCGCATCGACATGTCTTTTTAAGACACTTCCGTCACCCACGTGTTGATCGCTGTCATTTTCCGGCCATGTCTCCGACACTTGCTTCCTCGTCGCTTCTCTGACCGTGTGTGACTTCTCATCTCTGCTGTTACGTCACCCAGGTAGCTCGAACACGTACTATTTTTCTGTCCTTTCCCAGTCACAAAGGTTTTTAAATTGCATTGTGCGAGAGAATATCACCTCTTTCAGATAAAAAAAAAGTTTACCAAAAAAAGTTTACCAAAATTAACCTTGCGGAAAGGGGTCAACGACCGCCATCTTTAAAGGGTCCCCCCAATTCTAGTTTCCCTCTCTCAACTCAATTATTAAGGATATCTTCAAAAATAACAAATATATCAATGTGAAATTTGATATGACCCCTTTCTCCGAGGTTAATTTTAATAAACTTTTTTTTATCTGAAAGAGGAGTTATTTCTGCCCACAATGCAATTTAAAAACCTCTGTTAGCAATTTATATGAGGTTGAGACAAAAAAAGAAAAACAGCTAGATTGACTGGACTAGTATCAAATAATCTAAAAGGGTTGATATGCCGTAAACCAAAATCAAATAAAACCAAACCTATGAGGTAATAATTATATTCAACTTCATGAAAACTGTTGATTTATAAAATTTCAGATTGATACATTTGTAATTTTTGAAGATATACTTACAATAATTGAGTTGAGAGAGGGAAACTAGAATCAGGGGACCCTTTAAAGATGGCGGTCGTTGACCCCTTTCCGCAAGGTTAATTTTGGTAAACTTTTTTTTATCTGAAAGAGGAGATATTCTTGCCCATAATGCAATTTAAAAACCTTTGTTAGCAATTTGTTTGAGGTTGAGCCAAAAAATGAGCTAGATTGACTGGACTACTGGAGCAAACTTGACAAAAATATATTTTCATAACATATATATATATATATATATATATATATATATATATATATATATATATATATATATATATATGTGTGTGTGTGTGTGTGTGCGTGTGTGTGTGTGCAGGTATGTAAATATGTGTGTGTGCGCGCACGCGTGTGTGCATGTGTGTGTATGCGGTTATGTATATGTGTGTGTGTATGTTAATTCAATTTTCCCAGCTCTCCCATTTTCGTCAATATTATTTCCAAAAATCTCGCACACACGCCCATGCGCTAGTGGCACTCCGTTAGACGCAAAATGTCCAAAGTTCAGCCGCTCTCTAATACAAAACGTCTCTCCCTCTCACCTATCTGCCAGTATCTCTTATGTTTCTATCACCTTCCCTGCCCCACATAGTTGATCCCCCGCGCCACCTTTCCCGCCAGTGATCCGATGTGAAATGGGCTTATCCTAAGAACATCTTCCAAGAAAACGAAAAGTGAAATTTCGGAAAAATTTTTCCGGTTTTGAGTTTGGAGGTTGGGGGGAGGGGCAGGGGATTAGTAGGCGTTTGATGCGGGGAAGAGGGAAAAGTGCCTCTTTGGAAATCCGCTCTTCTTTCTGGAAATCCTCGAAGTGTGCTAATCCATATCCGGGTAATTGGGCGGCTAGATGTCAGCTCCACACACAAGAGATTTGGCCGGCATCGACCTCGGCTCGGCGGTATAATGGATGTACGGAGGGAAGGCGGACGAGGATTTACAAGAAGTGCCCGAATCAAGATGAAGAAAATGGCACTTTATTGGCCGTTCGAACTTTGATAATAATAATAATAATAATAATAATAATAATAATAATAATAATAATAATAGAAAGAAGAAAAACCAGAATAATAATAATAATAATAATAATAATAATGATTCTTCTTCTTCTTCTTCTTCTTCTTCTTCTTCTTCTTCTTATTATTATTATTATTATAATTAAAAGACGAAAAAAACCCAGAAGAGTTCTAATAATAATAATAATAATAATAATAATAATAGAAAAAAGAAAAAAAAACAGAAGAAGGGTTACAACAACAACAACAATAATAATAATAATAATAATAATAATAATAATAATAATAATAATAATAATAATAATAATAAAACCCTTGAATGCGGAGAATAATACAAGACAATATAACGAATAAGCGTTACAGGGAATGAAGAACACCGAAACTGCATATTTACAAGTTCTACACCCCCCCATCATGTAATCCCCCCATTGTTTCATCACCGACCCCCCCCCAAAAAAAAATGATACCAAAGGGCCGAGAAGGGTCAGTAAAGACTGAAAGACCGAGGAGCGAGCGCCAACCAGACCTCGGCTAGACAAGCGCAAAGAGAACTGAAAGATAATAATAATAATAATAATAATAATAATAATAATAATAATAATAATAATAATAATAATGATGATGATAATAATAATAATAATAATAATAATAATAATAATGATAATAATCATAATAATAATAATAATAATAATAATAATAATAATAATACGAAGAAGAAGAAGAAGAAGAAGAAGAAGGAATTGACGGACGAATATAAGTTTAAGCAGAAAAGAAGAAATATAGAAATATGGCAAGACAACGAAATAATTTGAAGAGAGAAAAAATGAAAAAGAATACGAGATGTAAAAGAAGAGAAAAGGTTCAAGCAAGGATGATGATGATGATGATGATGATGATGATGATGAGGAGGAGGAGGATAATGATGATGATGATGATGATGATGATGATGATGATGATGATGATGATGATGAGGATTGTATGTATATATGTACATAAAAGTAATGATGATTGAAAGAATTTAAAAAAAAAGGAAACATTTTGCTTTTAACATGATGATGATGATGATGATGATGATGATGATGATGATGATGATGATGATATTCTTTCGTTGAACATCAATAATTCATTCTCAGGTGCTAGCATTCGTTTCCCTGATATTTTTTCTAGACGGAATTCTTTCGAAAACGTATTGGGTACTCAGGGTAGGGATCACGTGAAGGTTGCCTGCATCGTTAAGTGAAAGTGTTTCTCTGGAATGGACTGAACTCAAAATTCGCGCGCTTATGTTATCATTAGGACTATGACAACAGCATATTCTTTTCATTGTTTTGACACTCGAGTCTATATTCGACACAGTTAGACATAGTTAATCAATCGAGAACAACACCACATATAAAAGCATATATCAACGGATACACACTCGAGAGTCAAAACAATGAAAAGAATATGCTGTTGTCTTAGCTATAGTTATCAGTCCGTATCGTTAACCGCTCAGCCACCGTTACCTCCCTGCTACAGCTGCTGATGCGATTATGATGAAGTATGGGGACTGGAAGAAGATAGACAAAAAAGAAAACAATTCCATATGTACAACTTTGGGAACATCTGAAGATTTCATTTCGATATTCTAACAAAGTCATTAGAAAATGTATTTGCCTTATAACGTTTAGGCGTTGCGGGAACAAACAAACAGAACTCGACTTATACTTTCTTTTTTTTTTAACACAAGTCGTTTATCACAGTTTGTGTTTTTTATTTCCCCGTCTCGACGCCAGCTTAAAAGTCTTTCTCTGCGGGGCCACATGTCGATCTCACCTGAAGCGCGTTTCTCTTTTTGCTCCACAAAACCCCGAACGAAGACAGCCATTTCTTGTCTTCAATTTACGCGCCCATCTTTTTCATTCGCACCTTTTTTTTCTCCTTGTCTCGACACCAGCTTAAAAGTCTCCCGCCATCGTCCATCTCGCCCGTCGTACACTTTCGACTTTACATCCCCATCTATAATATAAATCTCACCTGTCTGTTTAAATGTATGTATGTATGTATGTATGTATGTATGTATGCCTAAAACTTTCGACAGAGGCGACGGATTTTATCGAGATCGGTATCGTTTTGACGCTCGCCCCTTCGGACGACAAATATCGAAAATTTGGCTAAAACATTAATTCCTTCACCCTCAACTGGGCACTTTTCCGCAGGGAGGGTCCTTCTTTTGCCGATATTTTCGAAAGTTATCGCCTCTCTTAGATTGACTAGCTTTAATTTAAACCTACGTCACTTCCGGTTTGTCGATGGGCGCAAGAGCAAAGACGTCACTTTTCTTTTTCATGTTCTTTTTCTCCTTCACGATACGGGTTCGAGCCTGCCTTCCTACTACTACTTTTTTTGTAATTTTGTCTCAATACACACGTCCAAACACCCTGGCAACACCGGGCACCCAGGCTAGTCTTTTATAACCGCACTTTTTCTTCTGCCGACCCCGTGATATTCTTTTTTTTTCTTTTTCATCTTGCATACTTCCTAATTTGCATATGTGCTTTTTTTCGGCAGGCCAGCTATCTTACAGCTCCTGCTAATATTTTCCCACACGCTTATCGTGCTCTGTTACAAACTTTGGCTGGCCTGCTTTCCAGCTGACCAAACTATAGTATAGTCGTCTTCAAGTCTAGTGTAAACAAGTTCTTGTTGAACTATCTCCTAAAATAATCAAACTATACAAAATTTCCGCTAACGATTTATTGTTCCGAGTACTATCGTACACTCATTAACACTTATCCTGGAGTGGCCTTCGAGTCTTGGTAAATTTTGATTCCTTTGTAAAAAAAAAAACCTACCTATCAACCATCTAACCCAGTTACAGTATGCATTGCCGATGGATTAATGATCTCGTAAGGTAGAGTTAGTTTCTATATGTAAAATTTACTAAATACCAGGAGTGAAATGCCAAGGATTGTACATACAGGACATATTTCACAATGAGATGCCTTTTTGGCAAAGAAGAAATCAGTTTAATGAATCTTTGTACACGTGGAAACTCCGGACCGGTATCTTTAAATTTATTGCAATGCTAAATTGTCGTTATTATACTGTTTATTTGAATTAATTTTGTCTAATACATTTTATTTCAGTCAGAAGTTAAAGGCAAAATGTCTAGAATATCCCCCCTCCGAGGAAAAAAAAAATTAGCATTAATGCTTTACTCTCTCTATAAATATAAACGAAAAGATCTCTCCCACCATAACCCATTCTTCCGCTATAGCAGCGAAACTCGAAGAACAAATGTCAGTGAGTTAAAAACTTTCCTACGTAATAGAGATGCCATTTTGGCAAAGAAGAAATCAATTTAATGAATCTCTGAACACGTAGAAACTCCGGACCGTATCTTTAAAATTATTTTAGTGATAAATTGTCATAATTTCTTTGTTTGAAGTGCCTTTTGGGAAGAAGAAAAAAATGAACACTCTTAAATGGAAATTACAGTAACCTATATCTATTCCATCTTTTCATTCGTAATTATGGGAGGGGAATGTAACTTCAAATATCATAAATTTCAAATTAAAGCGACGGACTTATACTACTTAAATATTAATAAGTCCTTACATCCCTCCCACTGTTTTTTTTTTTTAATGGAGAGTTGACAACGCATTGTGAATGCGTTATCGGCAGTTCTCGTTACTCTCGCTTCCTCTTATTTATCCCTTCCAATGAGTGATGTTTCTGACAAAGGGTGAAGAAAAAGCTTCTCTCCAGGACGACAGTACTTCGTGAACA
Organism: Euprymna scolopes; assembly: GCF_053919585.1. NCBI lineage: Eukaryota > Metazoa > Mollusca > Cephalopoda > Sepiida > Sepiolidae > Euprymna > Euprymna scolopes. The sequence continues at coordinate 42,672,444 of NC_136504.1, read as the reverse complement.
GTAGCCTGAGATGTCGGAAATTTTCTGTTCCTATGTCTATCCTTGTGGCCATGTCACTAGTGAGGGTGCTGGAGGTAAACGTTTCATCTGGGCTGACGTTATCCGCCTGATAGTCAGGGATCCGAACCTTGGATTAACCACCAAGGAGGCTGTCCTATCAGCAGGTGCAAAATACTGGGGCTGATGTATTGCTATTTGGTGAATGGACTCTGGACCATGCAGTAGTTTCGAGTGGGGCCTCTCGATGCCATACTAGTGGGTAATTGTTACGGTTTTTCCTTATCATGCCTACAAAAAAAAATCTTCCTCTCCTTTTCTCTCTTACCTTCCCTCTCTGTCCTGCTCTAACCAAGTCTGTCGGCCTGTTCCACAAATCCCAATCCTCAACATGAAATACCTCCAGAAAAATAACCCGTGTAAACACAGAACCCCATCCTCCAACGTAGACCCCTACTACCATGTCTCCTTCTCCAACATCAGGGGTCTACGTTCCAACCTTCAAGAGGTTGAAACCCAGTTATAGGAAACAAAACCAGACATATTCTTCCTAAGTGAAACTGGCATTAAGCCGACCGCTTCCCTTGACGAATTCATAATTAAAGGATACTCTAACTTAACATCTAAATCTGACCTCCAAGATCGCCATCGACATGGAATATGTGCTTAAATCAAAGATGGTTTTCCGTGTGGTAGGGATATCTGCAGAGAAGACACTAATCTACCTTATATGTGCTTCCGGGTTGCACTTGTTTACACCACTGCATTTATATACACAACAGCGGAGTTACTATCCTTAAAAGCATATCTGAAAAAATTGATCGCATTCTGTCTGCTCACCCTTCAGCTAACATCCACATTTGTGGTGACTTCAATGTCCACAATGCGGAATGGCTGACCCACTCTATCAAGACAGATGATGAGGGGAGGTTGTGTCATGATTTTGCCATTGCCTATGACCTCACTCTGATTGTTCACGAACCCAGCCGAGTGTCCGATACTTCCGGTCAGTATGCTACCTTTCTATACCTTTTTCTCACAACTTCCCCTGAGCTGTGGGTTCATGTTCCGTTCTGTCTCCTCTGGGATCTTTCGACCACGCGGTTGTATCAGTAAAGATAAAAACGAAATGCAATAAGTCTGGAGATGTACCTCTCCACCGTACTGTATATCGATACTCTACCGCTGACTGGGATAGCTTCCGTACACTTATATCCGATCTACCACTGCATTCCATGTTGTGAGATGTGTCCTTCATAGTATCAGACCTGACCGAATGGCTAATTGTAGGCATAGACCGATTGATACCATGCAAAAAATTCCAACAAAAACCTAACAGCCAGCCATGTTTCTCCCCAGAATGTGCTGCTGTCATTGCGCACTGAAATCACTTTTTCCATAACTACCAACGTAATAGATGCACCGAGACTAAAGCTGGCTTCAGGACTGCCAGCAACCACTTCAAAAGAGTAATACAAAATGCAGAGAGCTATATGCTCAGTCCGTTAAATCCAAAGTAGCTGAGCAGCGGCTTGGTTCCCACCAGTTTTGGCAAATAGCAAACAGGATCCTGAACAGAACCGTGCGTCCTATCCCAACCATCATCAATGGACCTGAATTCATCTCGTCAGCATCAGACAAGGCCAAACTATTTGCAAATAACTTTTCAGCTAATTCTACCCTATGCGACAAAGGCCATCAACTCCCCGTATTTCCTCCTGTAACACAAACACGCTCTTCAACATACAAATATCTGTGCGTGATGTCGCCAAGCTAATCAAAAACCTTGATTCCAGTAAAGCAACTGGCCCTGAGGGCATTCCAATCATTGTGCTGAAAAAGCTTCAACTAGAACTTGCCCCCATACTTACAAAACTCTTTAAGCGTTTCCTTAAATAGAAGTGCTTCCCCACACCCTGGAAAACCTCATCAGTATGCCCTGTATTTAAGAACTCAGGTAATAAGTCATCTCCCTCTCAGTACAGACCAATAAGTCTCATGTGTGTCATGAGTAAGTTGCTGGAATCCAGATTAAATAGAGAAGTAGTCAACCACCCCAGCAGAAATAACCTTCTTAGGGACATGCAATACGGTTTCCGTTCTGCCAGATCTACAGCAGATGTGCTAACGGTTATATCTCACAGGAATAGCGAATCTCTTGACAAAGGCTTCCTCTCTAGGGCAATTGCTCTTGACATATCAAAGGCCTTCGATAACGTATGGCATAAGGGGTTACTTCACAAGATTTCCAGCTTACGGTATCACTGGAAATGTTTTCTCGATCATAAAATCATTTCTCTCCGATAGGTTCATAAGAGTAGTAGTTGATGGGCAGAAATCAGAGGCCTAGAGTATAAATGCTGGAGTCCGTCAGGGGTCCATCCTAGGCCCAACTCTCTTCCTGATATACATCAATGATCTCCCAAAACACATACTTAAATCATTCGTTGACATCTATGCTGATGACACGACCATCTATGGCAACACATCAAAGGCCGTATATGAGTTTTCTCAGATTCTCTCTCCTCTGATCTTGAGCGTGTGGTACAGTGGGGCGAGGAGGTGGCTGGTTACTTTTAATGTATTTAAAACCAAGCTCCTATCTTTACATCATCAACGCTGTGATCCCAATCTGGCATCAAGTGATATGGGTGGCTCTCATCTAGGGGAAGCTCAATGTTTTGATAAGCTTCTGAGCTTGACCTTTACCCTTGACCTGAAATAGAATACGTACATCAAGTCATTTGGCAAGATCGCTGGAAAAATGGTAGGATCCTTCTACCGCCCAAGAAGATATCTCAACCCTGATGCAATTCTCTATCTGTATAAAAGCCAAGTACGTCCAAGGATTGAGTACTGCTGCCACATCTGGGCAGGAGCTGCTAAAAACAGCCTATCCTGCCTTGACAGAGTACAAAATAGGCTTCGTGGCCTAGTGGGTGATGCCCTTTTCTCTTCCCTGCAACCTCTCTCCCACAGGAGAGACGTTGCGAGCCTGTCTTTGTTTTATCGTTACTACCATGGCAGATGCTCATCTTAACTCCAATCCCTCGTCCCCCCTTGCCAATCTTTCACGATAAACATACACCTAGCTGAAACCACTGTCAAAAATTTTCCCCACTCCTTATCTGTGCCAAAATCAAAACGTAGATTCCATGAACAAAGCTTCTTTCTAAGAAGTGCACGCCTGTGGAACTTTGTTCCGGTTGCCCGTTTCCCACCTGACTACAACGTGGATGTCTTTAAGTCCAATGTGAACAAATTCCTGATGAACCGCGTCCTTAAGTAAGACACTTTATCAGATCTCCAAAACTAACGCACTGTACACACAATAACCCTTATCCCCGAGTGGCTTCCGGGCGGTGATAAGTGGTGACTACCTTGTCAAAAAAACAAAAATGCGGGGCAAACTGCTCAACTAATGGACTTTTTCATTATGAATTGTTATAAGTACTTTTTTTTTTATTACATTTTCACCTCAAACAAGGCACATTGCCACTTTAATGTAGGGTGCTACTATCAGGGGAAACATCTACTGGGGTACTATGTAGGGATTAGGGCAGCGAGATGTTGGTTCACGTTGCACTTGAACTTATGCATGTCAGTACAGTTGGGGAAGCAGTGACCTGGAATGGAATTCCAAAGTCTAGCAGTTCTGGGGAAGAAACTACTGGAGTAGAAAAATCTTTTACATCTAGGGATCTCTACAGTGTGGGGGTGGGATTTTGCAGCTTGTCGGCTCTGTCGAGGGTGCTCACGTCGTGGGGGCACAAGTGCTTCCAGTTCTTCAGAGCATTCACCATTATAATACTTGTAGAACAGGCAGAGGGATGCAACGTTTCGACGATGGGACAGAGGCTGAAGTTTTGATGCCAGTTTAGGGCCTATCAGATTGGCGACTCTTTTGAACCTTGTCTAGGAGCGAGAGACTAGTAGCCGATGCACCGGCCCAAATATGACAGCAATACTCCATACATGGGCGAATAGTGGCCTTATAGAGGTACAAGATACTTTCGGGTGTTAGAAGTTTTCTAGCACGGTAGAGAGATCCCACCTTCCTCGCAGCGGCATAGTCAACCGTAACGTAGATACTCATTTATTTTTATAACTTTCCCGTTGTAGTGTGTGACTTCGAAATCGTAGCTTCCATCTCCTAAAAACGCAAAAAAAAAGAAAGAAAGAAATAAAAAATAAATATAAAAAATAAATAAATAAAATAAAGCTATACATATTGTTTATATTGGTCTTGGGACGGGTATCGTGTTAGTTTCTTGATTACTATAAGATTTTGTAAAAACATAAAAGTGTCTTCATTTAATTAATTGGAATTATTATTGAGATGAGTAATTTGTATTATTTAAAACGCCGTAGAAACAACAATTAAAAGATGAGGATAATAGTCCGCAATGAATACATGATAAAAATATCTAAAAGAAAAAAAATCCATCTCTCTTTTTCTTTAACAAAATCTGAAGTAAACTAAAACAGGAAACTTAGCCAATTTTCCTTGAAGGTGATGTTGACACTTTCCGGCTGAAATGATGTTCAATAGAATTTTATTTAAAAACGAAAACTGAGAGAAAGTAAAACGAAATACGAAACTAGGACATTACTTAATAAACTGAATGAAAACTGACAGTGGAATACTTCAGATGAACTTAAATTTTCATTAATAATTACACAATGCTTTTAATAAAATAAAATAAATTATTTTGAGTATTCTTTTCGATAGGAAGCACTTTCTGTTGCTGCAAAATAATAAAAAAAAAGCCCTGGATCAGCCGTTTCAGAATACGTTCTTATTCCATTTGAAAAATTTCAGCTAATAATTACATGCTACATTTTTTAATAAATTCTTTTAAATTAAATATCTTTTTTAACAGTCTATGTTGCTGCCAAAATGCTGTCATCGTACCCTAAAGTTGGTTCCACTATATCTTTTTATTAAATTGTTAGGTGAAAGTACAAAATAGTAAAAAAAAAAAGAAAAAAAAGCCTAGTCCATATTTTGCAAAAGTACCTTTAAAATAAATTAACATGTTGATGATTCTATTTAATACAAGCTGTATATATCCGGCGTTGCCGGGCAGATGCGTTAGTCACGTACTATTTACGATACACTTAATATTTTCACTTGCTAAGAAAAGTAATCAGATGTCGGATTTAGTTAAGCATAAAACACGTCCATCTTTATCTGAAAATTAAATGCAAAGGGGGAAGTAACTCTCATAACCTAAATAAGCTTAGTTCCGGTTATAAACGAAACTGTTGTTAGCTATTAATAATTGTAAATAAATTAAATTAAATACAAATTCAATAAAAATAAATAAATCAAAAAGTGAAGCATATATATATATATATATATATATATATATATATATATATATATATATATATAAAGAACGGCTTTTGGAATGTGGCATTTCGGACATATAACTGTTTTAGGCTATACTCCATGTTCCATGAGAAACCTCCTACTTAAATTTTCTTATTCCCAAAATTTTACTATTGCATAAAAAGTCGTATATTTGCAACGTGTGCACATATTGATGGTCGTGCTTTCCATTTTTTAAAACTTAATTTTTATTATTTTACTAATTACTTTCGATTTTGGGGCGATGCATGAGACATTAAAAAAATAAAAAAATCGGAACAAAATTAAAATTTCCGTTCCATTTTTAAAACCACCGTAAAACAGAGCGTTCTCCGAAAGTTTTAATTTAATTTCAATAATGTCTCTATAATAATAAATACGTAATCTGCATGGATTAAAATATCATATTTAAGCGTATCTTACGACCGGGCAAAGGCGAGCGGCCTGCTAGTAGATAAATAAAAATTAAACGGAAATAAAAATATTGAATACTGTGCGGGTTTCGTGTTTCGACTTACTTTCAGCAGTTTCTGTTTTTACATAAAACTCTACTCTGAACTCCATTTTATTTCTATTAGCGGTAAAAGTGTCAGAATTATCTCCTTGACTTTCAAGGTCAAATGTGGCGGCGGACACAGTCAGTAAAAGAGATGTAATGTTCGCGTCAGTGAATATAACTACGGATAAGAAAGCGGGCACAGATCTTTATCAATCGAAGAATGCGCGCAATAGCAGGCGCCATAATTTCATACGTTTAATAATCTAGGAAATGCGTAGTACGAGTGATAAAAGGAGGTATGTAATGATTAGCACGATTTTCATGGGATGATGAAGAAGAAGAAGAAAAAAAAGATAAAGGTAACCATGGCACCGATCGAAGGTTGAGGAATGGAGAGGGGGAGAGCGTGTGGTAGTCTGATAGGGGAAAAAGATAAGTACAATTACACGAAAAGTGCAAACGAAGGATACATAATTGAAAAGGAACAGGTGTTTTGCCCTGGATAGCTAAAGGCCCAAAACCGGAAGTGGCAGAAATGGGGAAGAGGGTGTGAAAGAATTTTCTCCCTTTTTTTTCCTTCTTTTTATTTATTTTTTTTTAAATTGGGGATCAAAAGTTACAACGATGAAATAACATTTAAAAAAAAGGTCCGCTTCCGATATATGTACTTTATATATATATATATATATATATATATATATATATATATATATATATATATATATATATATATATATATATATATATATATATATATGTATATATATGTATATATATGTATATATATACATATATATATGTATATATATATACATATATATACATATATATACAAATATATACATATATTTATACATATATATAAAGTACATATATACATATATATATACACACACATATATATATAAGTACATATATATACATATATATACACATATATATATACATATGTATATACATATATACATATATATATATATATACATATACATATATACATATATATATAATATATATTATTATTATTATTATCATTATCATTATTATTATTATTATTAATATTATTGTTATTGTTGTTGTTATTATTGTTATTATTTTTGTTATTATTATTATTATTATTATTGTTGTTGTTGTTGGTGTTGTTGTTATTATTATTATTATTAATATTATCATTATTATTATTATTATTATTATTAAAAAAGAAAGAATGATGTCTGGTTGCGTAAAAGGAAAGGGCGTTATCGAGAAAGCTACTGCTAATGTTTTTACTGGCACGCAAACATCTATTTTAACAAGTAGGTTTAAATTTTCCGTTTTTTTTTCCTTTTTTTTACTAAAGAGTCGCAACTTATCAAGACCTAAAGGTCATTCGAGAATAAGGTTTAATGAGTGTGCCAGGTGCACGGTAATGTAAACCCCTTGAGGATTGGAGACGATGACTGAAACTGGACTGAGTTTGATTATTTAAGAGGAAAATTCAACAATAATGGTGGGACGATTCCGATATTGTTTCAGATCCCGTTACAATTACCGATTCCGTATTAAATTCCTGATTTCGATACCATTACTGATTCTGATTACGAGTCTTTATAAATCTCTTAATATTTAACTAAGAAGGTGTTATTTTTCACTATTACCCATGTTTTAAAAATGTGAATTTATTTTCTCAAATACAAAAATACATTTGTGTGTGTGTGTTTGTGGGGGGTGGGGGTGATATATCGATTTTTGCTTTAGTTGTAGCGTAAAATCAATAGATATTCATTATTTTATCATTACTATTAAATAAAAAAAACGTTGGTCACCACCTTATATTTTTTTACCATTTTGAGCGCCAGAAAATTTATCATAACTTTTTTTTTACTGAACGAAAATTGAAAATCTTTTTTTCACAATATAGCTGAAAAAGTGATCTATAAACTGTAATAATTGTTTGAAATTTGGTCGAAAAATGAGTGAACAGTGAAACTTTAAAGCAGTTCTAAATGACTAAAACTGCCACTTAACAATATATTCAAACACGGTAATGTTTGAATGATACGCCACAATGTTAAAAAGATATGCGTTAAACATACACCGTTTATTAGCCCACCAACCACTATGAAACACTCTGCTTTATTTTGTTTTAGTTTGCGCCACTGTTTTTATTTTCTTCGGCAACAAACTCAACAGCGTCCAGACCATTCTTGTAATGAGCTTTCCCCCTATGGATTGTGGTGCATAAGTGGGCCCTGCGAGAGTTTAAGGAGGCCCACCTTCTCAAGCTCTGCCGTCTCTCTTTAAGAAATGATTAGTTTATTGCTAATCGTCCAAGTCTTCTCTGCCGGGGAATGCCGAACGGGCTGCACAGGTATATTTTCTAGGCTTATAGTTTCTATCCTATAGAATGCTGACTTTTCAATTCTACTTTCCGACCCTTGCGTCACATTTATTTTATTCTATTTCATTTAAAAATGAAAATTTGAGCCTAATTTCCTAATTGATAAACGATTTGTTTATTTTTTTTTGTCAGCTTATTTGTTTAAAATATAATTTCTATAGCCCGTACTAATGGAAAAAATAATCTATAATAATTGTTTAGTAATAGAAAATCTACTGTCCATAGTAAACACTGAGGATAATGGAATACAAAATTAATAAAAAACATAAGGATTTAAAGACTAAACAAGTGTAAATCTTTCCAATAAAAACATTTTCCAAGCATTACAATCACTATGTCACGTAATAAAAAAAATAGCTTTCCTTTAAACTTTGCTTTAAAGAAATTCAAATAAAAAAAGCCAATAAAAAAAAATCGTTTTTGGCATCGGAAAATAGGTACAATTTTTTTTTTATTTTGATATCCCCGAAAGTTACGATTTTTCCGATTTCGATTAATTGTCCCGACACTACTCAACAAAAATTTTGGAGCTTCTACACTATTGGGACGAAATGTCAGAAATTGTAAAACTGAATTTCCCATGAAAACAATAGTATCTACGTATTGCTCGTATTTTTTAGATGAATATGTTCAACAATTACGAAAATCGATAAGGTAGAAAATCATTTATTAAAAGAAAAAAAAATATAATTTAAAGAAAACGATCGTATTTGCTTATGTAAGACACAGAAGAGTAAAAAAGGGAGGTAATTTTCCGTTTTAATTTATCTTATAAAAGCAAGATGGCTGCAATTTTTCTCATACTAACACGATTAAAGCTTTTTTTAAAATAATTCAGTAATATTCAGGTAATTTCGACTCCATAATTTGGAAGCTAATATTGTAATTTACTAGAATTGACAAAAAAAAAAAATTATTAGAATTTACCAAAAAAAATCAGTAGAAACCGTTGGTTTTTATCTAAAAATATTTATTGACTATAAAATTTCGTTCTGATAGTGTAGAAGCGAATTTTTGTTGTAAATATATTACAGAGGGGGCATAGATTGGAGTTCAGTCGAGCACTCGCCTTAACAATTACCACAGAGCAGAGAATAACTATCAATGTATAAAATATAAAAAAAAAAACACAAATTCAAGAAGAACTGAGACTTCTTGGTTAAATTTATATGTAACTAGCGTGGGTGCCCAGCGTTGCCCGGGTGTTTGGAGGTGTGTGTTGAGAAAAAAAATGGTCGTAGGCAGGAAGGCTCGAACCTGTAGCGCGAAGAAAAAAAACGTGAAAAAAACAAAAAAACGTGACGTCTTTGTTGGTGCGCCCATCGCCAAACCGGAAGTGATGTAGATTTAAATTAAGGCTAGACAATCGAAAAGAGGGGATGACTTTCGAAAATATCGGCGAAAAAAGCGACCCCATCCCCGTAGAAAAGTGCCCAGTTGAGGGTGAAGGAATTAATGTTTTTAGCCAATTTTTCGATATTTGTCATCCGAAGGGCTAGGCTTCAATATGATGCTGATCGTGTGAAAATCCATCGGTTCTGTCGAAAGTTTTAGGCAGGCATACATACATACATACATACATAATACATACATACATATATTTTAACAGACATATGTTTACATTATAGATAATAAGCTAAGGCAAGTGAATGTTCGTATGCTATCGCTCAACACCTTTGTTTTTCCAAGATGGGTTCGCCCGATCACTGAGTTTATTTAAATAACATTTATATGACAACTAATATTTTTTAATATTTAAATTATAACATAAAATGAATTAAACAAAACGGTTAATGGCTGGTTTCATTTATTAAAAAATATTTTACAGACAAGCAAGAAGAAATAGGTTATTTATTATTTTTAAAAAGGATATAAATTGTTACAATTGTTTATAAATAAGATACGCATTCATTTTAATTATTTAAAGTATAGTTACTGCACTTAGCCTTTCCTTTTGTCAAGATAACACTGATTTCATCGGAATCTGAGATAGAGCCATTCATAATATAACATATAAGTCATTTCATAAATAAATTAATTAAAATAAAAAGTTGGAAGTCCCTCTTCGAAAAACTTCGTGTCACTTTTTACTGTACTTAGTTCTACCTTTGTTAATATTAACACTAACTGATATTATCGCTATCTGAGAAAGGATCATTCATATATAACAGATAATTATGTCTATAAATAAATTAATTAAAATAAAGAGTAGGAAGCCTCTCTTCTAAAGGTTGATAGACAAACTTCGTATCACTTTGGACTGTACTTAGTTCGACCTTTGATAATGTAAACACTGATTTCATCGCTATCTGAGATAAGGTCATTCATATATAATATATAATTCATTGAATAAATATATTTATTAAAATAAAATGTATGAAACGTCTTTCCTAAGAATTGACAGCCAAACGTCGTGTTACTTTGAATTGTACTTAGTTCAACCCTTTTCAATATAACCACTAGCTGATATAATCACTATTCGACATAGGGACATTCATAAACTATTATATGGTTCATTATATAAATATATAAATATATTAATTGAACCAAAAAGTAGGAAGCTCTCCCTCATAAAAATCGACAGCCAAACTTAGTGTCGCTTTGAACTGTACTTAGTTTAACACTTGTCAAGATTAACACTATTCGACATAAAGCTATTCATAATATATAACGTACGGGCCATTGTATAAATAGATTTATTAAACCAAATAGGAAGGGCGTTCCAAAAGTAAAGTCTTCTGTTTCCTATTCCACCAGAATGGATCAGAGGCGATTGCAAATTGCATTGTTATGATAACTGAACTCATTCTTTCGTGACCTGAAAGTTTCATCCCTCTATTGCAGATAATTACGGTGTGAGACTCCGAAAGCATTGACGTACGTCAGAGCAGAGATGCGTCATTGAATTCCTGGCAAAAATGCATTACAAATAGTGGCCTATGTAGAAAAATAAATTCTGGAACACAAAAAATCCCTCGTTTCAATGGTAATACTTCCATCATTGAAGCTCTTCATCTTTTTTAGTTAAAAAAAATAGGAGAATTAACTTTAGGAATGGCCCTGATTGTAATAAGCAGCTCTTCCTTAAATTCACAACAAAACTTCGTGTCACTTTGAGCTGTACTTAGCTCGATTTTTGTCGATAATAACACTAGCTGATGTTGTAAAGTTATGGAGGGGCGTTTTTATTTCCTTCTTTCTTTTGTCTATCGACCCCATCGAAGTGCCAAACAAATAAAACATATTTGAACTCACTTTTTTTTTGAGAGACACTTTTAATTTTCTGTCCGGGCATTCCCTTTTACATAACCAGTTTTCACAGAGTTTTCACCAACTAGCAGAAATTTGTTGTCGTCTGCTGTCGTTTCCTGTTGTTCATGCCGTCACATTTTTCCCCCTCCACTCTGCGTCTTCTGCCGTTGCTGCTGCTGCTATCTCCGCCTGACGTCACACGTCCTGCTACCTCCTCCTCCTCCTCCTCCTCCCTCTCTATTTCACTAGAGCGACTGGTGTCTACGAAACATCGTCGCACATTATGGTACAATGTAATCGCCACCCAAAATGTAAACAGAGTAGGGATTTATGGAGTACGGTGCCAAGTCACTTTAATCTCAATTTGTTTTTAACTCGGAAATAAGTATCTCAAGTGGAATGATTTTTCAATACTTTTTCGTTGCGAGCCTGTCTTGGTTTTATTGTTATTTTCATGACAAGTGCTCGTATGAGCTCCAATCTATTGTCCCCTCCCCTTCGCCAAACATTCACGAGAAACACTCGTTTAGTTTAAAACACTATCAAAAATTTCCTCCACTCTTTATTTGCACCTAAACCTAAATGTAGATTCCACGAACAAAGCTTCTTTCAAAAGAACTGCACACCTGTGGAACTCACTTAAGTTTATCTAATTTTCCACCTGACTATAACCTGGCCGGTTTTAAATGTTCGAAAAATTCGGTACACAATAAAGTACACTTAAATTTAAAATATTGCATAATTTTAATGCTTGTAATACAATATTTATTGATTTAAAATTTAACAGTAAAATTTAAAATATTGCATAATTTAAAAATTTGTAATACAATATTTATTGATTTTAAATGTAACAGTAAAATTTAAAATATTGCATGATTTAAATGTTTGTAATACAATATCTATTGATTAACAATTAAACAGTAAAATTTTAAATATTGCTAATTTAAATGTTTGTAATACAATATTTATTGATTTAAAATTTAATAGCAAAATTTAAAATATTGCATAATTTTAATGTTTGCAATACAATATTTATTGATTTAAAATTTAACAGTAAAATTTAAAATACTGCATAATTTTAATGTTTGTAATACAATATTTATTGATTTAAAATTTATTAGTAATATTTTAAATATTGCATAATTTAAATGTTTGTAATACAATATTTATTGATATAAAATTTAATAGTAAAATTTTAAATATTGCATAATTTCAATGTTTGCAATACAATTTTTATTGATTTCAAATTTAACAGTAAAATTGAAAATACTGCATAATTTTAATGTTTGTAATACAATATTTATTGATTGAAAATTTTATAGTAAAATTTAAAATATTGCTAATTTTAATGTTTGCAATACAATATTTATTGATTTAAAATTTAATAGTACAATTTAAAATATCGCATAATTTTAATGTTTGCAATACAATATTTATTGATTTAAAATTTAACAGTAAAATTTAAAATATTGCATAATTTTAATGTTTGCAATACAATATTTATTGATTTAAAATTTTATAGTAAAATTTAAAATATTGCATAATTTTAATGTTTGCAATACAATATTTATTGATTTAAAATTTTATAGTAAAATTTAAAATATTGCATAATTTTAATGTTTGCAATACAATATTTATTGATTTAAAATTTTATAGTAAAATTTAAAATATTGCATAATTTCAATGTTTGCAATACAATATTTATTGATTTAAAATTTAACAGTAAAATTTAAAATATTGCATAATTTTAATGTTTGCAATACAATATTTATTGATTTAAAATTTTATAGTAAAATTTAAAATATTGCATAATTTTAATGTTTGCAATACAATATTTATTGATTTAAAATTTAATAGTACAATTTAAAATATCGCATAATTTTAATGTTTGCAATACAATATTTATTGATTTAAAATTTAACAGTAAAATTTAACATATTGCATAATTTTAATGTTTGTAATACAATATTTATTGATTTAAAATTTAATAGTAAAATTTTAAATATTGCATAATTTTAATGTTTGTAATACAATATTTATTGATTTAAAATTTAATAGCAAAATTGACAATATTGCATAATTTTAATGTTTGTAATACAATATTTATTGATTTAAAATTTAATAGTAAAATTTAAAGTATTGCATAATTTAAAAATTTGTAATACAATATTTATTGATTTTAAATGTAACAGTAAAATTTAAAATATTGCATAATTTAAATGTTTGTAATTAAATATCTATTGATTAAAAATTTAACAGTAAAATTTTAAATATTGCTAATTTTAATGTTTGTAATACAATATTTATTGATTTAAAATTTAATAGCAAAATTTAAAATACTGCATAATTTTAATGTTTGCAATACAATATTTATTGATTTAAAATTTAACAGTAAAATTTAAAATACTGCATAATTTAAATGTTTGTAATACAATATTTATTGATTTAAAATTTAACAGTAAAATTTTAAATATTGCTAATTTTAATGTTTGCAATACAATATTTATTGATTTAAAATTTAATAGTAAAATTTTAAATATCGCATAATTTTAATGTTTGCAATACAATATTTATTGATTTAAAATTTTACAGTAAAATTTAAAATACTGCATAATTTTAATGTTTGCAATACAATATTTATTGATTAAAAATTTAACAGTAAAATTTAAAATATTGCATAATTTAAATGTTTATTATACAATATTTATTGATTTAAAATTTAATAGTAAAATTTTAAATATTGCATAATTTTAATGTTTGTAATACAATATTTATTGATTTAAAATTTAATAGCAAAATTGAAAATATTGCATAATTTTAATGTTTGTAATACAATATTTATTGATTTAAAATTTAATAGCAAAATTGAAAATATTGCATAATTTTAATGTTTGTAATACAATATTTATTGATTTAAAATTTAATAGTAAAATTTAAAATATTGCTAATTTTAATGTTTGCAATGCAATATTTATTGATTTAAAATTTAACAGAAAAATTGAAAATATTGCATAATTTAAATGTTTGTAATACAATATTTATTGATTTAAAATTTAATAGTAAAATTTAAAATATTGCTAATTTAAATGTTTGCAATACAATTTTTATTGATTTAAAATTTAATATTAAAATTTAAAATATTGCTAATTTAAATGTTTGCAATGCAATATTTATTGATTTAAAATTTAACAGAAAAATTGAAAATATTGCATAATTTTAATGTTTGTAATACAATATTTATTGATTAAAAATTTAACAGTAAAATTTAAAATACTGCATAATTTTAATGTTTGCAATACAATATTTATTGATTTAAAATTTAACAGTAAAATTTTAAATATTGCATAATTTTAATGTTTGCAATACAATATTTATTGATTTAAAATTTAACAGTAAAATTTTACATATTGCATAATTTTAATGTTTGCAATACAATATTTATTGATTTAAAATTTAACAGAAAAATTTAACATATTGCATAATTTAAATGTTTGTAATACAATATTTATTGATTTAAAATTTAATAGCAAAATTGAAAATATTGCATAATTTTAATGTTTGTAATACAATATTTATTGATTTAAAATTTAATAGTAAAATTTAAAATATTGCATAATTTAAATGTTTATAATACAATATTTATTGATTTAAAATTTAATAGTAAAATTTTAAATATTGCATAATTTTAATGTTTGTAATACAATATTTATTGATTAAAAATGTAACAGTAAAATTTAAAATATTGCATAATTTAAATGTTTATAATACAATATTTATTGATTTAAAATTTAATAGTAAAATTTTAAATATTGCATAATTTTAATGTTTGTAATACAATATTTATTGATTTAAAATTTAATAGCAAAATTGAAAATATTGCATAATTTTAATGTTTGCAATACAATATTTATTGATTTAAAATTTAACAGAAAAATTTAACATATTGCTAATTTAAATGTTTGTAATACAATATTTATTGATTTAAAATTTAACAGAAAAATTTAACATATTGCATAATTTTAATGTTTGTAATACAATATTTATTGATTTAAAATTTAACAGAAAAATTTAACATATTGCATAATTTTAATGTTTGCAATACAATATTTATTGATTTAAAATTTAACAGAAAAATTTAAAATATTGCTAATTTAAATGTTTGTAATACAATATTTATTGATTTAAAATTTAACAGAAAAATTTAAAATATTGCTAATTTAAATGTTTGTAATACAATATTTATTGATTTAAAATTTAACAGAAAAATTTAAAATATTGCTAATTTAAATGTTTGTAATACAATATTTATTGATTTAAAATTTAACAGAAAAATTTAACATATTGCATAATTTTAATGTTTGTAATACAATATTTATTGATTTAAAATTTAACAGAAAAATTTAACATATTGCATAATTTTAATGTTTGCAATACAATATTTATTGATTTAAAATTTAACAGAAAAATTTAACATATTGCTAATTTAAATGTTTGTAATACAATATTTATTGATTTAAAATTTAACAGAAAAATTTAACATATTGCATAATTTTAATGTTTGTAATACAATATTTATTGATTTAAAATTTAATAGTAAAATTGAAAATATTGCTAATTTTAATGTTTGCAATACAATATTTATTGATTTAAAATTTAACAGAAAAATTTAAAATATTGCTAATTTAAATGTTTGTAATACAATATTTATTGATTTAAAATTTAACAGAAAAATTTAAAATATTGCTAATTTAAATGTTTGTAATACAATATTTATTGATTTAAAATTTAACAGAAAAATTTAAAATATTGCTAATTTAAATGTTTGTAATACAATATTTATTGATTTAAAATTTAACAGAAAAATTTAAAATATTGCTAATTTAAATGTTTGTAATACAATATTTATTGATTTAAAATTTAACAGAAAAATTTAACATATTGCATAATTTTAATGTTTGTAATACAATATTTATTGATTTAAAATTTAACAGAAAAATTTAACATATTGCATAATTTTAATGTTTGCAATACAATATTTATTGATTTAAAATTTAACAGAAAAATTTAACATATTGCTAATTTAAATGTTTGTAATACAATATTTATTGATTTAAAATTTAACAGAAAAATTTAACATATTGCATAATTTTAATGTTTGTAATACAATATTTATTGATTTAAAATTTAATAGTAAAATTGAAAATATTGCTAATTTTAATGTTTGCAATACAATATTTATTGATTTAAAATTTAATAGTAAAATTTAAAATATTGCTAATTTAAATGTTTGCAATGCAATATTTATTGATTTAAAATTTAATAGTAAAATTTAAAATATTGCTAATTTTAATGTTTGCAATGCAATATTTATTAATTTAAAATTTAATAGTAAGATTTTAAATATTGCATAATTTTAATGTTTGCAATACAATATTTATTGATTTAAAATTTAATAGTAAAATTTTAAATATTGCATAATTTTAATGTTTGCAATGCAATATTTATTGATTTAAAATTTAACAGTAAAATTTAAAATACTGCATAAGTTTAATGTTTGTAATACAATATTTATTGATTGAAAATCTTCTAGTAAAATTTAAAATATTGGTTATTTAAATGTTTGTAATACAATATTTTTGATTGAAAATCTTCTAGTAAAATTTAAAATATTGGTTATTTAAATGTTTGTAATACAATGTTTATAGATTTAAAATTTTATAGTAAAATTTAATATATTACAAAATTTTAATGTTTGTAATACAATATTTATTGATTTAAAATTTAACAGTAAAATTTAAAGTACTGCATTATTTAAATGTTTGTAATACAATATTTATCGATTAAAAATTTAATAGTACAATTTAAAATATTGCATAATTTTAATGTTTGTAATACAATATTTATTGATTTAAAATTTAATAGTAAAATTTTAAATATTGCATAATTTTAATATTTGCAATACAATTTTTTGATTTAAAATTTAACAGTAAAATTTGAAATACTGAATAATTTTAATGTTTGTAATACAATATTTATTGATTTAAAATTTAATAGTAAAATTAAAAATATTGCTAATTAAAATTTCTGTAATACAATATTTATTGATTTAAAATTTAACAGTAAAATTTAAAATATTGCATTATTAAAATGTTTGTAATACAATATTTATTGATGGAAAATTTTATAGTAAAATTTAAAATATTGCTAATTTAAATGTTTGTAATACAATGTTTATTGATTAAAAATTTTATAGTAAAATTTAATATATTACAAAATTTTTATGTTTGTAATACAATATTTATTGATTTAAAATTTAACAGTAAAATTTAAAATACTGCATAATTAAAATGTTTGTAATACAATATTTATCGATTTAAAATTTAATAGTACAATTTAAAATATTGCATAATTTTAATGTTTGTAATACAATATTTATTGATTTAAAATTTAATAGTAAAATTTTAAATATTGCATAATTTTAATGTTTGCAATACAATTTTTATTGATTTAAAATTTAACAGTAAAATTTGAACTACTGCATAATTTTATGGTTGTAATACAATATTTATTTATTTAAAATATAACAGTAAAATTTAAAATATTGCTAATTTAAATGTTTGTAATACAATATTTATTGTTTTAAAATTTAATAGTAAAATTTAAAATATCGCATAATTTTAATGCTTGCAATACAATATTTATTGATTTTAAATTTAACAGTAAAATTTTAAATACTGCATAATTTTAATGTTTTTAATACAATATTTATTGATTTAAAATTTAACAGTAAAATTTAAAATATTGCATAATTTTAATGTTTGCAATGCAATATTTATTGATTTAAAATTTAACAGTAAAATTTAAAATACTGCATAAGTTTAATGTTTGTAATACAATATTTTTTGATTCAAAATTTAATAGTAAAATTTTAAATATTGCTAATGTAAATGTCTGTAATACAATATTTATTGATTGAAAATTTTATAGTAAAATTTAAAATATTGCTAATCTAAATGTTTGTAATACAATGTTTATTGATTTAAAATTTTATAGTAAAATTTAATATATTACAAAATTTAAATGTTTGTAATACAATATTTATTGATTTAAAATTTAACAGTAAAATTTGAAATACTGCATAATTTAAATGTTTGTAATACAATATTTATCGATTTAAAATTTAATAGTACAATTTAAAATATTGCATAATTTTAATGTTTGTAATACATATTTATTGATTTAAAATTTAACAGTAAAATGTGAAATATTGCATAATTTAAATATTTTTAATACAATAAAATTTAAAATATATTATAATTTTAATATTGGTAATAGAGTATTTATTGATTTAAAATTCAATAGTAAAATTTAAAATATTGTATAATTTTAATGTTTGTAATACAATATTTATTGATTTAAAATTTAATAGTAAAATTTAAAATATTGCATAATCTACTTGTTTTTAATACAATGTTTATTGATTTTAAATTTAACAGTAAAATTTAAATATTGCATGATTAAAATGTTTGTAATACAATATTTATTGATTTAAAATTTACCAGTAAAATTTAAAATATTGCATAATTTTACTGTTTTTAATACAATATTTATTGTTTTAAAATTTAACAATAAAATTTAAAATATTCCATAATTAAAATGTTTGTAATACAATATTTATTGTTTTCAAATTTAACAGTAAAATTAAAAATATTGCATAATTTAAATGTTTTAATACAATATTTATTGATTTTTGAATTTACCAATAAAATTTAAATATTGCATAATTAAAATATTTGTAATAAAATATTTATTGACTTTTTTATTTAACGGTAAAATTTAAAATATTGCATAATTTAAATCTTTGTAATACAATATTTATTGATTAAAAATTTAACAGAAAATTTTAAAATATTGCATAATTTAAATGTTTGTAATGCAATATTTATTGATTTAAAATTTTACAGAATAATTTAAAATATTGCATAATTTAAGTGTTTGTAATACAATATTTATTGATTTTAAATCTTTGCGTAAAATTTAAAATATTGCAAAAATTAAATGTTTGTAATACAATATTTATTGATTTTAAATCTTTGAGTAAAATTTAAAATATTGCAAATTTTAAATATTTGAAATTCAATATTTATCGATTTTTAATCTTACAGCAAAATTTGAAATATTGCAAAATATAAATATTTGTAATATAATATTTATTGATTTTAAATCTTACCATAAAATTTAAAATATTGCAAAATTTAAATATTGGTAATACAATATTTATTGATTTTTAATCTTTCAGCAAAATTTAAAATATTGTAAAATTTTAATCTTTGTAATACTTATTAATTTTAAATTTAACAATAAAATTTAAAATATTGTATATTGTAAATGTTTGAATACAATATTTATTTAGTTTCATCTAATAGAAAACTGAAAAATATTGCATAATTTTAATTTTTGTAATATTTATTTATTTAAAATTTAAGAGTAAACTTTAAAATATTGCATAATTTAAATGTTTGTAATTCAATATTTATTGATTTTAAATCTCACAATAAACTTTAAAATAATGTATACTTTAAATGTTTATAATTAAATATATATTTATTTTAAATTTAACAGTGAACATGAAAATATTCCATAATTTAAGATATTTTTTTCTTTAAGATCTTTAATTAGCTGACGTAATTTACAAAAATAGTTCAAATTATGAAAACGTAGGGGTGTTTCATTTTATACAATTTTATACGTTTTTATTTCTTAGTTTCTTTTGCCATCCCCCTTCTTTATTCTTTACGTATTCTTTATACATGTTCATTCAATTTATTTATTCGCCTTGTATTTCTTTTTGTCTTTTTTTTTTTTTTTGCTATACAGTAAAACCATGAATACTTTTTTTAGGTGACGATGTAAAATACATTTTTCCGGCTCCTGGTTACAGTATTTACACCGCCTTACGGCGTTATTTATAATGTTATTTGATTAAATACATGTGTTTTATATACTGTACAGTATCTTGTTACTAAGTTGTAATGCTGTATCCCGGGGTTCTACTGTATTTGTCTTTCGTTATTTATTTTGCGTTTTCCCTTATTGACTTCGTTGTTAATCACCTCGCTCTTTGTTATTACATTCTTTTCTTTCTTTCTTCTTTTTTTGCTTTCTTTCTTTCTTTCTTTCTTTCTTCTTCTTCTTCTTCTTCTTCGTCATTGTCTCCTTCTCCTTTTGCTCTATTTATTTTCTCCTTTTTCTTCTATTTCTTTTATTTACACATTTTCTCCCGTTTCTCTATTTATTTTTCTCCTTTTTAATTTTCATCTTTTTTTTTTACTTGCAATGCTTCGTCCTTTTTTTTTTTTAAATTTTTTTACTTGTTCTTCTTATTCTTCTCATTCTTCTTTTCCTTTTATTCAATTTTTCTTTTTTATTCGTTTTTCCCTTTTTCTTTCTATTTCATATCCGTTTTTCTTTGTTTATTTGACTTGTTTTTTTCTGTTGTTCTGTTGTTTTTTTAATACCATTTCTTATAACTTTCCTTTTGAATTATAGAACTTGAACTTCTTTTAATAATTTCCTTCTTTTTCTCATAATATATTAATTATTATTCTTTTAGTAATATTTCGTCTTCTTCTTCTTTCTCTACTCCTCCTGTCTCTCCTCCTCCCCCTTTTCCTCTTCTATTTTTACCCTTTGCCTTCTACTCCTTCACATTCATTTTTCTTTCTTGAATTCTTTTTTTTAAATATTTCTTACGCTTTTCCGTATTTTTCTTTAAATAATAATACTTCTACTTCTCGTAATATTTCTTCTTTATTGTAATATCATTTTGTTATTCTTTTGATAATATTTTCGCTCCTTCTTTTCCTCTTCTTCTTCCCTCTCCTTCTTCCCCTTCATTTTTCTTCTTCTTCTTCTTCTTCTTCTTCTTCTTCTTTTATTCGTTTAATGATATTTTTCCCTTCTTTTCCCGCTTTTTGTTTTAAAAATATTTCTTCTACGTTGACTTCTTTTTCTTCTTCTTCTGATAATATTTTTTATAACATTCCTTTAATAATGTTCAGTTTCTTTTTTCTTCCTCCTCCTTCTCCTCTTCTTCTTCTTCTTCTTCTTCCATTTTCTTCTTCCATGTTGTTATTTTTCTTCGTCTTTTTCTTCTTCTTCTTCTTCTTCTTCTTCTTCTTCTTCTTCTTCTGTTTCTTCTTCTTCCACGTTGTTGTTTTTCTTCTGTTTCTTCTTCTTCTTCTTCTTCTTCTTCTTCTTCTTCTTCTGTTTCTTCTTCTTCTTCTTCTTCTTCTTCTTCTTCTTTTTCCTCCTCCTCCTCCTCCTCCTCCTCCTCCTCCTCCTCCTCCATGTTATTGCTTTTCTTGTTCTTGTTCTTCTTGTTCTTGTTCTTCTTGTTCTTGTTCTTGTTCTTCTTCTTCTTCTTCTTCTTCTTCTTCTTCTTCTTCTTCTTCTTCTTCTTTCAATTTACATTCCTATTTTTAGTAAATAAATAAATAAATAAAAATTTGGCATTTTCTTAAAAGTTGTCCAGTATTTTTGCGAAGAAAAAAAAATGCACACAAAATTTCCGGTGTTTTACATAACCTAACCAAAATATGCAACCCCTATTCTGCAGAAGTACCAGTCTGTATACAGCGATGCTAACTGAAGGGTCTTTATCAACGACTTTTAGTGATGAGATTGAGGTTGGTGTATCGCGTTCTCTTCTGTTCATTTTTGTACTTTATTGTATTATATAGGCCAGTGCCTTTCAACTTTTCTTCTTTCAATAATATTTCTTCTATTTCTTTTTTCGATCTTCTACTTCTTCTATTTCTTTTTTCGATCTTCTACTTTTTCTTCTAATAATATTTCTTTATTATTATTATTATTATTATTATTATTATTATTATTATTATTATTATTACTACTACTACTACTACTAGCATTTCAGCCCGGCGTTGCCCGGGTGTTTAGAGGTGGATATTGAGCAAAAAAAAAAAGTGTAGTAGGAAGGCAGGCTCGAACCCGTACCGCGAAAGAGAAATAGAACGTCTTTGCTGTTACGACCACCGCCAAACCGGAAGTGACGTAGGTTTAAATTAAGGCTAGACAATCGAAAAGAGTGGATGATTTTTTTTAAAACTTTGATCCCTATTATGAGCCCTTAACATTTATTTTTTTGGTATCGAATCAAGTTATTAAGTAAGTCCATTGAATCTATATCTAAAATTTCAATTGTTTATACCCAAAATTAACGGAGGAGTTTGGTAGAGTTCGCAAAGGTCAAATCGTTGAACTTTGACCCCTTAACAGCCAAATTTCTGTCCGAAAATGGATTACAAAGATTTTCCAAACTCTCAATGCCATGTATATCAAATTTCGAGTCGGTAGACTGAAAATTGACAGAGTTATTGCGTAGGGAAATGTACACAGACAGACACACAGGCACACACAGGGACAAACACTTTCACTTTTATAGATATATAGATAGATTATTATTATTATTATTATTATTATTATTATTATTAATCATATTATTATTATTATTATTATTATTATTATTATTATTATTATTATTATTTATATTTAATATTTCCTCTTTTAATAACATTTCTTCTTCGTCGTCTTCTCCTTCTTCTATTTTTCCTCCCATTCTTCTATTTCTTCTCTTTTTCTCAAGTTATTCTTGTTCCGCCTTTTTCTCTATCACATGATTACCGATAACCATTCCATGTTTCGCTCACATCCTTCAGCCAAACTTTCCCCGATCGGTAATGTTTAAGTGTGTACGTGCGTTGGGAGGGGTGCTGTTTGGATTGTCGGCCCTTTTGATGTGACAATCACTCCGGCCAGTCGCCATTAAAACCTCGACGGATAAAAGATTAACATCTGCAATTGATTGGCTCGAAACAAGGACAAAAAAGAAAGGGGTCAACTTGGACTAGGAAATCGATGACGTGACAGAAGAAAGAATTAAAGAATGAGATAGATAGATAGATAGATAGATAGGTAGATAGGTAGATAGATAGATAGATAGATAGATAGATAGATCGACCCCGAGAGAGAGAAAGGAGAGAGCCCAAGGAGAAGCGACAAAGGATTGAAACATATTTAGAGGAGGAGGGAAAGTTTCAAGTAAAAATGGAGGAAATGTATTGTAAAGAGAAAACAAAAGAGAAAGGGAAACCGAGTTCAAGGAAAAAGAAAAGGAAAGAAAAGAGACAGATAATAAAGAAAAAGAAGACAAAAGAATATATACGAGAGACGAAAACGTAAAAGAAATCAAGGGAATACGCGAAAAAGTTAAAAAAAAAAAAACGGCATGAAAAGTTCAAAATAAAAAGATAGAAACGCTCGAGAATACGAAACGCAACAGAAATAAAATAAGTACTTAGGCAGATTACGGATCGTGCTAAAACAGACATTTCATCGATATATTCCGGCAGGTTACGTAAATCGTTGGAAGATGCCGAAACGCTTAGTTGATGAAATCGCAGCAGACGACAATTCGCAAGCGCGATGAAAAAAACAAAAACATTCTAATAGATGAACAGCCTGATCCAAACAGAAAAAAAATATTTTTGGTACGGTTGGAAAATACTTGGTAGAAATTCATTAAAAACATCATTAAATGTCATAAAAACATAACAAAACATCATTAAAAATTAGTAAACAAGAAACATTTAAAAATCATTTAAAAAGTCATTAAAAACATTTAAACACATAATTAAAAATCATTAATAATGTAAAAAATCATTGAAACATAATTAAGCAGAAATCATTAAAATCCATTTAAAAACAGTAAAACATCATTAAAACAGCATTAAAATATAATTAACAAATAATTAATACATCATGAAAGTCATTAAACGATTAAATTATTGTTTTTGAAATCATTAAAATATTAAAAAAACATCATTAAATATTATTAAAATATAATAAAACATTAAAAAAGTATTAAACAATAAATCATATAAAAATCATTACAAATGTGAAACAAAATATAATTAAATAAAAATGATTTAATCATTAAAAACAAGCGTTTTTTATCAGTTGTTGCTCTATGTTTCCTTCGTAACAAAGATTTATTCCTTGATTTGAACTTTTCCTTAGTTTTTAAATGGTCTAATTAAAACAAATTATACTTTTTCTAGAACAAAATATATTTTCATGTAAGTGATTATACCACGATTGTTTTCTTTTGCATTTATGCTTATTTTATTTTTTTTATTTTTACTTATTATTTAACTATTAAGGTTTTAAATATTGTCCAGCGTTTGCTCTGGAAACACTCACGAAGGTTTCGTTCGGCATAACGCAGCGGTTTTCATAACCATGCCGGAGGATGCCGATAATAACACGGTCTGCGATCTGCATAAGTACCATAAAGTAAATAGAAAGGAACGTATGAACGAAATAAAGAAAACAAGAAAAAGACTGCAAAAGAGCGCAAGACAAAAAAATTATAAAGGAATGGAAAAAGTTCACAATTAAGCAGATAGACCAATGCTGTTATTTTGTTTTCACCGCTCATGGAACGGATATAAATAATAAACTAAATAAAATAATAAAAATTGATCTTACTAAAATAGATACTTGATTATTCTGTTTGTAACCAAATTATTGAATATTATTTGAGGAAAAAAACTGGTGTCCAATGCCATCAAGTATTATATTCCAGTAGACAAATATGCTGTTATTAAACATCTTTCTTTTATTAGTTTTTTTATTGCGGACGTTTATCCTCATCTTTTCTTAGTTGTTTCACGACGTTTCGGCCAACTATTTATCTGGCCTTCATCATTCACTGAAATTACTGCCTTCCGTAGTTGTTGTCGTCTCACAACGTTTTTTGGCCAAGTAAGCCTCTGGCCGGCTTTGGGTAGGATTGAAACCGCTATCTTCAGACAATTCTTACCTGGAACAGTAGAGATTCAATGTCTCTCTCAACTGCACTACAGGCCCCGAAGGGCTTTTTTATGTTTATTATCTGATCTTCGCCTTTCGGGGCCTGTGGTGCAGTTGACAGAGACGTTGAATCTCTACGGTTAAAACAAACATAAAATGACGTTTTCAAAACTAACTCATATATAATGCAGGTATATATACTGCTCCATGTCATAATTGCCAGCGTATATACGTAAGTGAAACTCAATGTAGACTAGAGAAAAGGCTCAATGAACATAAAAGAGATATAAAACATAATTCCCTGAATGCATTATTCTCTCATCTATTGTAGTATGATCATTCTTTTAACTGTAAATAAGCGAAATTGTTAAATTTATTTCAAATAAATCTCGACAAAGACTTCTTGACATATATATATATATATATATATATATATATATATATATATATATATATGTCAGGTCATATCATATGCTACTGGTACCATGTAACCCAGTACTACATGCCTCATGCTCGGGTCACCGGCGACTAAACTGGTTCCCCCCCCCCAGACTTGTTTGGTGAGGAGGGTGGCTAGTCTCCCTGCAGGATTAAAAACAAGACCTTTCAAAGGGCGAATGAACCCTTTTTCGGGGTCAACGGCCAACTAGCACCGTGTGTGTTTGTGTGTATGTATGTGTGTGTTGGGGTGGAGAGGGCTCCCGTAAGCCGTGGTGAAGGCAACCTTTCTAGGAGAAGCAAATCTTTGATTTAAAAAGCCATAAAGCAGGAGACCAGTACCTGCATTAAACTGGTCTGCAGTTTAACTTGTTGTTGGCTATCTTGCTCTTGCTGGATCTCAACATTTTGAACCGAGAGAGAGAGAGAGACTTAGCGCTCGTACAAAGATAAACTCTGTAACATCATCTGTGTATAGATACTCCCTCAGGCATTTGTCTATTAAAATGGTCCTGTGGAGATGGAAGTCATTTTTGGACTCATGAACTTTAAGTGTCTGAGAGAGTAGCACACTCGTCTGACAAGATGTTGAAATCATATATATATATATATATATATATATATATATATATATATATATATATATATATATATAATTAAATATTCCAAAATGAACATAAATTGCATCATATCATTTTTTTCAATATTTAAACAGTTACATGATATTAAGAAAATCTTACTCACTCGACAATGCTATACACATTTTGAATACCAACGACTTTTTCGTTCTTCAATAGAACAAAGACGTCCTTTTCACAAGACTACTTTCAAATATTGTACTGACATTTTATATTTTTAATTCAATCATCCTGGGGAAGATTTGAAATAAAGACGAAACGTTGATGGATATATAACTTTGTTTGTTCCATTTTCATCACTCCACCTCGTCGAAATATTATTTCCTTTGTTTTCATCATATATATATATATATATATATATATATATATATATATATATATATATATATATATATATATATACTTATTCATATATTTTTTATTGCCCAAAGATAGATGGACACACATAGATATAACTTCATGTATATATATATATATATATATATATATATATATATATACATGAAGTATATACACACACACACATATGTGTGTGTGTGTGTGTGTGTGTGTGTGTGTGTATGTATGTATGTATGTATGTATGTGTGTGTGTGTGTGTGTGTGTGTATCCATCTATTATTCTTAATCCGTTTATATCTATTGCAGTACCAAATTTGATTAATGTTTTCCGTATTTGGGTCGCAGGTGTGAGAAGCTGGCCTTTCTAGTAAAACTCCATTTAATTGTTTGATGTGTTTTAAGATAATTCTTAAGCTCAGCGCCACCTCACCCCACTTTCCAAGTCAACTCGGCTCCATACCTGACTGTCAAGTAACAGAAATAAATAAAAAAAAACCCAACCCAAAACTGGTTAAAAAACAAAAACAAAATAATAACATAAATAAAGACGAATGCTTACAAACCAGACAAAAAAGTCATTCCATTAAACTTTTTCTCTTTTGATGGAACTGGAAAATACTTAAGTCTTAACTTGGAAATAAAACGAAGCTGGGTTAAAATGGAGTTCGCTTCGATAATCTCCTTTAAAAGCGGAGATATAAGTAAAGTTGATATGATCATACCATACATTAGCCTATTAAAAAGAGCAAAAGTTATCACCCGTTGGATTAGAGTGAGTGCTTTATGCCAAACTTCACCTCACCTTATAATATAAGTTAATAAAAAAATTAGATTTATATTTCACATAAAAATTTAAAGGCATTTACAAGTAGCATATTTCTAAGTTTGTTGACTGGTGATAGAGTAAGTGAGTGAGTGAGTGAGAGAGAGAGAGAGAGAGAGAGAGAGAGAGAGAGCAAAGGTCGTTATTTTTTCATAAAGATCTACAAAAACAGTTTTTCATTTTCAAAATGAAATTTTAAATCGCCAAACCTTTTTGCTCTGGCGCAATTCATTTTTTTTCTATAAAAGCTGAAAATATATAGCTACTTTGAATGTATCTAAAAAAAAACAAACAAACAAAGTTCTCTCTTTTCACAGCAAACGCCCAGTTCCTCACTTTGCCCCAGTTGAAATGGATAGCTCTCTTCATGAGAAATATTTCTACTTTAATAAGCTTCGAGGAATGACCTTCATTCAGACTTAAAATCTAACACTTACATCAATCCTGTTGTTAAGGTCGTTGGAAAAAATAGTTGCATTGCAAAATTGACGGACAACACCAGGAAGTATAGGAACCAAGCAAAACTAGTTGTAAATCGGATTGCTGGCTATGACGTCACCCTACATTCCGATAGAAGACTCGCGATCAGAAAACAATGAGAGGAATATTTAATTCTGGATTGAAATGGCTAAACAAGGACAATGAGATAGAGACAAGAGAGACAAGCCAGCGAAACACTTCACACCCATACTGACCCGCACTGTCTCGCTTGTAAGATTATATTCTGTAAAATAAATAAAACTTTGTTGATTTAACAAGTTATTTGATTACAAAAATTACGGTCAACAGAATGTATATACTTTGGTACGCATTTCATAAGTGCGGTTATAAAAGATATAAACGAGAATATAACAGTTGGATAATCCCACCGATCCAAAAGTACCTTATTCCTGACTCAGTCCTTTATCTGCATAGAAGTTAAATACATCCTAAAATGCTGTGATTTTTCCAGGCTTTCAGTAAATTCACTTGTTGTTTGTTTAATTTCAGTCTTATTCTTTTGCCCCCATAAACATAACATACACATATGTAATAAAAATGTACGGCACTCGTTTGCTTTCAAGAAAATACCCAGAATTATATCCCATTCATGCTTTCATCCTCTCTGTTTCCCTTGTTACTTCTCTTTTCGCGTTGGCACGAGTAGTCGTTGAAGCGACGTGGTTGCTATGGAAAGCCGTCATAAAAAAGTCGCTCACCGCCTTACATTTTTTTAACAATTTTAAACACTAGTAAATTCATCATAATTTTTGTTTTACTAAACGAAAATTGAGAAGTTTTTTCCACAATATAGCTGAGAAGGTGATCTATAAACTGTAATAATTGTTTGAAATTTGGTCGAAAAATGAGTAAGCGATGAAGCTTTAAAGCAGTTCTAAATGACTAAAACCGCCTCTCAACCAGATATTCAAACACTACTTGGCTTGCATGATAAAATGCAAACTCTGTAGAGAATAGACGTGACACAGCCGATTGTGTTTGTACCCGTTAATGATGTAGCTTCACTACTGGCTAAATATAGTATATTTTGGTGATAGTAACATCTTTGAAAAGTGCCAAGAACTGCTCTAATAATTAATATACATGTAGTTAAATTAGCGGATGAAAAAATGGATATAACATATGAATATTATAAATAGGTAATCAATTAGCAAATACTAACTCAACAATTTTATTTTCGAATAAAAGTAAGAATACAAAAATATATTTATATAAGCAATTCTACAGAAATGTAAACTATATGTTGAAAGTCCAAAGTTTGTTGAGTTTTAAAGTTCTTGAATTAGAGTTAGACACAAGTTTCAGAAAGTTCGTTACAAAGTTCCGTTATATATATATATATATATATATATATATATATATATATATATATATATGCATATGCATATATATATGCATGTGTGTGTGTGTGTGTGTTTATGGGGAAATATGTTTTTATTTAATTATATTTCACCTTTTCTTTATACCAGCGCTTTAATTTATGAAGACCAATGTAACTACAGAGCGTATAGAAATCAATGACGAAAGTCTATGTTTCAAATTTCAAAATATTGACTATCTTACTTTTTATTTCTCTAAGTAAGTTAAGATACAGTTCTTCAAATAATAATTACATGAATGATTCTGTGCTACGAAACAGGTACTGTTAACAATTGTGCATCTAAACGTACTTAGAGAAATAAATATGAAGTTGATCAGCATCTTGAAATTTGGAATAGGGCTTTTGTCGTATATATATATATATATATATATATATATATATATATATATATATATATATATATATATATAAAGATTTTTCCTGAATTCAATCTTGCCCCGACAGCCGAGTTGTATATTTGATCCATTTATTTTTTACGTACATTTTATCTTTCTTTTAATAATATATTAGAATTCTTTCCCATTTCCTTGTACCTATTTGTCAGTTATACCACGGATTTCTGCCTTTTGGATTACTTTGGATCATCTTCCAATTACGCGGTTCCCTTGGATTTTACTTGTGTGAATGGAAATTTAACTAACTTTCTTGGATTTTGCATCTTTGGATTTTACCGTCATTGGAAATTTTACCCTTCACCAGACTATCCATTCACGTGAAATCACTTTTTTATTCACCCTATTCCCTCTGCTTCACTTTTTGTTATCAAGTAAGATCTATTACTTACTTGTAGTTTCATTTAATACTTTTGTAAGCAAAATCCGATCGCGCATTTTGCTAAATCCTACCCTCTGATGAGAAGGAAAGTATTTCTTCGAAACTCCGCTGATTAAAAACTATCTATTTATTTAGTGTTTCCTTTTTAAAATTAAATATGTTTTTAACTCTTTTTCAAAGTGTTTTTAACATGTTTTATTAAGTATTTGTTCTTATATATATATATATATATATATATATATATATATATATATATATATATATATATATATATATATATATATATATATAATGCGTGTGCGTTTGTGTGTGTGTGTGATAGTTTTGTTCCTGGGTGTCTGTGTCCTAGGACCGATAATGGCGAATATTTTCGTGGGTTTCCGTGAAGCAATTAGTTTATTTTCTGTATGTGGACGATGCATATTGTCTCTTCAATAACCAAACGGAGGCAAATAATTTTTTCTCCTTACTCAATAAAATGCATCCCGCGTTAAAGTATACTTAGGAAAGAGAGTGTAACTCATCCATAGTTTTCCTTGATGTATTCTTAACAAAAGGCCCTCTAATTCACTTACATCAATATCCCGCAAATACACTTTTACGGGACTGTATACATGCTGGGATCCATTTACCCTTCCCCCTACAACGTAAGGTCAATTGAATGTGAACCCTAACACATCGTGCCCTGATGATTTGTTCAAAATCAAAATTGATTGAGAAATTTAAATTGTACCCTCTTGATGTTATTAGGTCAGTTATGCAAAGAAAAATTACTGAGCTAAAACAGTGACTAAATAATGGGCTCTCTCTATCGTGCTAGGAAGTTACTTACGCCTGAAAGTATCCTGTGCCTCTTCAAAACCACCATTCGCCCGTGTATGGAGTACTGCTGTCACATTTGGGCTGGGGCATCTACTACTGGCTTCTCGCGCCTGAACAGGATCCAAAAGAGAGTCCGGAATTGTCATCTAAACTTCAGCCCCTGTGTCACCGACGAAATGTTGTATCCCTCTGCTTGTTTTACAAGTATTTTAATGGTGGATGCTCTGACGAACTACAGGCCCTTGTACCCCCTCGACGAAAATACCCCCGACAAAGTCGACAAGAAGCGAAGTCCCACCCATATGCAGTAGAGATCCCTAGATGTAAGAAAGCCTTTTACTCTAATAACTTCTTCCCCAGAACTGCTAGACTTTGGAATTCTCTTCCGGTTTCCTGCTTCCCCAACTGTACTGACATGTAGAAGTTCAAGTGTAATGTAAACAAGCATCTTGCTGCTAAACTCCCTACATAGTACCCCTGCAACTTAGGTCCCTGATAGTAGCCCCTACATCAAAGTGGCAATGTGCCTTGTTTGGGGTGAAAATGTAAAAAAAAAAATATATATATATATGTATTCGTTTACAGTGGTTATGGACAGTAAGTGAGAAATTCGCCAAACAATTCAGCTCAACTGTTCCAAAGTGTTATTGTGCTTCAAATATACGCGCTGTGTTCTCTACAAATTCCTTTATGACATCCTCTCGAAAAGATGTTCTACCCCCTATCATAATAATAATAATAATAATAATAATAATCATAATAATCATAATAATAATAATAATAATAATAATAATAATAATAATAATAATAATAATAATGTAATCTACAATTATAAGTGTAATTGCGGTACCAACTACGTGGGTCGAATAACATTATTAAATCATTTCTCTCTGATAGGTTCATAAGAGTAGTACTTGATGGGTAGAAATCAGAAGCTCAATGTACTAATACTGGAGTCCTTTAAGGGTCCAACTTTCTTCCTGATCTACATCAATGATCTCCCAAATCACATCTTAAGTCCATTCGTAGACATTTATGCTGACGACACTACAATCTATGGCAACACGTCAAAGGCCGTAAATGAAAAAGTTCTCTCTGATTCTCTCTCCTCTGACCTTGAGCACGTGCTACAATGGAGAAAGATTATTTTAAGGCATCTAAAACCAAGCTTCTATCTTTACATCATCAATAGTCTGATCCACATCTGGCACTAATTGAAACGAATGGCTCTCGTCTTGAGGACGCTCAATTTATTTATTTTCTGTTGTTATTGTCACTTTTAAAAGCATTTCGTATCGCTCTCCTAGAGTAAAGTTTATCCTGTACACATAGTTAATCGCTATTTCTTTCCTACGGTTTAATAGATGTCAGGGTTCTTTAAGGAATAGTACAGCAAATTTTTCATTCAAGCGAAATCTGCATGGATCGTCTAGGTTCCTACACGTACTTGCTTGTCTTACTATTTTTCATTCGACTACCGGCGAACGTCCGTTTCCTTTGACTTCCCAGTATTGATTTGCTAGTGCTGTTTTCATTCGTTTTTTTTTTTTAATGTACATTTGTGATCTTAATATCTAGTTTTGAAATCTAAGGAACTCATAGCTACGTAATATTTCTTGTTATTCGGGGTTTCTTTGTCAAATATTGTGGCCTGGTAAACTATGCTTTTGGCTAGGCATTTATTTATGCCTGATAAATCATAGCGTGGATGAAACGCGGAATATTCTGTGTAGCTTAATTGCCATATATATTTTATAACTTACTGCCTCGCTCTACCTAGGTATTGAGCACTGTTGAAGTAAATACTTATAGTTTACGCATTTCGTATATTAATTCATGTGATTAAATGAAGTAGTCATATATATATATATATATATATATATATATATATATATACATATATAAAACTGAATGTCTGTGGTATGTGTGTGTGTATGTGTCTGGTCACGAATAGGCTCCTATATGGTTGACTATTTTAAACAACTGATTACATATAATGATAGAAGATGTATCGAGACACAGGAATGGGTATGTTTGATCTGGCAGAATGGTGATTTATTAAAATTGTGGAGTCTCCGTTCGCGCATGGTCCACAAAGTATGGAAATAAAAAATTAAAAAATTAAAAAGAAAACGTTTACAAGTGTTTTTGATATAGATGTACATAAGAATACTTTGATAAGTATGCTTTAACTTAAATAGGGATGGTATAATAAAATTGTGGGGTCTACGTTCGCGCCTGGCCTCCATAGAATGGAAATAGGCACACACTTTAATAAAGACTTTTCATATCTATCTGCGTAAGTATACTTTGATAATTATGTTTCAGTTTGAAGATATATGGTATAATAAAATTATGGGGTGTTCGTTCGCACCTGACCTCCATAGAATGGAAATATATCACAAAGTTTTACAAGGTTATTTTAATATAGATCCACAGAATATTGTGACAAGTGTTTCAGTGTGAACAGGTATGGTATAATAAATTATGGGGTTTATCTATTTTATTTTTACTTTCATCATATTTTGCTTTGGTTTTGATACCCCCAAATTCGAAGCTATCTCTTTACAACCCTTCCTTTTCATAACCTATAATACTTTCATAAATGAGAGTCGATTTTCTGTAGGCTGTTTTTTAACCCAGTCAACGACGGGTACTTTTGCTAGTATATATATATATATACACACACACACACACACACACACACACACACACACACACACACACACACATATATATATATATATGTATATATATATATATTAATTATTTTCGGTAATATTTTCTTTGGTGTAAGTAAGTAAAACTGTGTTAAAATTAAGTTCTATTCTTTTAATATGAGTTTACTAATAAAGGGAGATAAATTGTAGAAACTCACACACTGTTTATTTGTGCTTAAGTTTTTAGTAAGCGCAAGTTCAAAAAG
>NC_136504.1:42608407-42633407 GCF_053919585.1 Euprymna scolopes | reverse complement strand
ATATATATTTATATATATATATTTGGTAAAACTGGTAATTAGTAAAAACCTGAAGAGAGTGCTCAATACTATTGCAGAGCAAGTTTGTGTTTTATTTTTTATATTACCGTTTTATCTGTTTCGCTACATAGTTTCAAATGTTGGACCATGTTTACGGTCCAACAGCCTCGTCAGATCTTACAGAAGTGGTTGTTAGTATTAGGAAGAAGTACAGACAACAATTTCTGTAAGGTCTGACGAGGCTGTTGTACGGTAAACATGGTCCAACATCTAATACATATGTAGCCAAACAGATAAAATGGTACGGTAATGAAAAAATTAAACACACACACACACACACACACACACACACACACACACACACACACACACACACACACACACACACACACATATATATAGTGTAGTATAATAATAATTTTCCAAGTTCCAAATATCAATTAATTTTCAAAACGTATCAATTACAACGTAATTTCGTTTCGTATTGCGACACTAAAACGTCTGAAAAAATTATGTTATTGCTGCATATTTAGTCACGTACTCATCATATGTTTACCGTTAAAAAACTTACAAAAACACCATTTTGGAACCCAATAAAGGGCATTTATTGAGCTTGGACTTTTTTCAAAATTTAAAAAAATTATTTTAAAAAGATCTTTTTCATTATAATTAAAATGTAGGTACTCTTGCATAATTTGACCCGAATTCTTGTGAATTCCCGTCAAGCAGGGATCGGGCGAGACCAGCAATCATCAAACTTTATTATGAGAAAGATTTTCTTAAATTTATTACGATTGATATATACAATTCTGAGTACGTCTCAAGTAAACAACTAACCTTTATATATATATATATATATATATATATATATATATATATATATATATATATATATATATATATATATATATATATAAATTTTAATTTTACTCTACTGGATTTTAAATTCTAACTTTGGGATTCTTTTTAAATAATTATTTTTTCGCCTTTCAGATTACCTTTAAAAGAGTCTTCATGCAATTTTATTCTCGGTTTCTTTTTGCTTTTTCCACATTTCTTATATTTTTTCACACGTTTTTAAAGGACATGTAAATTTTTGCAATTCATGACTATCATAATT
The DNA here is from genome assembly GCF_053919585.1 of Euprymna scolopes. Taxonomy (NCBI): domain Eukaryota; kingdom Metazoa; phylum Mollusca; class Cephalopoda; order Sepiida; family Sepiolidae; genus Euprymna; species Euprymna scolopes. The sequence continues at coordinate 42,632,287 of NC_136504.1, read as the reverse complement.
TGAAGTTTTATTTAATGCCTTTACCAGCAAATTCTAGCTTTGCTACAATTTTAATTTGCTGATCTCTTTCTGTCCTCTGAACAACATTGTTTGAAATTCTGCTGATTAAGGACTTTGAAATTTGTCTTTTGGAGTATTCAGTCAAACAATAAATTTTTAATTGTAAATTTTAAATTAACGTCTTTATTTATTTTCTTATATGATAAGCTCTATTGTATGTGTATTGAGCTTTTTATTTGGTTGGATTAAAATAATAATAACGATATGCTGCTATTTATATTAGATTAAAGTTCATCATTGTTTTAATATTTTTATTTCATTCTTAGACTGTTTTTGTCCTCCGCCATATTTTCATAATATTTTTTATCTATTAATTCATTAACATAAATGAGTTTTGCCTGTATATAGCCATTATAAACTGATGTACACACCATATAAATACATACATAAATACATACATACACACATACATACATACGTACATGTATATATTGTTATACCGGCCTTCCTTGAACACAGGAATTTACACCGATTAGCATTATAAATAGCTCTAGTAATTCCAACACCGGTGAAAGAGATGCGACTTCATTTACACTGCTAGCCGAGTGCCTAGCAGATATACACGCTTTCCTATCTTTGTACATTATTGTTAATACACTTGTTCCTTAACAGAACCTCGACTTGAATGTTCTTATGTTCACTGTTGTTCCATGACACACACACATACACACACACATACACACACACACACACACACACACATATATATATATATATATATACTATAATAATTAAATAACTACATATACTCGTGTTTCATTCTCTCGGGAATCATCAGTGCAGGGTGTCACGATTAACGCCAGTCGAGAGATTCAAACACTGGCAACAGAAATCATATATATATATATATATATATATATATATATATATATATATATATATATATATACATATATACACACATATATATATATATATATATATATATATATATATACATATACTAGCAAAAGTACCCGTCGTTGACTGGGTTCAAAAACAGCCTACAGAAAATCGACTCTCATTTATGAAAGTATGATAGGTTACGAAAAGGAAGTGTTGTAAAGAGATAGCTTCGAATTTGGAGGTATCAAAATCAAAGCAAAATATGATGAAAGTAAAAATAAAATAGATAAACACCATAATTTATTATACCATACCTGTTCACACTGAAACACTTATCACAATATTTGTGGGTCTATATGAAAAAAACCTTGTTAAACTTTGTGACATGTTTCCATTCTATGGAGGTCAGGCGCGAACGAACACCACATAATTTTATTACACCATATTTCTTCAAACTGAAACATAATTATCAAAGTGTACTTACGCAGATAGATATGAAAAGTCTTTATTAAAGTTTGTGCCTATTTCCATTCTATGGAGGTCAGGCGCGAAGCAGACACCACAATTTTATTATACCATCAATATTTAAGTTAAAACATACTTATCAAAGTATTATTATGTACATCTATATAAAAAAAAAAACCTGTAGACGTTTTTGTTTAACTTTTACATTTGTTATTTCCATAATTTGTTGACACGGCGCGTACGCAAACCCCACAATTTTAATGAATCATCATTATGCCAGATCAAACATACTCATTCCTGTGTCTCTATACATTTTCTATCATTATATCTGATCAGTTTTCTATAATAGTCAACCATATAGGAGCCTATTCGTGACCAGACACACACACACACACACACATAGACGTTCAGCTTGGTTTGTTTGAAGGCTTGACAATGCAGGAATTATTCAGTTGTTATATATAGATAAATAAATAAATAAATAAATATAACTCAACAGTGTAAATAAATATTCATTTATTGACCTCACTGTAGATTGTAAATTTCTCAAATACTTTCGGATGCAACATTCATTTTGAAGAGGTAGAAAATATATATCCACTACTTAAGCTGTCGTTTCTGGTTTATATATATATATATATATATATATATATATATATATATATATATATATATATATATATATATATATATATATATATATATATATATATATATTAAATGCCTACAGACACTAATGTTTCATCCTATCAAAAGATAAACTAAGTATCATCTCCACTTGACAGCTATTTTTACCAGCTAAAACCCAAATTAAATGTGTTCCAGAAGTCCAAATCGCATAGTTATTTAGAACTGTTGTAAAACTTCACCACTCACTCATTTTTCGACAAACTGTCCAACAATTATTACAGTTTATAGATCACCTTTTCGGCTATAGTGTGAACATTTTTTTTTTAAATTTTCGTTCAGTAAAACGAAAGTTATGATGAATTTACTGGAGTTTAAAATCATAAAAAAGCATTAGGATGTGAGTAACTTTTTATTATGAATGGTTTCCATGTCAACCACGTCGCTTCAACGACTACTATTGCTACCAATTCACCGCTTTCGCGAAAAGAGAAGTAACAAGTTAAACAGAGAGCATAAAAGAATGAAAGGGAGATAATTTGGGAAACCTTATTGGAAGTAGACGAGTGTCGTACATTGTTATTACATATGTGTATGTTATGTTTATTGGGGGCAAAAAATAAGACTGAAATTAAACAAAAAAACAAGTGAATTTACCGGAAGCTTGGGAAAATCATAGATGTAAATAAAAAAAATGCGAGCATGAAAAGTAATATGGTTAAGCTTAAACATGGAAAAGTAAAATGAGTTTTTTTTTTCAATTAAATTTATAACATTATATAATCAATTCTTAATGCCGCAATATTTTAAGTTATTAATTTAATATATTTTTTACTAGAATATCTTGTCCTTTTCTTTTCCAGTTTTAACAACTAGTCCTTTACTTTTCCATGTTTAAGCTTAACTATACTAATTTCCATACTCGCATTATATATATATATATATGAGAGAGAGAGAGAGAGAGAGAGAGAGAGAGAGAGAGAGAGAGAGAGAGAGAGAGAGAGATTTGTTGATCATTAAAGGCGTAGTATTTTACAGTCCATAAAAATTGTATATTTCTACGTCAGGTGTACAAGGTGCCTTAAATAAGTTTCCAGACTCTTTTCGTGTGGGCACTTTTATTGATAGTACGCACATGGAACTCTAGTCCCCTTCGAAGTAATCTCTTTCGGATGCAATGCACTAGCACTGTTCCAACATCTTTTAGAAATTCCCATGGAAATTATGTTGTGTGAGCATGTCAATGACCCTCATCACAGCCTCTTTCATCTTCTCAATTTTCTCAGAACGAAAGCCTCTGATGTTTTTGTTTGAGCTTAGGGAATAACCAAAAATCATAGAGAACAAGCCCTGGACTACAGGGAGGGTGAGGAACTGTCTTGATGTTTATCTTGATCAAATAGTCAGTGAGAAGGATGAAGAATCTGTGGGACACACCTCGCGCAAATCTTTCGCATCTTCAGTTTCCCGCGAATAATTGTGTGTACAGTTCCCACACTGACATCAAACCGTGCACTTATTGTCTCTATAGACACACGACGGTCCTTATTAATGAAATTATTTATTTAAACAATGAACTCTGGTGTTCTAACTTTATTACTCCTCCCATAGCTTTCATCCTTCCTCACAGATCTCCTGCATTCTTTTAATCTCTTATTCCATTCAACATATGTTCGGTTCATGCAAGATGGTCCAAAAGCAGTCTAAAGCATTCCATACGTTTCTGTAGCATTTTTCTAAGTTTAAAACGGAATTTTATTGCATATCGTACTTCTTAAGTTTCCTTGCGTCCATACTGCATTTTTGTAATTCACCAGCTGTGACAATCAGGCTTTAGTAGGGCGTATTCTAATTCCTGATGTATATGTTCATTTGAACGCGTAATCATAAAAATTGGTCAGTCAGTTCAGAAGATGTATAGATGTATACACTGAATTTTCAACTTTAAATGCCCCTATAAAAATGTCTGGAAATTTATTAAAGGCACCTCGTATATCTTACTTAGAAATATACAATTTTATGGACTGCAAAATACTTCGTATTTAATTATCAATAAATCCATGAACACACACAAACACACATATTAGTGGCATGGCGAGGCCACAAGCGAAACAACCAAGCAAGAAAGAACCTTAAGCAAAATTCATCCTGAAGCAGCAAAACTGAAGCTAGCCTACTAGGACACTATGTGTACAAATACCAGCAAATTTGAGCATTTTTTATTGGTTTGAAAGTATAGGTTCTTTTTTAAACAATTGTCATAAAATTTTAACCAAAGAATAGTATTATAATCTTCAAAAGCCTGCAAAATTTCATGTTGTTTTGTCTTTTTTTTAGCAATATTCTGTTTCAAATCTCAGCGACTATTGATCAGAATTTAACAGCTCGTGGGGAGTTAATGACCTAAACTGTGTAGTGGGCTATCAGACATTTGCTCTTCAGGTCTCACATTAAGGGGGTTTATCCATCATCCAGAGCCTATTTTTGGCATTTTTTTTACAGTCGTCAAATGTTTCGGTAAAGATGCATTATCTTTTCACCCTCAAATAATCCTTTAAAATTACCACTATTAAAGGTGTTCGAGAGTGTTGGAAACAAAAATAACGTTTAAAATGCCAGGAAATGAGTAGTTTCCAAGATATTAAGAAATTATAGTTCCAAAAAGTGGGGGGGTCACTTTTCTTTATTAAAAATTATTTTTTTCTAAAGGGGTCACCACTTATCAAGGCCCGGAGGATGATAAGGATTTATGGGGATACATAAGTAGTGGAAATTTTATAAATTGGATCACTTAGAGGGATGGTTCGTCAAGAACTTGTTTACGTTGGACTTGAAGACAATCAAATTGTAGTCAGCTGGAAAGCAGGCAAACGGAAGAGTGTTCCACAGGCGTGCAGTTCTAAAAAAGAGGCTTTGGTCATGGAAACTACGTTTAGGTTTAGGCACTGTTAAAGAGTGGGGGAAATTATTGATAGTGATTTTGGCTAGACGAGTGTTTTTCGTGAAAGTTCGACGAGGGACCATAAGTTGAAACTCAGACGAGCACTTGTCATGAAAATAACGATGAAGCAAAGACAGGCTCGCAACATCACTTCTGTAGGAAAGAGGTTGCAGGGAAGAGAAAAGAGCATCCCCCACTAAGCTAGGAAATCTATTTTGAACTCTGTTAAGGCAGGGTAAGCTGCTTCTAGCAGCTCCTGCTCAGATAGGGCAACAGTGCTCTATCATTGGCCGTACCTGGATTTTATATTGCACCCACTTTGAGATCTGCTTTTTAAGGGTGGTCTTTATTGTGATCTCTTAAAACAACACAAGACCCACTTTTAAATACTTGTTTTTATGTTTTCGAATATGCTGAAAATGAATATCGAATTTAGTTTTCAGAAAATAAGTATTTTTCCGTGTATTAAGAAAAAATATGCGCGCTGCGCGCACAACAATGACCACCCTTTATAACATAAAGAATTACATTGCTTAATTTCGTGAAAAATACTTATTTGCGAAAAATTTACATTCGATATTCGTTTTTAGCATACCCGAAAACCTATGGAAACAAGTTTTTAAAGGTAGGTTTTGTGCTGGTCTACTAGCCAACAATTACCAAATAAACACCACCCCTAAAAAAATAATAGATGCCTCCCCACAAAAGGGTGGTTATAAAGTGGGTGTTCATTTTATGTTAAATTGATATAGAAAAGTGATACCCCATTTTTTGAAATTATAATTTTTTTCATATCTTAGAAACGACTCGTTTCCTGGAATGTTTTCTTTTTCGTTTTCAGCACCCTCAAACAAAAGTGATATAGTGGTAATTTTAAATAATTTTTTTAGGGCTGAAAGATATTGCATCTTTACCAATGTTTCTATCATAGTCATTTGTTTCCTAATTTTGCATATAAATTACAAAATATTTTATATTTTCCCAAAACCTCTGGCCTTGATGTAAGGGAGACGATAACTTGCTACTATGATTTCAAATGATCTTTGGTTTTCATATATATAAAGTAAATTTTACAATGTATAAGGATTATTTGATACTGGAAATATCAAAATCGTACCCTATTTCCAAAAGAGAATAGATATAACACCTGAGAAATATTTGCAATCAAGTCTTCCCTTGTTGTTATTTTAGATCTTTTGAAACCATAGCAGCAAGTTTTACTCTCCTCTCCACCAAGGCCAGATGTTTTGGGGAAATATCAGATATATTGTAATTCATACGCAAAACTAGGAAAATAAATGTCTATGATTGAAACATTCAACGGCTGTAAAAAACTACCAAAAATAGGCTCTTGATGATGGATGATCGTCTAAATATGCGAACTCAAGGGCAAATGTCACATAGCGCACTACACAATTCAGCCGATTACCTATCCAACGAGCCTTTATTTGTTAAATTCTAATCAATAGTGGCTGAGATTTCGAACTCATACAATTATCAAAAAAGGGTAGTATCTCTTTCTCTTTCTCTCTCTACCTCTCTCTGTCTCTGGCTGTTTGTCTCTCTCTCTCTCTCTCTCTCTCTCTCTCTCTCTATATATATATATATATATATATATATATATATATATATATATATGTGTGTGTGTGTGTGTGTGTGTGTGTGTGTGTGTGGATACTCGTAGCGAAATTCAATATTGAAATGCTCTTATCTCTGGTTCTATTAGACGAAACTATATTAAACTATTAAGTTTTATTGAAGATTATAATACTATTCTTTGATTAAAATTTTATGACAATTGGTAAAAAAGAACGTATATTTTCAAGCCAATAAAATATGCCCTAATTTGCCACCATTTGTATATTTAGTGTCATGGCAAACAAGCTTTAGTTTTGCTGCTTTGGGATGAATTTTGTTTATTTTTCTTCTCCCCTGTGGCCTTGCTAGGCCATTAATATATACACAAGCTATTCAACTTAGATATTAGTCATGATTCATGTATTCTTAGTCTGATCCATTCTAAATATAGTAATATACAGGGTGGTCACTAGAAAAGCTGGAAATTTGTCAAACAACGATTTATTTTTACAAAGAATAATTTTTACAAAGTTTTTCAAAGACAAATGTTATATTATACTCATAAATGCTCAAAATGCCGTCCATGCAGTTCACTGCAGCGTCTTAACCTAGAAATCCACACTCGTGTGGCGTTTTGACGGGTAAAATAGCAATCACGTATTTTATTCATGATCTAAGCTGACCTTCAAATTTCCCGCTTTTCTAGCGACCACCCCGTATAATGATCACTAAAATTTCTCTATTTATTGTAAGCCTTCTTATTCGTTTGTGACTATGTAATAATATGGGCTATGACAACAGCATATTCTTTTTGCCTCTTGAGCATATATCCGTCATTATCTTCTATGTTTTTGTATAAACTGTTTTTATCGGTTGATTGACTCTGCCTTACTGTGTCAGATATATACTTAAGAGTCAAAAGAATGAAACGAATATTCTGTTGTCACGGCCCTATATAATCACATTGGTTAAAATGTTTAGTTATCCGGAGCAAGATGAATAGACGTATGTATAAAGCTATCTTTAAATAAACATTTGAGTTTCCGTACTTAGCATAGTTATTAATTGAAACGATTAATTTTTTAAGAGGTTGGGTATTAAATAATAGCATATAGAAATCTTTCACACAAAAGCAGTTATATACAAAACACATTGTAATATATATTTTATACAAAACACATTGTAATATATATATTATACAAAACACATTGTAATATATATTTTATACAAAACACATTGTAATATATATTTTATACAAAACACATTGTAATATATATATTATACAAAACACATTGTAATATATATTTTATACAAAACACATTGTAATATATATATTATACAAAACACATTGTAATATATATTTTATACAAAACACATTGTAATATATATTTTATACAAAACACATTGTAATATATATTTTATACAAAACACATTGTAATATATATTTTATACAAAACACATTGTAACATATATCAAAATATATTCTGTTGTTTACTTTATCACGCATTTAACACATTATCCGCAATGAGGCAAGCTTAAATAATATATATAAATTCATGTAGAATGTGTTTTTTTTTTAAATTTAGCTACAAAAACATGTTTCTGAATTTTTCAAAGATTGTTCTGATTCTGCAGACATTTTTTTATTTCGCAACGCAAAAAAAAAAAAAATTGTTTTCAAAATTTTATATTAAATAAACTTTTCCTTTTTGGACATATCTTTTCTCTTTGCCAACTTTTTAAATAACTTTTCTTTTCTTCCTTAATTTTTCTTCTTTTTTCTTTCGTTTCTTTCTTTCCTTCTTTTTTACATATATTTCTTTATTTTTTCTTATGTTTTTCTTTCCCCTTTCCTACACACACACACACACACACACACACACACACACACACACACACACACACACATATATATATATATATATATATATATATATATATATATATATATATATAGTAATTTATAAAATATATATGGCGATTAAGCTACACTGAATATTCGGTGTTTCATCCGCATAAGCCTGAGGAGTCCTAGAGTGGATGAAACGCCGAATATTCAGTGTAGCTTAATCGCGATATACATTTTATAAATTACTAACTAGCTCTACCATTCGTATTGAGAACTTTTGAAGTAAATACTTTAAGGTTACGCATAAATCTATACTTTCGTATATTAATTTTATGTGAGTAAATTAAGTATATATATATATATATATATATATATATATATATATATATATATATATATATATACATACATATATATATATCCTCGACGTAGAAATTCCTTTCTGAATGTACCTGTCAAAAACAACCCATAGATATAATCCTATACAATATATACAATAACTTGTCTCTTCCTCGCTTAAAATTAACAAAAACTACTTAAAAACTCACTAGTACCGAGGTACCTTTTTACAACTACAAAGATAATATTTACACCCAAATAGATGAAGTTTCAATGGGTTACTTTCTCGGGCCGATTTTCAGTGAGTTCGCCATGAGTGGTCTCCTAAGCCGAACATTTAATAATACAAGTAAACCATGTACGGTATGTCGACGATATACCCGTCCTAGCTAATAACAAAGAACAAATACTAACACTTATAGAAGTTTTCTATACTCAAATACACCATAGAACTAAATGTTAATAACAAAATTCGTTTCCTCGACGTTCTCATAGTTATTTTTAACATACTGTTTAGCACCTCCAACAATAAAAAATCCCACCAGCCTAAATTATTGCCTTCTAAATTTTAAGAGTGAATGCTCTCACCGTTACATAATAGCCATCATGAAAAACCGTGCCAAGCTAATCTCCTCTTATAAAAAACTTCTCGAACAAAAAAATATCAAGCAGGTCCTTATCTTACCAATATATACAGATACTTCCAACAACACATCCAGCACGTCCATTAACAAATAATCCCACCAGCCTAAATTCTTGTCGTCTAAATTTTAAGGAGAAATGCCCTGACCGTTACAACATAGTCATCATCCAAACTGATAAAACATACTTTTCCCCGAACTAAAAAATATCAAGCAAATCCTTATCAATAACGAATTTCCAAACTACATTGTTGACCAGATACTAAAGACCTACAAAATTCTACAACGAATAGTAATATCCGACAACTTCAAATCCTAATATCATTGACCTACTGTAACCAAATGCAACCAGGCTTTAAATTAGAAGAAAAGGCCATCAAAAATAGTATTATACATAGGTATGTTTCCCTCACTGAAAACAACGTTAGACCAATCATATATTATAAAAACAATAAAAGCCCAAAATCTAGTACAAGGTGACCCCTCGCCAAAAAAAAAAAAAAAAAAAACGGGCCCCAACTCAAATTAGGCCCCGTTTCTTAGTGTTTTGTCCGAACGAAATGAAATTTTGGTCATAACTAGTTTATTATATTCAAAACATCAAATCAAAACACTAGGGTCTTTGGCCTTTTTTCTCCGTTCTACAGCATATGTTCTAGATGGCCTCCATTTAGCTTTTGTTTTTTGGGGGGTGGAGAGGGGGTCACCCTGTATATGTATATATGTTAATGAATTTTGTACAACCCTTCCAAGTATTATGTGTCCTCCCCTACATCATAAGTGAGGTATCTCCTCCTCTCTATATATGTATAAGAACTTGCGTCATTTCATGCAGTCTGTATTAATAATATGAAGTCCCTAAGAATTGTCACAGTCGTTGTCGTGATGTAATACAGGGTGACCCCCCCCAAAAAAAAACGAGCCCCAACTCTAATTAGGCCCCGTTTCTTAGTGTTTCGTCCGAATGAAATGAAACTTTGGTCATAACTAGTTTATTATATTCAAAACATCACATCAAAACACTAGGGTATTTGGCCTTTTTTTCTTCGTTCTACAGCATATGTTCTAGATGGCCTCCATTTAGCTTTTGTTTTTTGTTTTTTTGGTCACCCTCTAGTAAAAAACAATGCCCCCACCTACCCTCAAACCACTAGAACAGAACCAACGTCATTTATAAGTTTCGGAGAGTGCAACTCATATGACAACAATAAAACTGATAGTTACGTCGGTTGCATCGATTTTATGGAAGAACTATTTACGCCTTATTAACGTATTTATGTAATGTGGTCATATTGTTGTAATACATCATAATATAAGGCACGGCTAAAAAAATTAAGAAAAACCAAGTTGTTGATTCATTTTAAAACGAATTAAAAACTATTAAAATCCATTATTCTTGAGTAACATTTTCCAGAAAGACAAACGCTTGAATTTTATCATATAAAAAACAAAATAATATAAAACTTTTGTACTATTTTAAATAGAAATTTTAACTTTAAATTCTAACCCTAACCAAATCACTAGAACAGAACCAACAACATTTATAAGTTTGGGAGAGTGCAACTCATATGATAACAATAAAACTGATAGTTACGTTGGTTACATCGATTTTACGACCACCACGTCGCCTTACCATGCATAATACACACTCGCAATGTTACAACATTTACAAAAAAACAAAACAAAACAAAAAACAAAATAAACAAAAAAGACAAACAAAAAAACAAACAAAAAAATAATAAAAAAACAAAACAAACAAAAAAGACAAACAAAAAACAAACAAAAAAATAACAAAAAAAACAAAACAAAAAACAAAACAAAAAACAAAACAAACAAAAAAGACAAACAAAAAACAAACAAAAAAAATAACAAAAAAACAAAACAAACAAACATAACAACCCTTCTCCGACGTTAAAGAAATTCTAGTCATCAATATACAAATACGAAACTAACGTCAAGAAATAAAAAAAATACTTCAAGCTATGTACATTAAAACGGAAAAAGCTGCCCTGTAACAAAATCACAGTTCATTCCAGTTCAAAACACGCTCAAATACTTGTAAACCAACTCCTACTCAACACCGGCCCCTCACAGCATCCACAAGCATTCACAAGCATTCACTGCTGCTACTATATGAAAAGAAACTTCCAGCCTCCCTCACAAATAATATTCACACAGACTTCCTGATGATGTCTTCTTGGAAAGACGAAAAGCAGGAACATGGTCAACTTCGAACTACACATGAAAATTATATTAATTCTTTCGATGTACACAATAAAAAGATAATCAGAAAAATGTAAAAGTCTAATTAAACGGAAGCCCTATGTTTCGATATATATATATATATATATATATATATATATATATATATATAGAGAGAGAGAGAGAGAGAGAGAGAAAATAAAAAAGGAACAAACCGTATTATGTGTTCACCAACGTTTCGTCTTTATTTCGAGACTTCCTCTGGGTGAAATAAAGACGAAACGTTGGTGAACACATAATACGGTTTGTTCCTTTTTTATTTTCTCTATTTTGTCGGAATACTATTTTCCATTATTTTCATCATATATATATATATATATATATATATATATATATATATGTTGTTTTGTTTTGGTTTTAGCGATATGTTTTGAATGAATTCAATTATTTACGGAAGTGCATTTTTACCTAAATGCGAGTTGGGAATAATTTTCCCTTTTTAACCAATTTGGTACCCCCACATGGAGAGCGATATATATATATTTTAAAAATGTAATTATCCACTGACACGTGTTTCGTCGTCTACGACTCATCAGAGTGGCTGTATCTAGCGAGATTCGAAATCAGGACCCAACGGTAATGAGCCTAAACCCTTACCCCTGGACCATCTCGCCAACTGTCTGGATATATCGCGATTTACTTAGATGTTGCTTTGTTTTGGTTTTAGCGATATGTTTTGAATGAATTCAATTATTTACGGAAGTGCATTTTTACCTAAATGCGAGTTGGGAATAATTTTCCCTTTTTAACCAATTTAGTACCCCCACATGGGGAGCGGTATATATATATATCATTTTTAAAATGTAATTATCCACTGTAATGATATATATGTATATATATATATACCGTTGGGTCCCGATTTCGAATCTCGCTAGATACAGCCACTCTGGTGAGTCGTAGACGACGAAACACTTGTCAGTGGATAATTACATTTTAAAAATAATATATATATATATATATATAGTCCTACATGGCGAACTCTCTACTGGCCGTCGTGACAGAGGGGCACCGAAGAAAAGATATAAATACTCTCTGAAGAAGTACCTCGGTAACTGCAACATTAACCGCCTCCAGTGGTCTGCTATCGCTGCTGACCGTGTTACCTGGTGACGTACTGCGCACCAGGCTGTCGCCTCCTTTAATATCTCCCGCACAGAGAATCTGCGGAAGAAGCGTTACAGGAGGAAGATTCGGGAAGCTTTAGCAGCCACACCTGAGGCGACTTTTGCCTGCAGCCGCCGTGGCCAAACCTGCTTGTCTCGCATCGGTCGCGTCACTCACAAGCATACTTGCAGTTAACGTGGACCCCCCCCCTTCATAGAATCTTCGATTTCGAAGTACAGCCAAGAAGAAGAAAAGAATATATATATATATATATATATATATATATATATATATATATATATATATATATATATATATATATATATAAAGTGACCTTGTCTGTGTGTGTGTGCGAAAAGTCTCTACCAAATTTCTCTCTTAATATTTTATCTGTAGAGTTGAAATTTGATATATAGGGTATTTCGATCCGCATCACACTTTCGATTTTTTTTTTGTTGCTAAGGAATCAAAATAGAAAAAAAACGGTTGATTTTACCCGTTATTTTTCTGCTCATCGCTACTATAAAATTATAGGGCAAACAACATTATTTTTTGCTGTTTTTATATACAGGGTAATTTATGTCATACGCAAACAGATAAGAATGAAGAGCTATACATTTTGGTTTCGAATCTAACTGATGGTACACATGCCATTTTTTAAAAACTTTGGAAAGAATTAAAATATATTAGGTACAATATAATAATCGATTGAGAATTGCCCTTATAATAATAAATACGAAGTCTTCATAAATTAAAATGTAATATTTAAACAGGCAACGACAGGGGGTCTGCATTCGGATATATATATATATATATATATATATATATATATATATATATATATATATATATATATATATGATGATGATGAGAATAATGGAAATAGTATTCCGACGAAATAGAAAGATAAAAAAAAAAAAAAAAAAAATGAAACAAATTGAGTTATATGTCCATCAACGTTTCGTCTTTATTTCGAGACTTTCTCTATATGAATGAAATTAAGAAAACAAAATCACCAGTACAAATATTAGAAAAAAAAACAACATAATTTAATTGTGGACACAGATTAAGCCTCTCACACCATAGAACCACCTCCTATAATGATCTTAACTGCGCATTTGAGGAACGATCTCTACGAAGCGTATCCGTGTTTTTTGTTTTTAATCTGAGCCTGGTGGAATAAATTCGATTTGGTCTTTAGCCGGTAAAAGTATATGTAAATGTAAAAACAAGTTGCACTTGGCAGACGTAGGTCGACTTAGAGTTCTATTTTACGAATGCGGATATTTGTAATCTTAAGAAATTATTTTTTAATGTTTGTATATGCATAAACACATTTGGTAACGAAGAAAGCCGGGCGCTATATGTTTTCGTCTTGATTCTAACTTATTGCATCCAAGTCAAATTTTTATTTTTAATTTTGACATCGCTAATATATATTGGGTACAATATACTAATCAATAGAAAATTGAATCCATAATACTAAATACGCAATCTGCATCATGTAAAATATCATATTTAAGCATATTACACAATCAGCCAACGCCGAGCAGCCTGCAAGTACCTTGGTAAATTCATTCTAGTAACAGAAAGAATATTTTAAAACGTCTGTTTTACTTTCAGCTATGTATTAATACATTTAACTAACTAGTTTCTTTTCACACTTGCCCCATCCTCACAGCCCCAAAGACTACTATTGAAAATTGGAGTTTACTATTTACTATTGGAGTTTATTGTCGTCTACTATTTACTATTGGAGTTTATTGTTGTCAATTTTCGATTTGTGATTCGCTTGCTATTTTCCTCAAAATAAACGCATTCCCCACTTTTAATTGACGTCTGTCCAATTGTTTTTCTTAAAGTTTTGTATTAATTTATTTCCCTAATTGTTTTTTGTTCAGTTTTGTAATTATTTATTTATCTAAGTGCTTTTCTTTCGGGATCGTATTACTTTATCTATCCAATTGTGTTTCTTTCAGCATCGTAATAATACATTTACCAAATTGTTTTTTAAGCATCGTATTAATTTATTTACGTAATTGTTTTCTTTCAATTTTGTATTTATTTATTGACCTAATTGTTTTTCTTTACGTTTTGTATGAATTTATTTATCTAATTGTTTTTCGTTCAATTTTGTATGAATTCAATTATCTTCAGTTTTGTAATTATTTATTAATCTAATTGATTTTCCTTCAGTTTTGTATTAATTTATTGAAGTAATTTTTTTCTTTCAGCTTCGTATCAATTTAATAATCTAATAGTTGTTCTTTCAGCATCGTAAACATTTATGTATCAAATTGTTTTTCTTTCAATTTTATATTAATTTCTTATAAAATTCTATTTCTTGTAATTTTGTATTAATTCATTTACCTAATTGTTTTACTTTCCGTCTTGTATTAATTTATTTATTCAATTGCTGTCGTTAACATTTGTATTAAGTTATTAACCTAACTGTATCTCTTTAAGTTTTGTATTAATTAATTTATTTATCTAATTGTTTTCCCCTCGGTTTTGTATTAATATATTGATGTAATAGTTTTTTCATTCAGTTTTGTATTAATTTATTCATCGAAATGTTCTTCTTTTATATTAATCTGTTTACCTAATTGAGTTTAATTCAGTTTTGTATTTAATTTATTTATCTAATTGCTTTTCTTTCGGTTGTGTATTAATTTTTTTCACCTAATCGTTTTTCTTTAACGTTTTTTTTTATTAATTTATATACCGAATTGTTTTTGTTTCGATTTTGTATTAATTTAATTATCTAATTTTTTTTTGTTTTAAATGATTTTTTTTATCTAATTGTTTTTCATTGAGTTTTGTATAATTTTTTTTTACCTAATCGTTTTTCTTTTAGTTTCGTATAATTTATTTTAACTGATTGTTTTTTCTTCAGTTTAGTATAATTTATTGATGTAACTGCTTGTTTTTAAGTTTTGTAATCAGTTATTTACCTAATTGTTGTTTTTTTCTTTTGTATTAACTTATTTATCTATTTGTTTGTTTTTATGTCTTGTATTAATTTTTAATCTAAGTGTTTTTCTTTTAATTTTGTATTTATTTATTTACCTAACTGTTTTTCCTTCGGTACTCGTTTAAAATTACAAAGGGAGAAGAAAGGCTATATTCTAGGCCAGCAGTCGCGTGAGCAGTCGAAAGTTTTCTGCTTCTATCTCTATTCTTGTGGCCATGCCACTAATAAGGGTGCTGGAGGTAAACAATTTACTGGGTTGACGTTATCTCTCTAATTGTCAGGGACTTAATTTGGATTGACGACTGAGGAGATTGTCCTATAAGCTGGTGAAAATTACTGTGACTGCTGTATTGCCATTTGGTGAATGGATTCTGGACCATGCAGTAGCTTCTGGTGGCGATTCTCGATGCCATATTAGTGGGTAATTTATACGACTTTACCTTATCATGTGCTACAAAAAATATTTCTTCGTTGCTTTTTCTCCCTTACTTTTCCTCTTTGCCCTGTTCTAACAAAATTTGTCGACCTAGTGCACAAATCCTAAACCTCTATCATGAAAATTCTCCATAAAGAATATAAGATTAAACGTAGAACTCTAACTTCCAACTTAGAGCCCCACTATCTTGTCTCCTTTTCCAATATCAGGGTCTACGTTTCAGCCTTCCAGAGGTTGAAACATAATTATAGGAAACCAAACCAGACCTATTATTCCGAAGCGAAGCTGGTATTGAAACGACTATTTTATTAGATGAGTGTGTAATCAAAAGATATTCTAATTTATTATTCAAATCTGACACCCTCCCCCATATCGCCATGGACATAAAATATGTGCCTGCATTAGAGATGGCTTTTCATGTGGTAGAGACATCTCCACAGAAGACCCTAAATTGCCCTATATGTGCGTACAGGTTGCACTTGCTTACACCATTGCGTTAATATTTGCTCTCCATCGCCACATACAACAGCGGAGTTACTATCTTTAAGAGCATATCTGAGAAAATTGGCCACATCCTGTCTGCTCATCCTTCGGCTAACATTCACATCTGTGAAGACTTCAATGTTATATAATGTGGAATGATTAAACCACTTAAACAAGACAGATAAGGAGAAGAAATTCTGTCACAATTTCTCCATTGCTCATGAGATTGTTTACGAACCCACCCGCGTGCTCGACGCGGACGGTCAGTATGCAAGTCTCCTGGACCATTTTCTTATAACTAGCCCTGAGGTAGGTTCATCCTCCGTTCTGTCTCCACTGGGATCTTCCGACCACTTGGTTGTCTCAGTTAAGATAAAGACAAAATGTAATAAGTCCTCTGACCTACCTCTCCATTGTACAGTATATCGATAATCTATGGCTGACTGGGATAACTTCCGTACATTTATATCCGATACACCTCTGCGTTCCATATTTAAAATAGCGTGTCCTTTATAGTATCAAACCTAACGGAATGGGTAATTGTATGCATAGACGGCTTCATCCCCTCAAAAAATTCCAGCAAAACCCTAACAGCCAGCCGTCAGTGCTCTCCAGAATGTGTTGCTGTCATTGCGCGCAGAAATCACTATTTCCATTTCTTCCAACATAATAGATGTACTGAGACAAAAGACGCCTTCAGGACTGCCAGCAACCACTGTAAAGAGTAATAAAGAACGCGAGAAAGGTGTATGCTCAGTCTGTCAAGTACAAAGTAGCTGAACAGCGGCTTGGTTTTCACCAATTTTGGCAAATAACAAATAGACATTGAATAGAAGCGTTTGCTCTATCCCAACCATCATCAATGGACCTGGGGTAATCTCGTCGGCATCGGATAAAGCCAAAATCTTTGCCAAGAACTTTGCAGTTAATTCTATCCTATGCGATCAGGGCTGCCCCCCCCCTATTTTCCACTGTGTCTTGAAACACGCTATGCAACATACAAGTACTCGATTCGTGATATTGCCAAGCTAATCACAATCCTTGATTCCAGTAAAGCAACTGGCCCTGACTGCATTCCTGTTATCGTACTAAAAAAACTTCAACCAGAACTATCCCATATTTACAAAGCTGTTTAAGCGTTATCATAAGGAGAATTGCTTCCCAACACCCTGGGAAACCTCATCAGTATGTTCCGTATTTAAAAAATTCAGGTGATCGTTTATCCCCCTTTAAATACAGACCAATCAGTCTCCTTAACGTCATGAGTAAGTTACTGGAATCTGTGCTAAATAGAGAAGTAGTCAACCACCTCAGCAAAAATAACCTCCTCAGTGACATGAAATATGGCTTTCGTTCTAGATCTACAGCAGATGTGCTAACAGTTATACGTCATAGAATTAGCGAATCTCTCTGGTGCAATTGCTTTTGGCATATCAAAGCATACAGGTCTAATCCACAAAAGTACTGGTTGATAGGTAGAAATCAGAAGCTCACAGTATTAATGCTGGAGTCCCTCAGGGGTCCATCATGGGCTCGACTCCTTTTCTGATTTACAAAAATGAACTCCCAAATCTCATCCTAAGATCATTCGTAGATATTTATGCTGACGACATCTATGGAAACACTTCAAAAGCTGTAAACGACCAAGTTCTTTTTGATTTTCTTTCTTCTGATTTTGATCACGCGGAGCAATAAGGAAAGAAGTGTCTGATTAATTTGAATGCATCTAAAACCAGCTTCTATCTTTCCATCATCAACGCTCTGATCTCCGTTTGGCATCAATCGAAATGAATGGCTCTCATCTTGGGGAGGCTCCATGCTTTGACAAGCATCTAGGTCTGACCTTTACTCCTGATCTGAGATGGAACACATACATCAAATCCGTTGCCAAGGCTGCTGGAAAAATGGTAGGATTGCTCTACTGTTCCAGTAGATATCTCACTCTTGATGAATAAGACACAAGTACGTCCAAGGATGGAGTACTGTCGCCATATATGGGCAGGAACTTCTAGAAGCAGCTTATCCTGCCTTGACAGAGTTCAAAATAGACTTCGTAACCTTGTGAGGGGTGTTCTTTTATCTTCCTTGCAAACATTTTCCCGCAGAAGAGACGCTGCGAGCTTGTCTCTGTTTTATCGTTATTTTCATGGCAAGTGCTCGTCTGAGCTCCAATATACGGTTCCCCCTAGCCTGACTATCACGAAAAATAGCCGTCTAGCTGAAACCACTATCAATAATTTCTCCCACTCTTTATCTGTGACTAAACCTAAACGTAGATTCGATGTACAAAGCTTCTTTCTTAGAACTGCACAGCTGTGGACCTCTATTCTTTTCCCGCTTTCTAACTGACTACAATATGGTCGTCTTCAAATCCAACGTGTAGAAGTTCTTGATGAGCAGTTCCCTTAAATAATCGAATTTACCAAATTTCCACTGCTAACGATTACTACAATATTTTCCCGTTAACTACCGTACACTCATTAACGTTTATCCTCGAGTGGCCTTCGGGCATTGATAAGTGGTTACCACTTTGAAAAAAAAAACAACAAAAAATACATCTACAATTCCAACTATTTATTTTTCTTACTGACAGTTCTTTTAGCACATTAAAATTACATTATGTTTACAGATCTGTTTCTTTACGCAGAAGAAGAGCAATTATTATTATTTCATTATCAAATCTTTTCGTTCATATGCTCATCAAAAACAAAAAGAAAAGATAGATAGATAGATAGATAGATAGAGTGTGTGAGAGAGAGAGAGAGAACAAGAGAGGACGAGAGAGAGAGAGTGTGTGTAAAATTGATCGGAAGCTAAAGAACAGAGTAAATTAGACAGAAAGAGATAGAGAAAAGACAAACATACAAGAGAGAGAAAGAGAGAGAGAGAGAGAGAGAGAGAGAGAGAGAAAGAGATAAATATATATATATATATATATATATATATATATATATATATATATAGAGAGAGAGAGAGAGAGAGAGAGAGAGAAGGGGATGGGCGAAAGAATTTCTGTATATAAGTGATGAATTGAGCATGAGAAAAACGTGAGAGCGAGTGGAAAAGGGAAATAAAGAGAGGAAAATTTGCCTCTGCAAACGATAGACAAAAGATGAAGAAACGTGTCCATAACATAAAAATTAAGAGTAAGAGAGAGTGAGAGAGAGAGAGAGAGAGAGAGAGAGGGGGGGAAGATGGGGGAGGGAGAGGCAGAAGGGATGAATTATAGAAGAGATATAGAGTAAAAAAAAAAAAAAAGGAATGATTGAAGAAACAGAAACGTTGACACACGAACCAATTAATCTTTTCCCGCCCTTTTTTCTACGTTCGCTATATTTCTCTCAGTGTCTGACTTTCATTTTCCAGTCATTTTCCTTTCATAACACGTGACTGCTAATCAGCCTTAAAATATAACCTTTCTCTTTTACAACTTTCTCATATATATATATATATATATATATATATATATATATATATATATGTGTGTGTGTGTGTGTGTGTGTGTGTGTGTGTGTGTGTGTGTGTACACGTACATATGTGTATATATAGCGATGTATGTATAATGTATGTATAAGTATATATATATATATACTTGTTTATGTACATATATATATTATATGTGTGTGTGTGTATGTGTGTGTGTGTTTTGAGTGGCTGAGAGCGATTGCTGAAGAATTCTATTGTACTTGGTGGGGAGATAACTAAACATTTGGGAGAGCAAAGGTGACAGAGGAAAAGCTATGTATTTGTGTGAAGGCGGAATGAGAGAGAGAGAGACAGAGAGAGAGAGAGGAAGGGAGAGCGAGAGAAAGAGAGAAAGAATGAGATAAAAAACTAATGTTGTTAAGGCGCGTCTTCCTTGTGGAGGAGAGGGTCGTTGTCTCAGCTGGTCGGTAAGATTGAAGTGTGATTCTTCGCGGCCAAAGTGTGAACGTCCTCCCATCGTTCTCAAGAACATTTCATTTTTTTTTTCATTTTTTTTAGTTTTAAGATTTTTCTTAAATTATTATTCTTTTGTTTCTTACAGGTGACGGGTGCGTTGCTGGCGTATACACATCTTCGTCAGTACTCAAGCGATAATGATAACTTCGATTTGTTTGAAAATCTTTCATAGACATACACATACACAATTAAACATTACTACTTCCATATTTCTATCTCCTAACTCTCTCATCTTCTTCCAATATCTTTCTCTTTTATTCCTCCTCTCTGTCTCTTTCTCGATATATATATATATATATATATATATATATATATATATATATATATATATATAAGTATATATAAGTATATATAAGTATATATATAAGTGTATACATATACATATATATATAAAAGTATATATATATATATAAGTATATATATAAATATATACTAATACATATATATAAGTATATATATATATACATATATATATTATTTTTAAAAGATATTTTTTTAATATATATATTATATCTTAAAAACAATATATATGCTGCTCACCATTTGGGGGTACAAAATTAATCAAAGAGAAAATTACTCCCAACTAGCATTTAGGTAAAAATGCACTTTCGTATAAACAATTGAATTCCTTCCAAACGTATCGAAGAAAAAAAAACAAAACAAATAAAATAACACACACGTGCTCGCACATACACACATATATATTTATATATATGAATATATATATATATATATATGTATATATACGGTATATATATATGTAAGATTTATTTATTTATTATTTTTATTGCATTTTCACCCCCAAAAAAGGCAGATTGTCACTTTGTTGTAGGGGGATACTATCAGGGACATAAGCATCAGGAGTACTGTGTAGGAAGTTGGGCAGCAAGATGTCGGTTCACGTTACACTTGAACTTCTGCATGTCAGTAGAGTCGGGGAAGCAGGGAATTGGAAGGGAATTCCAAAGTCTAGCTGTTCTGGGGAAGAAACTACTGGGGTAGAAGGCTCTCTTGCATCTAGGGATCTATACCGTGAAGGAGTGGGATTTAGCTGCTTTTCGGGTTTGTCGGGGGTATTTATGTCGAGGGGGTACCTGTGCTTGCAGTTCGTCAGCGCATTCAGCGTTAAAGTACTTGTAGAACAGGCAGACGGATGCAACGTTTCGTCGATGGGACAGAGGCTGAAGTTTAGATGACAGTTCAGGACCTATCAGATTGGCGACTCTCTTTTGAACCTTGTCTAGGAGTGAGAAACTAGTGGCAGATGCACCAGTCCAAATATGACAACAAAACTCCATACATGGGTGAATGGTTGCCTTATAGAGGTATAGGATACTTCAGGCGTTAATAGCTTTCTAGCACGGTAGAGAGAACCCACCTTCTTTGCAGCGGTCCTGGCAATGTTCTCAATCCCGCACCCATTTTCGCAGCCGAAGTTCGCGCGTTTATCAAACAGATATTCACGTAAATTGTAATTGATCTCATTTTGACAGCCGGCTTATCCTAATTTTTTTTATAGATTTCCGATTATTTTTATTTTTATTGTTTTCGTAAGATTAAAGCCTAACGTTGATCTCTAAAAAGAAAACAAAATTAAATGTGAAAAAAAATGTTATAATGAAAAATGTTTTTACGACAGTGGCTGAAAGTAAAAAGTTAAGCTAAATTTTTAAGTTAAACAAATTCATTGTAAAAAGCCCTTGAAAGATAAATATTAGTTTTCTGGGATTATTTCAAAGATAATACTAAAATTAAGTTTTAAGATATTGAATTAAATATAAAAACAATACCTGGTCTGTACAACAAATAGCTTAATTCGCCTCCAAAATCGAGAGTTGAATAAAAGTTTCAAGTTTGCACATTCAAAGCAAACGAAAAATCGTCGCGCATAAGTTCTACGGAAGCCCAAAATGCTATAAAGTTAATTTTATTATAAAATTAATAGACAAATTGAAACATTATTGTACTTTAATTTCTGTATTTTTAAAGATTGTAAAAAAAATCATGCATTAATTTAGGTAATCCTATTTGTTGAAATAAAAAGAAAATGCTTTTTTCATTAGACTATTCACATATTTTTATGACTGGATTTTTTTCTCAAACGTGTTGAAACGATAAATTAAATTAATTCTGTTTAAATTAAAGTACATTTGAAGTGGAGAAAAAGTCAATTAAATTCACTGATTACACTGACAATTTATTCATTATTAATTTTTCCATTTTTTGGCTGTGCCCAGTTTGAAGCTTATGGGCCTCCTTACACGAGCGATATTATTATTGATAAATGTAAAGTTGACAGGGCAAGGCCTAAAGGGAAACAATTACACAACTTCTTGTTGCTGTTGTTGGCATCCTTCCGTCTAGATAGACGATGGAGAATCGCGCCTGAAGGTTGTCATGAGTGGTGGTAACTGTTACTGTGACTGAGCAGACCGATGCGGGAGTCGCAGATTCTGTTGCACTTCCTGAAGGGATATCCTCTGCTGCTGATGATGATGTCCTTCTGCGCCTGCCTCTCTTTTCCTCCCACTGTTCATCTCTTCTCTCCTCGCTCAGTCGGACACATTTCTGGACTTTGACCCTCCAGGAGTCACGGTCCGCTGCATAGGATTCAAGGTCAACGGGGTTGAATTTGCCGGATTTTAAGACCTTTTGCACAAATCCTTTAATCTGAGGAGTGGTCTACCGGTTGGTCTACTGCCAGCTAAGAGCTCGCCATACAGGATGTCTTTGGGGATTCGGCCATCATGCATGCGAACGACGTACCCAAGCCAGCGCAGACGTCTTTGGGAGAGGGGGGCATGCTTGGAAGATTTGCTTTGGCAAGAACGTCTTTGTTCGGAACGCGGTCCTGCCATGAAATGCCCAAGGTCTTTCTTAAATTGCGCAGATGGAAGGCATTTAATCTGCGCTCTTGATGCTTGTAGAGGGTCCATGTCTCACTACAGTAGAGTAAGATGCTGAGGACACAGGCTTGATATATCCTCATCTTTGTGTTTATGGTCAGCATGTTACTCCACGTTCTGTTTGTCAGGCGAGCCATAGCTATTGCTGCTTTCCCAATACTGGTGTTTAGCTCAACGTCCAGTAAGAGGTTGTTGGAAATAATGGAGCCTAAATAGGTGAAGTCGTTCATCACCTCCAGTGTGTGATTCCCAATGGATATGTAGGGGACGTTGCTGACATCTTGAATCATGGCCTTTTGCATAACCAAAAACATGATAAAATTGTTGAGAATATATGTATTGAAGTTGATGGGAGAATGGATAAGGACAAAATGCTTTATAACGAAATTGTGGAGGAAAATGAACGGAAAACTATGAAAACAAAATAAGGAACAAGAACACTATTAAC
>NC_136504.1:42533407-42600907 GCF_053919585.1 Euprymna scolopes | reverse complement strand
GTGTTCCAAAAGTCTTGGGCACATTTTGACATTGAATATCTCTAGAACTAAAAAACACATTCTGGTATATCTGGTATATTTTGGTATAACCTTACAAAAAACTTAATGCATTTAGCTTTAAAATGGCACCGCTTTCATCTTACTACCATTCACAATCAAGCAGTTATGCGGACTTGGAATGTTCCCAAGACTTTTGGAACACCCTGTATATATATATATATATATATATATATATATATATATATATATATATATATATATATATATATATATATATATATATATATATAAAGACGGATTTTGACAGTTAAGGCTGCAAGTCTCAATCTACACTCAATAGTGCTCTGGAATTCATTGGAAGATTTTGTCTCGCTCACAGGCGGCGCTGGAGGTTGGTGTTCCTAAACTATCGTGTTACACATATTTT
The DNA here is from genome assembly GCF_053919585.1 of Euprymna scolopes. Taxonomy (NCBI): domain Eukaryota; kingdom Metazoa; phylum Mollusca; class Cephalopoda; order Sepiida; family Sepiolidae; genus Euprymna; species Euprymna scolopes. Next base: position 42,600,480 of record NC_136504.1, on the reverse strand, counting down.
GGGTTGCTCAAATGCACATTTTATTGCCTTGCATATGATTTAGTTTTATTTTATTATAATTTCAGATTCTCCAATGGCTTCAAGAACGTTAAAACATCGAGGATGCCTCAACAAGGTCAATTCTTTCTACTATGTGTATGGGGACTTCACAACAGTTGCACAGCATCGAACCTTCACTTTTCTCCTCAGAACCGCCTACTTTCATTATTTTGACTGTAAAATTGGTTCCCAGGTTTTAGTGCTGCTAAACTCAAAAAGGGCATCTTTGTCGGACCTCAGATCCGAGAAAGTGCTGATTTTGAGGAGCTGCTTAACTTAAAGGAAAGGAACTGAGAGCATGGGAAGCATTCAAGTCGGTCTGTAGTGGATTCCTTGGTAACACACGTGTACCAGATAACGAATCCTGTGTTGAGAAGTTGCTAAAGTCTTATGAGGATTAAGATTTTCATCCTATTGGTCTTTGGGCCAAGATCACAGTGTAGTGTCTGTTCTGATGCAGCATTTTTCTCTCCTCGATCAGTGGAGGAGAAATCCTTCACGGCTGAGGCAATTTTAATTTGGTTCCTATCTAGATTGCCAGTTCTTGGGGAGCTGGATTTTCCACACATTAATGTCCGACCGTGTGTCTAACTCTGCCCTCGTGGGGAGGCAAGAAAATAGGAACTATTATGACATCCGGTCTTCTTGCTTAGATGAGTTTACCTACTTTTACGTCTTTGAGTATATGATCCTTTGAGTTCCATTTTAAATATTGCCGCCGGTTTGTGCTTTTACCATTTTTCTGTTCGTTCAAGGTGCATTTGTTTGCATAATTCCGAGTGTACTGCCTTCTCCATTTAATCATGTCTATCCTTATATTCTATTTGGGTCCGTTTGCTGCATTCAATCATTATGTACTTTATTGTTCGATCTCTTTGTCCATAGCGTCTGCATTTGCTGTCTTCTTGTGTTTTGTCGATCTTTCCTTGATATACAATAATATCTTGAGATATGAATTTAATTCGTTCGATGACGCCGATGTATCTCGAAAAAATAATATCTGAAAATATTTAATCCATTCCAAGGATAAGAAATGTACTCGATGCAAGCTTAACTTATGCTCAAATTACCGTCAACAATAACTAGAAAAGGATAAATACACGGAAATTAATATATAATAATGAATGTTAAAAATAGTTGTACTCACCGCCTAGGCGAGTTGTAGCGTATAGGATTCATGGAAGAAGGAAGGAGATAAGCAAGGCCATCCCGCGCGCACACGCACGCACACACACACACACACACACACACACACACACACACACACGCACACACACACACGATGTGGTAACTAAAAATGGCCGATATTATGCACGATTAAAAACGCTGAATGAACTTACTAAATGCTTAATATTTAAGTTTTAATATAACAGAAATAATGAATTAAAAATAAAATTGTAATGAACTTACTATGGAGACAGGGATGAGCGGTTAACGGAGGTGAGCTGGAAGGAGTGCGAGCAGGCAAGGAAAGAGGATTTGGACTGCATAGCCTAGCATACGATACAGATACACATATTTTTGTTGCTTTGCAGTTTGTATTTGTGTTTGGCCCTGCTTTTTGTGTTTTATTTTGTTTTTGTTATTTTATGGCTTTTCGTTTTAAACTTTTTTGGCGTCGCGCGATATTTGAAATCGTATCTCAAAAGATCGTCGTACTTTAGGGTGTTCATATAGATACAGTATATCGACGTAGTTCAAATAAATCGTATTTTAGTGCATTTGTACCTCAAGTAAGTTCTAATCGTGTTATCCTGCGCGGCTGTTATTAGGGCTTGAGTTTCTCTGTGTAGGTATCCTTTTCGTTGTTATTTTTTGTTTCTGTAGTCTTGTTACATGGAAAGGGCTATCCCCCTTCCCATGTAAATAAGAAGATTACTAGAAAAGTGAAAATGAGATTAGGATAAGCCTAGAATTGAACCCTGTAGACAAGTGCTAAAGATAATAGAGAATGGAATGTTAAAAATTAAGTTTATTGTAAATTCTATTAGAAATAGTTAAATATTGTTTCTATCGGAAAACGATTCAAATGTCCATTCTTTAGAAATCTAGATATTAAATAATGACAGCTAAAAGAATGGACGATACAAATTAAAATTATATTGTTTAAAATTAGGTTAGATTAGAATTGAGGATTCTTTTGTTTGCTAAAAATGTGTTTAGACAAACATATGTAAAGCCATGTGAAAATTAGTCCCGTTTGAAAACACACTTCTGACGTCATAAACAAAGGACATTTCTCAATATAGGATTCTATGGGTTCGGAGTCAGTCAGTCAGTAAGAGTTAGTCAGTTGATCAGTCAAGAATTGATATAGTTGGACAGGAGAGTACTTTAGAGGCGAAGGGTAGAAGATTTAGACCATGTAGATACAAGCTGAATTGCTGACGTCATCGACCGGCCGATCAGATGAATAAAGAAATCATCATTTATATTTATGACTGTTCGTCTCGTCGTTCCTTACAACAGAAAAGGTACATGTGTTTTTATCATCATCTTGTAATAAACTTTGTACAACCCTTCCAAGTATTATGTGTCCTCCCCTACATCATAAGTGAAGAATCTCCTCCTCTCTATATATGTATAAGAACTTGCGTCATTTCATGCAGTCTGTATTAATAATATGAAGTCCCTAAGAATTGTCACAGTCGTTGTCATGATGTAATACAGGGTAACCCCCCCAAAGAAAAACACGAGCCCCAACTCTAATTAGGCCCCGTTTCTTAGTGGTTTGTCCGAACGAAATGAAACTTTCGTCATAACTAGTTTATTATATTCAAAACATCACATCAAAACACAAGGGTCTTCGGCCTTTTTTTTTCTCCGTTCTATAGTATATGTTCTAGATGGCCTCCATTTAGCTTTCTTTTTTTTTTGGGGGGGGGGGTCACCCTGTATATATAAATGTCTTCCCATAAGAATTGTCATCACCATCCGTTATATGTATCCTCGTATTACATTTATCTTGTTATAAGTCCCAAAAATGAGCCCCCTGTTACACAAGAGTCTGATCTTTTGTCACCGTCATGTAAATGTTTCTCTCGCTATTTTTCTCATCTCGTCTCTTGACCCTTTTGTTTTCTGTCTCATTCTTTATTGCAAGCTCCCTTGCTGCGGTGATTATCCTTTATGTGTTCTGTGTTGTGCATTTTTTTAGTTCTTTTTTTTTGTGTGTGTGTATGTTATTCACACAGTCTTTTATACAAACCAGTTCGCTTCCTCTGTTTTTCCTTTTCACAATTTTTTTTCATATTTCTGCCTTCTCTCACTCTATTATTGTTCTTTTAAACTTTTTTTTGAAAACCAAAATGGCCGTAATTAATCATTTATAGTTTTAAAAAATATTTCTTTCTTTCTTTTTTTTTTTTGATTTGTGTCTTATTTATTAGACTTTTTAATTTTAATTTTTATTTTATTTGTTTTCATTCTATTTGTTTTTCAGTTGTTTTGAATGTTATGTTTTATTATTTGTTTTATTTTATTATTAATTAATTTTTAAATTTTTAATCTTTCTCTTTTTACAAAGAATCTGTTTAATATTTCTGTTTCTCAGTTTCTACATCTTCATTTTATTTCTTTGTTCCAAAATTAAAGCCTCCTATTTTTATTCCACCCGAACGGATGAAAGTGGATTGAAAATGGCATTGTTATGATGACTGAACTCAAGCATTTATAACCTACAAGTTCCATCACTTTGTTGCAGATATTTACGGTGTGAAACTCTAAGAAAGCAATCGGTAAATATTCACCGGCGCTTTCTCAACGTTTACGAATCCGATGCAGTTGCCAGTACAGTTGGGAGATGGGTTCGTCGATTTTAGAGTGGTGACAGAGAAGGGAGTGGCAAAGCGCGCTCCATATTTCTACGAATGAATCATCAAGAAAAACTGGCAAAAGAACATTGAGAATGGTGGTGACTATGTAGAAAACTTAGTTCTGGAGCAGAAAAGGTCCTCGTTTTAATGGCACCACCCCCGTCTACGCATGCTATGTTTTAGTTTTTGGGTTAAAAAAAAAACAGAAGGCCTTACTTTTGAAACAATTCTCACGGATGCGTCTCTGCAACTCTATGAGAGAATTTTCCTGTCGGTATGTTTAGAGATCAGTTGTAAATATCGCGTTGTTCGCGTTTGATTTGTGTACCTAAATTTTATAAGTGCTCGTGTGTGATGTTTTTTTTTTCTTTAATGACTTCCGAATTATTCTCAATTATTATTACTGGAATCGTCAGTTCTAAACTTTGTGAACAATTTCCGTGCAGATCTGTTTGCTAAAGCATCTTCATCGTTGTTTTGTTGGTTTCAAAACATATTTGAAAAAAAAAAATAAATAAAAGAAAAACATCCAATGCCGAACATTGGTCTTGCAGTTTACCATTTTCAAAGAGTTCCAAGATGATTACGGTGATTCAGTAGTTAACGACATGGGTTTACAATCTGGGCGCCCTAAGCTCGAATCCAGTTCATTCCATAAAGAAAAACTCACTTTCACTTACGATGTTGACAACCTTCATGTAGTCCCTCTCTTAAGTACCCGGCATCTTTCTAGGAAGAATTCTGACGAGATGATCGATGCCAACACCAGCATCTTCGGATTCCTACGAGGTGATGATGATGATGATGATGATGATGATGATGATGATGATGATGATGATGATGATGCTCCAAAATTCCCACGTTAAATAATGTTTAACTTTCTTAAAAGATGTATGCTCTAACTGCGAATGTGAGCATCCTATATCTGTCCGGTTCACCGGCCCGTTAATGAACACTCTTGTTGGTATACAGTTATATATTCGCTGTGGCCGGTCGTCCAATGTGCTGTTCAGTCTATATAATTTCTAAAATCAACCTTTGTCACTGCCTACGATATATACACTTGGCAGCGAAATAAAACACACAGCTGGGTTATAAAATATTTTTGTTTATTTCCAATTACAACCATTTCGATTTTAGTATGACGGTTGCGACATTAGTGAAAGCGCATGGTTGGGTGAGATGCAAATGTTTTTGGCTGTTTGTCCTCATTCTGGGAACAATTTTCTGATTGTGTCCACTTCCTGTTGTCAATTTATATAAACATTTTTTTTTTTCATTCTGGACTGTTTCCTATTTCCCTTTGTCTATTTTTCTACTTTTTTTGACCGATATTTCTTTTGCAGATTTCTGGTCAAATTATGCATTTCAATAGGCACTGGTAGAAAGCCTCGCATTTCTCAAATTAATTTGCGTGTGTACAAATTATCGAATGCCTCCTTCACAGAGCCACCTGCCTAATATCCAACAATCCCTGGTCCCCCCTCGCCAATCTTTCACGAAAAACACCCGTCTAGCTGAATCCACTGTGAAAAATTTCCCCCACTCTATATCTGTGCCTAAATCAAAACGCGGATTCCATGAACAAAGCTTCTTTCTTAGAACTGCACGCATGTGGAACTCTGTTCCGTCTGCCTGCTTCCCTCCGGACTACAACTTGGATGTCTTCAAGTCCAATGTTAACAAATTCCTAATGAACCGACCCCTTAAGTAAACACTTCATCAAATCTCCACACTAACGTAATGTGCTTGCAATAACCCTTATCCCTGAGTGGCTTCCGGGCCTTGATAAGTGGTGATCACTGTGTAAAAAAAAAAAAAATATCGGATTCACCAAGAGACCAGGGTTCAATTGTCGGTCGGTTCATACCAAACACTAAAAAATGATACTTGATGCCCCTTTGCTAATCACCCAAAATCATATAAGAATGATTAAGAGCAAGTGAAGCAATCCTGGGAATAAAGTGGTACCTTTTCTTTACGTATCTGTGTAACAGCTTATAAAAAAGGGAGCCTTCGTGTCACCTTTATCTATAGTTAATCACTAAGTTTTAGCTTATTAGCTTGTATTTCTCAATAAATGTTTTAATATGAACTACTAAAAATCGGCACGAACATTCCGGACGAACTGATATAATTACCATCGGAAAAATATGTAGATCGAATGGACGTAACTTATTTAATATGCGGTCAAACGTCTTTATAAAAGCCTCTGTATGTCGAGCTGCCAGTCTTGCTTAAGTTTTAATAATTCTTTTTGTTGGTTTGTTACGTTTAAATTTGAATTAGTATTAAATTTGGTCAGTGACACATTCAAGACGCCTCTAATAAGTTTCCATATTTTTTTGTACAGGCATTTAAAATTGTACTCTCTTAAAAATTCAGTATTTTATTGCTATGCATCTTATGAAATGACTGACAAATTTTTTAAAATGATTTCAGGTTCATATGAACAACTACAGCAGCGTGTCTATAGAGACAATAAGTGCACAGTTTGGTGTCAGTGTGGGCACTGTGTCGCAGTTATTCGCGAGGAACTGAAGACGTGGAAGATTTGTGCAAATGCATCAGTACACTGTTTTATGTGTCTTTTAGTTATTCGCTAAGCTCAAGGAAAACCTTAGAGGCTGTCGTTATGAAACAATTGAGGAAATGAAAGAGTCTGTGACGAGGGTTATTGATACGCTCACACAAGAAACTTCCATGTGGCATTTCTGAAGTTGTTGGAACCATACGATAAGTGTATTAAAGCCAGGGACGCCCACTTCGATGGGGACTAGAGTTTAATGTGTTTACTATCAATAAAAGTGCCCATACGAAAAATGTCTATAAACTTATTGAAGGAACCTCATGATAATATGTTCGTCTATGATGCAATAGTTTAAAGTGACATTTCCTCTGGTCTGTCACACTTATATCTGAAATAGTATTCTTTAAAGAATCCATGAAGAGAAATCGAGATTTGTTTCTGTTCTTCCATCTGCCGTTAGGTTAATCTGTCACGTTTGAAATAGTATTATCGTCAATCTGCCACACTTAAGCAACTCCGTCAGTCTATACGGAATGACTTTTAGATAGCATGTTTGCTAGTCAAAGTTTTGAGTTTTTGTATTACATTTGCGTCAGTCTGTTACTTTTTAAGTTTTGATACATCATTTTTGTGACACTGTCAAGTTCCAAGCTTATATATAGCATTCTATCGTGTATTATGTTTCGATATAGCTTTTCTCGTTTTCTCTTTTGATATAAAGTTACTATCATGCTGTATCGTTTTAAGTTTTGATGTAGCATTTCCGTCTGTTAGGTAGGCTTATGTTTGAAATGTTACCTTAATCGCCCACCCTCAAACTTGAATACATACCTCATAAAAATACATTTTATCTAAGTTACATCTATCCGTAAGTCTGCGAGGTTTTCATTTTACCTAGAATTTCTTGGTTTGTCGCGTTTGTCTTAAATAGCATTTTTTGTTGGTTTTACAATGTAATGTTTTCATTAATATACGATAAATAAACCTTTATACATGCGTGGCTGTTTATACGTTTTTTTTATTCTCTTCATCGTCGCTTCTTTTCCTCGTCGCCGTTTCATGATTACTATGTCGTCTAATGGTTGTCGAATACAACTACCCATGTAGAAAAGACACAAGGAGGTGTTCGCTAACCTTCTTAAAGGTTTTATTGTGAAGTGTGAACTTAAAGAGAAAGAGACTAGTGTTCTATTCTAGTTATTTACTGTATTTCTTAAAGTTAACTTTCTAACTTGAGAAATGAATGACGCAGACTGACAGAGACGTCAATAGCAGTCACTCAGATTATCAGTTCTCTACATCATTGGCCGTTTCAATCGCGTGACTTCCCGGTGAGAACTGTCTGGAAACCTTAGTTTTCTATTGCAGGAAAAGGTGGCTTATTCGTCATATCCTAGACTTCCGTTTTGCTAACGGCGTTTGACCTTTTGTATGATAAGTGAATTTGGAGATCGAGTATACACAGAAATTCCAGGTTAGCAAAGAACAAAGAAAATACCATGTCAGATTTGACATATATTGACCTGTGATGGAACAAAGAAAGAATTTGTCAATAACAGCAAGAGGTTTGACGAACAAAGAAAGAGAAGTAGACAGAGGGCCAGACAGACGAAGGGAGTTGGGGTATTGGAGAAAGTGCCTGTGATGGCTCTGGACGGAGGGGGAGCAGGATAAAAGACGCGTGCAATCTTCCAACAGGAAAATTTTGGAATAAAAGTTGTCGGAAAATATTACAGATTTCTGGTTGCTTTTTTCGAATGGATGTTTAGTTCAGTTTTGTCTCATCAATCAAGACCCCAGATGAATGAAGCTAAGCTTCCTCTTTTGCAAGATATAATTCCCCCAGGTTTTCTGTCCTTTAGTTGTTAATGAAATGTTTGTTGATAAAATATAAAATATTATATGCCCAGTTTGTTAAATTGTTGTTGAAGGTATATATATATATATATATATATATATATATATATATATATATATATATATATATATATATATATATATATATATATACTGTGTATGGAAAATCAAGACTTCAAAACAAGGTGTTGATGGCAACAAAAAGTGTATTTCATTTCATGAAATGTGATAATTTCGTAGCTTACTCCTTAAGTCAACCATTTTTGGCTTAAAACCTATTGGTATATGAAAATTTACTGAATTACACGAATTCAGTATCACACACACACACACACACACACACACACACACACACACACACATATATATATAGTCATCCACATACATACTTTATCGCTGTTTCAGCTCATCAATGCTGCTATATAGACAACTGCCTCAAGCCAGGATCGACAGAATCAAAACCCGACCGCCCAAATGACAGTCAAGGCTTCTCATCATTACGCTATACGGCTGCTGTTATTTGGGTAATGAATAAATGATCTTTCGACATCGCCCAAATACCTATATATATATATTAATATATTTAATCGCTACTGGTATAGGATTCATTATATATAACAACTAGCTTAAGATTGAATTGTTTTTATTATTACATTTTCACCACAATCAAGGCAGAGTGCCACTTTGATGTAGGGGGCTACTATTACGGACATAAGTTGCGGGGATTCTATGTATGGAGTTGAGCAGCAAGATATTTGTTAAAATTATGTTTGAACTTCTGCATGTCAGTACAGTTGGGGAAGCAGGAACCTGGAAGGGAATTCCAAAGTCTAGCAGTTCTGGTGTAGAAGACTTTCTTACATCTAGAGATATTTACTGTGTAGAGTGTGAATTTGCTGTTTGTCAGGTTTGACGGAGGTAAATATGTGAGGGTGTATAATGGTCTGTAGTTCGTCGGAGCATCCACCATTAAAATACTTGTAAAAAAGGCAGAGGGGCGCAAAATTTTGTGGATGGGACAGAGGTTGAAGCTTAGATGACAGTTCAGGGCCAATCAGGTTGGCGAGTCTGTTTTGAACGAGTTCATATATTATGCGTGTGATTGCGTTTTCTGGTGGTTTCGGTATATTCTCTCTTAGCTTAGTATTTCCTTCAATCTGTCATGCGTTTGAAATAGCATTTTTCCGTACGCCCAAACATTTCGATAAGAGGGTCTGTCGGTAAGCCATGTTTAACTTTTAATCTGCATTTTTAATTGCTAACCATGCAACGTTAGACGCATTTTCAAAGACTGTTTTGTTTATATTATCGTGTCTAACGTTTTCATCGCTAAATCTATATATTTATAATATAAGAATGAGAATGTGTGCATGTGAGGACAACTCTTAACCTATATACTCAATGAATTCTTTATCTACAGACTTCAAATTTGGTATACAGGGTATTCAGATATGTGGAAAACTTTTATATCGGTTTTTATCCGGAAAAACGGCTGTTAAGTGGTCAAATTGAAAACAAAATGAGTATCTAGAGGGGGGTCATCGAATTTTTTATGTTTGTCAGCTGTTTCACGAATGCGCATACATAAATTGTTCACATGACAGATTTCTTATGCTAAGAATTAAGTTATGTTTAAAAAAACTTTTAAAAATCGTGTCAAGCTGGCATAAATGTTATCATGCTTGACGCACTGTCTTTAGATTTTGGTTTCGATCTCAGCTCGAGTATTTTTTTACTTACCAGATGCGAACTTATTAGAAAAAAAAACATAATAGATACATGCATATGTCTCGGTTTTGTATGAATTAAAATAGGCTATTTATACGTATTTTACGACGGGGCAACGCCGGGCGGCTTCCTAGTAATAAAATATTTAAAAACAAAGTTTTTCCATCATTGTTCCTATTTATAATGCCTCCCCACGGGACAGAGTTAGACACCAGGGTCGTTTTTTAACGTGGAGAAAAGGAACAAAAATAAAAATTGTCTCAGTCGTAAAGGATTTCTCCTCCACTAACAGAGAACAAGAAATTGAAGTGCAGCATCTGAAGAACGGATACTTTCCATCATTGTTACTCAAGCTTTCTCCTTTGCTACTTTTCGCGCCATTATTTCTTCTTCTTCTTCTTCTTCTTCTTCTTCTTCTTCTTCTTCTTCTTCTTCTTCTTCTTCTTCTTCCGCTACGGCTTTGCTAAACAAAATGGCGATCATGTTGAATGCGCGTCGATTCTGTTTCTTCCGGTTTCCCACCCCCGTCTCATTTTTAAAATCCGACGGGTCGGTTGGACGGCGAACGTTGTTGGGTGATGTTTACTGTGTTTACTGACTCAAGGCGTTTAATCTCGGCTCGAGGGGGTAGGGGCAAAATCACCAGCGGAAAACATGTTTAGAAAGAAATAAAAATATTGGAGGGAAAGGAGATGTTTGAAATAACCAAAAAAAAAAAAAAAAAAAAAAAAAAAAAGGAAAGCAAATTAAGCGACAGTCAAAAGCAGATGTGAAATCGAATGAAAGGGAATAAAAATGGAGTTCGAAATGACTGAGATGTAATCAAATTAATGAGTTTGAAAGGGAGAAAGAGGACGAAGAGTCAGGGAAGAGATAGAAGAGACAGGAAAACAAGTAGAGCAAGGGAAAAGGTAGGAGGAGGAGGAGGAGGAGAAGAAGAAGAAGAAGAAGAAGAAGAGACGTAGAAGAATTTAAAAATTAGAAATTTAGAAAATTATATGAATAGATGGAAGATACAAAGACAGAAGAAAGTGCCAGACAAAAACAGAAGCTCCAAAGAAAAAATGAAAAGGTGGGAAACGAAAAGAAGAGGAAGAAGAAGTAAGGAGAGGAAAAGTAAAGGAAAAGGTAGAAGTAAAAGATTCAAAGGAAGAAGAAGAAAATGAGGAGAAACAAAAACGATAAAATAATAATAATAATAATAATAATAATAATAATAATAATAATAATAATAATAATATCACCCCATTACCACATCACCTCCCCACCCAAAAAAAGAGTGAGACCAAGTTGTCAAAGAGGAAGGAAAGACCGAATGAGCACTGACCAGACCTCCACTATATAAGTGGGAACAGAACTGGGACCCTGTCACTGAAATTGCAGTAAAGACTAACGGCAAATGCCAACGAGAAATCAATGGGAAGCAGCTGTTGCGATAATGCAAATTTATTTGCAAATCTTATTGAAAGAGATGGAGAGTACTGAAAACTCTGGGGAGACTTCCAAGGAATACCAAAGGCTGTATTCAATGATATCTTTGATGAGCTGTGTGAAGCCTCCTTGTGAGCCTATAATAATAATAATAATAATAATAATAATAATAATAATAATAATAATAATAATAATAATAATCGAAGGGTCAAGGTGCATAGAAAACTGAGGATTGAAAGCACTTACCAGACCTCCACTAAATTAGTGTGGAGATGATTGGGACGTTGGGGAGGCTTATTGCCACCCACATTCCAGTGATGACCAAAGGTCATTGTCAACTAGAAATCACTGTTGCAATAACGCAAATTTATTTGCAAAGGTTGTCGAAAGAGGTGAGGATTACTGGAAATCTGGGGAGACTTATTGTCTCCAAGACTCCTGGGAACACCACCGCCCTTTGTCAGTAATGTCTGATGATTAGGGCTGTGACAACAGCATACTCTTTTCATTCTTTTGACTCTCGAGTATATATCCGACGCATAATCGCGTTGACACACAGTTAAGAGACGTTGAACCTGGTTAGTATTAGATGGGTGACCATTTGGGAATTCCAGCTGCTGTATGTGCTCTCCGCTTATCTCGGCATTTGTTTCCAGTCGTCCTGTAAATTCACTTCACTTGCCACTGGTATTTACCAATGTCGACTCAGGAAACGTGTGGTTGGAGATTGCGCACCTCCTGCCACAAAGATTTCACGCGCAGGCACCCCTTCGTGGGTATCCATAGCTTGTAAAAGACTGAAGGAGCCTGTTTTTTTTTTTTTTTTTTTTTTAAATATATCCGACGCAGTTAGATACAGTTAATCAACCGAGAACCACATCAGTCTATGTAAAAGCATATAAGATATTAAGGGATATATACTCAAAAGTCCAAACAATGAAAAGAATATTCTTCTGCCATAGCTTTACTGATGATGACCTGTGTGAGAATTCTAAGTGAGTAAAATAATAATAATAATAATAATAATTATAATAATAATAATAAGAAGAAGAAGACGAAGAAGAAGAAGAAGAAGAAAAAGAAGAAGAAGAAGAAGAAGAAGAAGAAGAAGGAAATAATACAAAGGAAGATGGAGAAGACACAAGGGAAGAGGCAGGAGGAAGAGGAGCAGAATAAAAGTAAGAGAAGATGTAGAAGGAAGTTCGGGAGGCAAAGAAACAAATTAGGCGAAAAAAAAAAAAAGAATATCCAAGGAAAGAGAGAAAAGACGCTGCAAAATGCAGAATAAGGAAGAATATACAAGAAAATAAGTAGGAGAAAGAGCAGAAGAACACCAAGAAAAAAGTATAAAAGATTATTCAAGAGACAAAGAAAGAATTACTGCACAAGGAAAAAGAAGAAGAAGAAGAAGAAGAAGAAGAATATAAAGAAGAAGAAGAAGAAAAGAAGAAAAAGATACAAGGGAAGAAGGATAGGTGCAAGGAAATAAGAAATATAAATAGAAGATTAGCAAGGGAAGATGTAGAAGAAGAAAGGGAGTCAATAGAAGAAGAAGAAGAAGAAGAAGAAGAAGAAGAAGAAAAAGAGCAAGATAAAAGAAAAATGCAAGGAAAGAAAAAGAAAAGTGGCAGAAATACATTGAAGATCTAGAAAAAGAAAACGAGAGAAATAAAACAAGAGAAAGACTAAAATGGACGTGAACTTGAAGAAATGTGAACAAAATAAAATAAAATCAATAAAAATAAAAAAAAGGAATTAAAAAGGAAAACAAGACAAAATAAAGCATGAACAAAAACAAACAAAAAAACAACAAAAAACAAAAACAAAAACAAAAAACAAAAACAAAAAACAAAAAAAACAAAAACAAAAAACAAAAACAACATACGAATTGTAAAACGATTTTACAAAAACATTTTTGGAACATTTAATAAAGGTTTTTTTTTACATAGACCTCACCATTTATCAAGGTCTAGAGTCCACTCGAGGATAAGAGTTAAAGAGTGTACAGTAGTCAACTGGACAATATAGTAATCGTCAGTAATGGAAATTCGGTAAATTTGTTAACTTAAGTGAAGAACTTGTTTACATTGGACTTGAAGACTAACATATTGTAGCCAGCTGGAAAACAGAAAAAACGGAAGACAGTTCCACAGGCGTGCAGTTCTAAGAAAGAAACTTTGTTCATAGAATCTACGTTTAGGTTTAAGCATGGATAAAGAGCGAGGGAAATTATTGATAGTGGTTTCAGAGAGACGCGTATTTTTCGTGAAAGTTTGGCGAGGGGTGGTCATAGATGGGAGCTCAGACGAGGTTTGAAACAAAATATTTTCAACTTAAACTAAAACATTGGAACAAAAAAAAAATCAACATGTTTGGAATTTAACATAAAGAATTGAAATAAAAACTTTTTTTTTTTTGCAAATTAAAATAAAAAATAAAAACAAACCATGAATAAAAGAAACAAGGAATGGATGCAAGTTTGGAGTAAATTGGTTGAATCTCCAAACATTTTCCTTTAATTTTAAATGAAATGCCATCTTTATTCCTCCAAAACTGGGAGGAAATTATGAAAGAAATAAACAAATCACGAAAGAAAAATAAGATAGAGAGATAAAGAGGAGAAATTAAATTGCAAAGAATTAGTGGCATTTTAAAATGCATTTTAAGTAAAATTAGAAAAAATTAAAACAAAATACGAAAAATGATTGTCGAAATGGAGGTAAAGTCCTGGGAGTGCTACCGATTAAAAAATTTACTAGAACTATTTTTTATTTAAAAAAAAAAATAAATGTTAGCGGTCCGCGATTTTCGATTTTGAAATAGCGAATTACAATTATTTTGTCAAACAACTCTCTTTTGTTCAGTTCTGGAGTGACAAGGATGACTAACGACCCCCCAAATCCCCCCTATTGAGTTGGCCATGTGCCTAAGTTTTTTGTTCATCGTTGATTTTGACTGTATTTTTTTAACATGAATAAAAGATTTAATACCTCAAAGTGTAGTATCTGTTCTTCAGATGCTGCACTTCATTTTCTTGTTCTCTTTCGGTGGAGGAGAAATCCTTCACGACTGAGACAATTTTTATTTTTGTACCTTTTCTCCACGTTAAAAAACGACCCTGGTGTCTAACTCTGTCCCGTGGGGAGGCATAGTAAATAGGTACAATTATTTTGTCAAAATCATAGACTGCAGTTACGTGTTTTACCTAAAATAAATTTATTTCAAATCCTATTATACTGCAAAATCACCGAATTAAACCAAAGAAAGAAAAAGAAAAAAAGGAAACTAAGACAAAACAAGGAAAGGAATAATCACAGTTAGAAAAACAAAAAAAAAACAAAAAAAAAAAAACGAAGAATAAAAAGAATGAAAAAAAAGAAAGAAAAGGGGAAGAAATAGAATAAGAAAAGTAAAAAACAAAAACGAAATAAAAGGGGAAATGATAGAAATAAAAATGGAAGAGAAAGGAAAAAATAAAGTGATAAAAATACAAAAAAATATAAAGAAAAATGATGAATGATAATAGAAAAATAAAAAAAGAATAAATTAATGGATTAAAAAAAAAAGGAAAGAAAAGCATAATGACCAAATGAAAACATTTTCTAAACCCTCAAATAAACGAAAATAAAAATGAGAAACAAAAAGAAATGATGCCCGGTCGAAGTGGCGTGAAGAGAGAAAAAAATATCCGGCAGGAAACGAGTGAGAAGGTCGGGGTTATAAATCCGGGTCCTTTATTGGATTAAGCTGAACAGGAGATTAAAAGAAAACAAGAAAAACAAACAAACAAAAAAACAAAACAAAAAAAAAACAAAAAAAAAAACAAGAGACCTTCTGATGGCATCCGGTCCTACGTGAGTGACAGTGTCAGGAGATGAAGAGGTGGGAATGATGCTGATTAGGAATCAGAGATTTTAGAAGTTTAGAGTAAATCTTTCTGGTCATCTATTTTTTAAATTTTAAATGAAATGTCTTTTTTATTCTCCTTTTTTTTTACAATGGCAAAAAATCTCATTTAATATATTTCGATGATGGCCAAATTTAGAATGAATTTCGGGAGTCATTTGAACGGATTTGCTACTTCCTTGCAGACGGAGTTTTTATTTATTCCTTAGCCCAAACAAGGCATATTGCCAGTTGGACGTAAGAGGCTACTATTTGGGATCGTGTCGAACGATTTGAGCAGCAAGCTCTGTGATTGCATTGTATTTATATAACTGCAGGTTAGTATAGTCAGGTCAAAATGGAACCAGAGAGAAAAATTCCAATTTCTAGCAGACTTAAGGAAGAGATGCTTATAGAAGAAACCTTCCCGACGTCTAGGGACCTCACCAGTGAAAGGGTATGATTTTGTTGCTTGACGGGTTTGTCGGAAGTATGCGTGTCGAGAAGGCACAAGGGTTATGAGTTCATGAGAGTACATGCTATTAAAATAGTGGACCGATAGTGCAGGAGGGAGAGACTAATGGTAGGTACAGCAGTCCAGATGTAGAAACAATACTCTATCTATAAGCGAATTGTGGTATTGTAAAGATATAGGCTACCTTCTGTTGTCAACTGGTTGAGGATGTATTTAACTACTGGTGCAACCTTCCACTTGTATAAGAACCAAATGCATTCTAAGATAGTGGACTGTTGCCTCATCTTATTAGCCGCCGCTCAGAGGACCTTTTCAGACTCGACAGATCACAAAACTGAGTTTGAAATCTGGTGGGGTGTTTTCTTGTTTTCGCTACCGTTTATTCCCCACAATCTTCCGAACTTTATCGCTATTTTCATGGTTTGTGCTCGACTGAGCTCTAATCTATAGTTTACCCGTAAAACAGCTTGAATAAAAACGCGTCTAACTACGATTAATAACTAAATATAGCTCCTTTCTTTCTGTGCACCTAAACCTAAACGGAACTGCCATGAGCAGAGTTTCTTTCCAAGAACTACTCTTCTAACAAACAAAATATAAAATTTCATTTATTCGCATCCTACTCCACTGACTTTTTCTTAGCTTCCTTCATCCCAAACATGGTATAATGCTTCCCACATTATATTTAAATTGTAGCAGGTTGTTACAGTTACGGATGCAACATTGCAGCCTTGGAACAAAGGTTGGATTTTAACCAATGTTATGGACCCTGTTTAAGAGTGAGGGACAAGCGGTAGATGCAACAGTTAAGATGCAATAACAATACTTCATGGATGAGCGAATGCGAGCTTTTTAAAGATAGCGGATACTCTCCAGTGTGAGTAATTTTCTAGCACTCAAGAGTGAGTCCACCTTCTTTCGCAATGTCTTCAATGTATTTGTGCCAATAAGACTTTACATGAGATTCCATCCTTTCAACGCCTCGGCTTAACATTCACAGTCAATTGCCTGTAAATGTTAAGCCGGAGCGCTTGAACGATGGGGTTTCATGTAAAGTGTTATGTGCCATGGCATACTGTGGTCATGTATATTTTTCTAGAATTTTTAGGAAAGACGTGTAGTCTTAGAAGCATTAAATGTTACCATCCACTAACGGGCCCAATCCACTACAGACTGAAAGTTATTTCCTAAGGTTTCTGCCACTGCCTTTGATATGTGTGAATTTAGCTTTCACTCATATCTGTTAGAGAGCGTGGTGTAATCAGCAAACATCTATAATATAAATCTCACCTGTCTGTTTAAATGTATGTATGTATGTATGTATGTATGTATCTTTGCCTAAAACTTTCGACAGAGGCGGCGGATTTTCACGGGATCGGCATCGTTTTGAAGGTCGACCCTCCGGACGACAAATATCGAAAAATTGGCCCAAAACATTAATTCTTTTCACCCTCAGCTGGACACTTTTCTACAGAAAGGGGTCGCTTTTTTTCGCCGAGATTTTCGAAAGTCATCCCCTCTTTTCGATTTACTAGCCTTAATTTAAACATTCGTCACTTCCGGTTTGGCGATGGGCGCAACAGCAAAGAAGCCACGTTTTTTATTTATTTATTTTTCACGTTCTTTTCCTCCTTTGCGGTACTGTTTCGAGCCTGCCTGCCTACTACCGCTTTTTTTTTTTTTGCTCAACACACACACCTCCAAACGCCCGGGCAACGCCGGGCACCCAGGCTAGTACCTATATAAGAAACAGTTTATCAGGGAACAATAATGAAGGTCCTAAAATCGACTCCCGAGACACACATGCATTAATATCATTGTGTTTTAACGTACGGCCATCGAATGTGGATGTTTCTTATATCTTGGAAAGATCTGATTATGTTTAGTATTTATCCGGAAATACCATATGATTTAATTTTCATGAGAAGCAATTTATACCAGACTTTGTCAAAGACTTTGGATATATACAGCCCTAGCTTTCACTGTGTATGGTATATGCGTACAAATATGACGGTTACAATACCTCAGTAGAACCTGCGTGCCAAAATCTATATTGTTAGAAAGGAGCTCAGCAAGATGAGGGGACTATCGCTTGATTCATTAACGACTCTAAGATTTTAGCGAAGACTAGGAGGAAACTGAACAAGTGATGATTTAACGGCTCAGTTCTTTTACTAGAATTCTTATATACTGGTTCCACAGAGGCAATTTTTTCTCATTATTAGGGTAGCAAAGGTCGGCTAGACATTTGTTAAAGAATATTAAAAGGGCAGGAGCTAGCTCAGCGAAGCATTTCGTAATTAGCACAGACGGAGTAAGATCAGGTTTAACACCTTGAAAGTGTTTACAATTTTTATATCACGAAAATTAGAAACACTTTCAGATCTACGAGTGTGGCTTCTGTCCGTAAAGAAAATTTGAAAGGGAATGGTTTGTAGGGTGTAAAGTGGAGTTGAAGGAGAACCGCCAGCTTTTCCTGTTACCTTGTAAGCGAACTCGTAATTGTTAGATAGTAAAGGAATTACTAAGTGTTCCTTAATTTGCACACTATTATAATTTTTTTTTTAAATCGCGAGTTTCTTTTTTCTGCGACTTGATAGGTTTCCTAATAAGTTCAGTATGCCTTCTCTCGACTACAGCTATGTCACTTTTGTAATTATTTCTAAATTCTACTAATTTTGTCTATTTGCACATGATTCATGGGGGACAAATCGCCGAAACACATACTGCACAAGTTGAAATGAATAATTAGGGAAAGAGCAGCTTAACATAGTAGTTCTGTGTGTGAACATCTTCTTTAATGTCTGCTTTGCTCTTTTTACGTTCTGATTGGTATACTCTTCAGCAGGACGAGAAAATATATTAGCCCATAGGGCATTTTTAAGTTGTTCTCTGTTGGCTTTCTAGTCAACCTTTGTGAAACATCTCCTCAGCTTACGATCTAGAATAAAGAGTGGTGTCTACCAATATCACATGGCGATCGGCGTTCCCAAGCGTATTATGGGCATTTATTACACAATCATCGAGTACTATTAGTAGGAATGGGTCTAGAAGTGAGGCTTATTAATCTTCACGATCTGGGAGGCGGGTCGGGATTATGACTGTCTGTCTAGCATAGATTGTTGCCATCTTCAGCACCAAAATGTGGTTAATATTGATTTCTTTTTTCCGTTTTCTAACCATTCTTCAGTTCATTCACATCAACAATATTAAAAAATCAGAGAATGTCAGGATCTACACGCCGGGTAATTAGGCATATAAACACTGACAGAATATGGAGACTAAATATACGAGAATTTCCTGCCCTTCGTGGCTCTATTTAGAAGATTAAAACCAAATGGAAAACACCCGGCTTACGACGAGAAACTAAAACAAATATGAATTTAAGATTGGTTTTAAGTATCGTGACTAACATTTTAACTAGCCGACCATTGATTTTTAAAAACTTAATTGTTCGTGAGACGGACACCGCGCTTTTAGAAAGAAATGTCAATCCTCCACACTAAATCTGTCTGACAAGTCACGTATTTGATGATTTTAAATAACATACCAACAGAAACAGAGCAATTTGGCTTGCAAAAAAACAAAAAACAAAAACAAAACAAAAAAAAACTCTGGACTGCTCTGACGGCATTCCCGGGTAGAGATACCACTGCCGATTAAAAATAAACTAACCCCATTTCAAATGGAGAATGAAGAGCTCAACAGGGTGGAAAGATACCACAATGAGCAGGAAAAAAGCGATTTAAAAGAAAAAGCATAGACTCCGTTAGCTTTAATGTCGAGGGGAAAATACTTGTCTAAATTTGGAAAGGCTTTATTTTAAAACATGTAAAAACAAAAAATAAAATGGTATAATTTAGGCGGGCATCAATAACACCTTATGAGAATAGATCTTCCCGTACGTTTGGGTCCAAATCATCGCTTCCGATCATGAGACAAAAAAATCGCAGCTGCAGACAAAAAAAAAAACAAAAAAAAAAAACAAGCACATTCCTGGGGAGTACGAAACAAGTGAGCTCGAAATTGTTTTCCTGTAAGAAAATGTTTTTTTACTTTTTTCTATGTTGTTGGTAGCATATGTCTGATAAAACACATTTTATTTCGTGAATTGAATAAACCAGAGTGTCAGGAATGTGTCTTGGGATAGTCTGGTGCCATGTAAAAAAATTTTTTTTAAATAAATGAAAAACATGAAAGATCCAATGGGATTCGAACTCGCAAATTTTTAACACCAATATGCAATGTTTATTTTTTACGCGGAATTTACTGTTTCTTAGTATTCTTTATATATGTATATATATATTATTTACTTGAAATTAAATAATTATATATATATATATACATATATATATATATATATATATATATATATATATATATATATATATATATATATATATATATATATATATATATATAGTCATCCATATGCAGTACGGTTTCGCTGTTTCATATAATCATAGTTAAATATTGAGAAAATTATAAAGAATCGAAACCAATAATTATATCGGAATCGGGCATATATATATATATACATATATATACATAAATATACATATATATACATAAATATGTATATATATATACATATATCTATACATATATATATATACATAAATATATATACATATATATATATATATATATATATATATATATATATATAGAGAGAGAGAGAGAGAGAGAGAGAGACACACACATTTGTAGTATTCGGAATTATACTAGGTTAATATAATTCAGGAATTGTTCATATACCAATAAATTTAAGCCAAAAAGGAGAGATGACTTAAAAAGTAAGCTACAAAATTATCATATTTCATAATATGAGCATTCAGATACTGTTTTAACAAAAACCAAGACTTGAAGAAATGGGTTGATAGCAACAAAAAGTGTATTTCATTGTTAGTTATTATTGTTTCAAGACCATTTTGACAAATTAAAACAACATGTCGCTTGAAAATTTTCACAAGAACAGCCTTTCTTCAGACTTATCAAATAAAAAAAAAACACATTAAGGAAAAGAAACATTTCCTTTATGAGGAAAAAAAAAAACAAAAAAAAAACAAGCGGGAACACATTACCTCTGCCGAATCCTTTGTAAAGTATCAAAGTTTACAAAGAATGCAACAGAATCTTAAATATATCTTATATATATATATATATATATATATATATATATATATATATATATATATATATATATATATGTGTGTGTGTATATATATATATATATATATATATATATTTGCTTAGTTACACATGTTTCGGTTACCGAATCGTATGAACGATTCAATTACTTCATCTGATTTTACAGAAACACACACACACATATTATATATATATATATATATATATATATATATATATATATATATATATAAATAATGTAAATCTATAATATAAATCTCACTTGTCTGTTTAAAGGTATGTATGTATGTATATCTGCCTAAAACTTCGATTTTCACTAGATCGGTATCGTTTTGAAGCTCAGCTCTTTCAGACTACAAATCCCGAAAAATTGGCCAAAAACATTAATTCCTTTACCCTCAACTGGACACTTTACAACAAGTAGGGGTCGCACCCCCCGATATTTTCGAAAGTCATCGCCTCTTTCCGATTAGTTAGCCTTAATTTAAACCTACGTCACTTCCGGTTTTGCGATGGACGTAACAACAAGCACGTCACCTTTTTTTTTTCTCTCTTGCACGGTACGAGTTCGAGCCTGCCTGCCTACTACCACTTTTGTTTTGTTTCATACACAATTCCAAACACCCGGACAACGCCGGGCACCCAGGCTAGTTATAGATAAAGTGAAAGTATGCGTAATATATAGAAAGCATGTATACCCAATTCACGTAATATAAAGCATAAAAATAACCCGACAACATTACTCCGCGCGGCGAAATATTAGATATTAAGAATATAAAAAAAAAGAATAAAAAGAAACAGTATTTTTTATGCAAACAAACAATATTTGATTACATACGATTTTTGTGGGCCTGTAATCGAATATTGATGACATATAAGTATGTTAACATTCATTCAATACACCATAACAAAAGATAAAAATATCCATATGTACGCACACACACACACACACACACACACATATATATATTTATATATATATATTCATTCTCGTGTTTACTGGCAACTATTCCTGACATTGTGCTATCCCGACCGGCCTGACGTGTTTTCGCTGGACAGGTGTCACTACCAATCCGGTGTTCGCGAAGAGCTTTCCTTAACCTCCCTGTCAATCCACTGTCAGACGCTACGCAGATTTGGCGAGATTGCAATAAGAAAGCGTTTTTTTTTTCCATTCTTATATAAAAACCACCCCCAAAACATTAACAAAACCACCGATTCGATAGGAAAACAAGTCTTCTTTAGTCTCTTCTTTAGTCTCCCACCCGTGATAGTTGGGAGGGCATGTCTTATACCTTTATACCATTATACCACACGCTTTTTATATCAGTATAGACAGATCGATAGAGAATAAGGTTCATCTATCTATCGTTTTCAACGCTATATAAGGAGGTAGCTAATCTCAGTCGATTTTTATAATTTGTAATAAGTTTCATAATAAAATAGTATTCCCCTGTGTTTGTTCACAATTTGATTAATATATACAAAAGCTACACAGTTCCACAAATTATTTTTCATACTTAAAAAAAACATATCAACCAGGAAATTCGAACCCAGTTACAAAGCCAATTTTGATTCTATAGGCTAGAATTCTTCCTCCAGGCTACCAGAAATAAACATACATAATTGGTATATCTTTAACATATATACATATACAGGGTGACTCCCCCCCCCCCCAAAAAAAAGCTAAATGGAGGCCATCTAGAACATATGCTGTAGAACGGAGAAAAAAAGGCCAAAGATCCTAGTGTTTTGATGTGATGTTTTGAATATAATAAACTAGCTATGACCAAAGTTTCATTTCATTCGGACGAAACACTAAGAAACGGGGCCTAATTAGAGCTGGGGCCCGTTTTTTTTTCTAGTCACCCTGTACACGTATATTAATAGAAATGTAATAGTCTTCAATATGTTTTTTTTTTTACAAGGTCGTCACCACTTATCAAGGCCCGGAAGCCACTCGGGGATAAGGGTCATTGCGTGTACAGTACGTTGGTATTGGAGATTTGATAAAGTGTCTTACTTAAGGGGGCGGTTCATCAGGAATTTTTTTTACGTTGGACTTGAAGACATCCAGGTTGTAGTGAGGTGGGAAACAGGCAACCGGAACAGAGTTCCACAGGCGAGCACTTCTAAGAAAGAAGCTTTGTTCATGGAATCTGCTTTTTGATTTTGGCACAGATAAGGAGTTGGGGAAATTTTTGACAGCTAGACGTACATAACTATAATAAATATATAATCATGAACATATGTGTGTTTTTATGTCATTATTGTATTTTGTACATAGTTAAAATAGGATCTTTTTTAGTTTGTAAAAAAAATGCTAATTTTTAAACTAAAATGTTTCTATATATTTAAAACATCAAAGTAAAAGTTCATTTGCATATTTTGTTTTTGTGTGCGTGTTTTATGGGCGGGAATTTGGTGTGTATTAATATTTGATATTATTTAATATATGTTTTGTTTGACTTACTCACAAATAGATAAACATTTTAAGCATACATTACATGATGTTTAATACACACACACACACACACACACACACACACACACACACACACACACACACACACACAGACACACACACACACACACACGCATGAAGAAATCTGAATACCAAATATAGCACTTTATAATGAAAAGTGGTAATTAAATCCTGACATATTAGCTTAAATATTGTAACTATTCTCTGTCGAATTTACTAGTCCGAAATTAAACTTTTTTTTTTATGGCACGGATTTTTATAGTAAATAAATTATTACACACTATTTATCGGACTAGGAAATTAAAAGTACCTTAGTGTTGACAGAACTCGAATACATAATGTTAACTTCTAAATTCAAAACCGAATTAGTTTAGAAACACATTTATATTTTATTTCAGCGTTTATATGAAATTGACATTTAGAAGGCAAAGGCGCTATTGTGAATAACCGTATATTTACATTATATTAGACACATATATTTTGTGTACATATCTAATTTAATGTTGCCATTTTTAAAATATATTTTCACGCTTACGCCAATCACTAAAAACTGTACCCTCTGATGAAAGAGTTTATTTATGAAAATACATAAAGTAATGATTTTGTTTATTACAATTCGCGTTTGAAATTTTTGATAGTTTTTATAAATATTGTAATTCATTCAATTTTTATTTTCATTATTAATTTTTTTCCATCATCAATTTTTCTTGTGTATATGTTATGTAACAGTATATACATAAAAAAATATTTTATATATATTAAATACATTTTATGTATTATATACATAAGATGAGGGAAGCTAACTACTGATGGGTCCCAAATCAGTGGATATAAATAGTAAACAATCAGAGAGTATTTAAGGACAGGAAGTCGCAATATTGCATTTTGCGTTCAAGTTTGTCTCTTTATTGTTAATCTCCTGAAGAGGGCTCAACATTTCTTTTTCATAAAGGGGCTTATATTGGCGATAGTTTTCTAAATAACCTTATCGCACATACCTGGCATTGCAAGGTCGAAATATATTTTGTTAATTTCTGGTAGCCTGGAGGAAGAATTCTAACCTATAGAATCAAAGCTGACTTTGTAACTGGGTTCGAATGTCCCGGTTGATAGTGATCACTACTTACTACACTGATGATTGGGTAAAAATGAAACAATTATATCATTAACTAATATTAACATTTATTTATAAAAATATTATCATATATATATATATATATATATATATATATATACATATATATATATATGTATACATATAAAAGAAGAAAAAAAAAGAAAAAAAAAGAATTTACTTGATTCCTCCAGCCTTGACAGACGTGTTTTAGATATTCTCTCCAGTGCTTTTTCTTTTAATGATTTGAAATTCATTCCATTTGCGATTTTTTCCAAGGAACTCTGCCTTTTGGATCATTTTGGACCATTTGAAATTTACCCATTGGATTGGAAATTTTTAATTCGACCGTTTTGGATTTTACCATTCTGGGATTTTTTACCCTTCACCGGACTATCCATTCATGTGAAATCTTTTTATCATTTTTCTTTTACCTCCTATTCCTCTTACCTCACCTTTTTTTTTTTTAACCAAGTAAGATCTGTGACTTACTTGTAGTTTCATTAAATACTTTTATATGCAAAATCCGATCCCGCATTTTGCTAATTCCTTCCCTCTGATGAGAAGGAGAGTATTTCTTCGAAACTCCGCGGACTAAGGACTATCCACTTATCTTGTGCTTACTTTTTAAAAATTAAATATGTTTTTACCTCTTTTTCAAGATGTCTTTTAACATGTTTTATTAATCATTTGTTCATATATATATATATATATATATATATATATATATATATATATATATATATATATTAATAATGCGACGGTTAAAATATTTTCCTGATTCCGAGACAGATTCTGTTTTAAATTTTCGATTCCAGTACAAGTACCGATGTTTCACCATATTTATTGTTGTTGATATTTGGAAAAAAAAATTGTCAGCTAAAATATGTATCAGGAATGCTAACTTGGTAAAATAGAATTTAAGAAATACTTAGAAATTTAGCTTACGCAAGTAAAATTACGTAACAGCTCAAAGTAATGGTTTATTAGTGCTACGTAGCATTGAGTAGGAGTCACGTAGCCAGAGAGAAACAAATATAGTTTGAAATACACGTAGTTAGATTAGGCGAAGACTTTGAGTGAGAAGTCTGGACAGGCAAGTTCCTGTCTGGGAGGGAGTCCTTCAGCCATGGAAGCATTTGTCTGGAAAGAAGATAATATGTAATTCCCGAAAAAAGGAGAACAAAGAGTCGCAACCAAGAATAAATGTTGAATGAGGAAAAACGATTTCGTTGTCTGTGTTTTCAGGGTAGAAAATGACTTACATTTTCAATAGCACGTTTGGAACAATACGGCGATGGTTGTGACAAAAATGTGTCTTTCATTTGTCTGGGTAAGCAGACAAAGATGTTATTTGTCCCGTTTGTTGAACGGTTGTTGAAGCTATCTACATCTATTTATTCTATGTGTTAAAAAAATTTAGGAAAACTTGTGCCCGGAAATTTCGCCCACGCACATTCGGTCACCGGAAAACTCACCCCTGAAAAAGTTGTACCCGGAAAACTCATCATTGTTTTTTGCTAGGTAGGGAAACTGGTCCCTCATTGAATAAATATCGATTGAAAACATTTTATAACCGTTCTTGAAAAATATATTACCTTTAAAAACGAATACACATCCCATATTGTTTTAATAATATTTTTACTTGTTTACTGTTATTTAAAAAAATTAAATTGATATTTCTAAGTGCTCATTTGCTACATAGCTTTGTAAGTTTTTAGTGGCTCAACTTATTTTAAAGAGTTTATTTAGTTAAAAAACAAAAAAAAAGATAATGTCGAGTGTTACTTTTGAACAAAAGATGTCCGATATGAGAGGATTACGTCTTAGGAGTCTCGATAATCACTCAAAAATAGAAATTAAAGAAAACACTGAGGTAGATATAGTTTTAAAACGACCCCCCCCCTGTGAAAAGAAGATAAATTTGTATATTTTTAGGTAATGTCCAAGATCACTGCTTGGAAAAAAAATCAAGCTACCAGAAGTAGATACGCTTGATTATGTAACGAAACTGAACGGAAGACGCGGAAAACGAAACCATATATTTATTAAAAAATATTTTAGTTTTTAACATTTCTTTGTTATTACGAAACAAACAAACAAAAAGGAAAACACTTCTTGCACTATCAAATAATAAAACAAAATTTTATTAAAAAAAATTAATTTAGTTTTAACACTTTTTGTGTTCACGAAACAACAAAAAGCACTTGTGCAGTATGCGGACCGCGGTAATCTTATCTTGGTGCGTTTTACTAAACTGTTGGCAGGTGGCGCTTCTCTGTCAAAAAACATTTAAATTATTAATTTGTTGTTTACCACTCAAAGTTGTTTTAATTCAAAAAAAATATTTAATTTAAATTATTTATTTGGTTGAAAAAAAAAGAAGCTATTCTACTATATAAAGTTCCAGTGTTGTTTTTATTACAAAATTGTTTTATTGAAATTATATTTTCTTACGCAGACTTTTAAATAAATGTTTTTGTAAAACATTTATTCAATAAATATTTTAT
Organism: Euprymna scolopes; assembly: GCF_053919585.1. Classification (NCBI taxonomy): domain Eukaryota; kingdom Metazoa; phylum Mollusca; class Cephalopoda; order Sepiida; family Sepiolidae; genus Euprymna; species Euprymna scolopes. Next base: position 42,573,460 of record NC_136504.1, on the reverse strand, counting down.
TTTATAAATACATTTATTTAATAAATATTTTATTTTATAAAAATATTGACACATTTTGATACAATAAATATTTTGGTTTACAAATATTTTTCTGTTCGGATAAAAAATCTTGTTTTTTACGCATTTGCCGCATTATTTGACCAATATCGCCTCCTTGACAATAGCAGCCGTCTGCATACTGCAGAAGTGCCCCCGAAATGACTTTTAAACGATACCGTCCCATCCTCATGTTAAGAATGACTTTCGAAATAATAACGTTATAATTTCAGCGCGGTACCAAAAATACATAAGTACCGTGTTTTCTTTTTTGTTGTTTATTAATAACACAAGAATTGTTTACACTGAATTAATTCTTCAAAATAAAATAACTGCTTTCTTTGATAATATGTATTTTCTTTCTTTTTTTTTCTTTTTTGTAATAACACAAAAAGTGTTAAAATTAAAGTATTTTTTAAAAATAAATATATAGTTTCGTTTTTAGTGTTTTCATTCTGTGATCAAGTTTATTTTTTAAAAAAATAATTAAAAACATATATAATGGGATTGCGTAGTCTCTTTTATAAATGTTATCTCCTTCAAGAACGGTCATAAAATGTGTTTTCAATCGATATTTATTCAATAAGGGACCGGTTTTCCTACCTAGCAGAAAGGGACGAGTTTTCCGGGTACGAGTTTTCCGGGCACCGTTAAAAACGTACGCACACCCGCAATGAACATTGCATAGACGACCACGAACACTAGAGATGAAAACAGACGCGTACATATTTACAACATAGACGACTATATAACATTGTACACGTTTTGGATGTTCGTTATATACACCTGTTATATGCAGAACTATATAACACAAATTTTGATAGTTTTAAAGTTCTACATTTTTAATTAGATATTTGATGCTTTATAAAAAAATATTAAAATGACTGCAAAATCCCTGTGTAAAGGAGAAGTATATTACAGAAGTAAAGTTTTCTAAATATTTTTCGTAAATATTTTCCTTGTGAGACAAGGTTTTGTATTTTCTTTTTAAAGAAACCCGATTTGCATTTGTTCGGCGTTAACCTTATTTAGAATAAAATATATGAAAGGTTTTATGTCAGTCTGTCTGTCTGTATGTTCGTCTGTCTGTCTCTGATTTTCAAACTCTATCTCCTTCGAATCCTAAAATCGCAGAGCGGTTCTAGGGGCCTCAAATAATTGGATTTTATTACGGATCGTTTTTTTTTATTAGGCTTTAGGTGGTAAAAAGTTTTTAAAGGGTCAAAAATGGGTAAAAAAAAAAAAGATCTGCATACGTGCTGTTTCGCTGTATAAGGACGCTTCAGTGTGGTGAAATAATTACGTACGTAAATTTGAAATGCAATCATTTTAATGAATAGCCGGGTTTCTTATCACTCGTAAGTTACAAATAAGTAAAATTTAATGCATATAGTAACCATTATCAGCAGACGAGAGTGCTCTATTCTTTCAAGTATAGCTATGCAGTGCGCTATGATCGAACTGTACACAATATTGCGTTTCATTATTTGTGATTATACTAACCACGGAAAATAGCAGCCATCATGGTATATAATTCGTATTTGCACACGGTGTACATGCGCACACATACACCATGTATTCGAGTATTTGCGTATTTGCGTGTATTCGAGTATTCGAGTATTTGCGTGTATGTATGCATACAAATATGCTTGCCTTAGTGAATGTGAGTGTATGCATGTGTGAGTATCTAATTATGTGCGCTGCGTGCGTTTGTCGTTGGTGTGTGTGTGATCCACTTCAATAAATCAAGTAATGTTTGGCAATCATTAATTTAGCCTTTAGCACTGTAATGAGAAGAAAAATTGAAATTTTAAACAAGATAACGAACAGTGATTGTGGCGTGGGGGTAGGTCGCACATGACACGAAACTCCTTTATCCACCCGTACGGAACAAGGATGGGTCGTTAGGGGCGAGTGTTGGGTGGGTGTCGAATGATCAGTTAAACGAAACAGACGTCCTGCCAGACGCCGGAATGGGCCTGGTGCAAGAAGGGCCATGTGGCTGGATTAAAATAATGAAGGGGAGGTTCGACCGCCGGGGTTGGTGGGACATAAGGTGGATTCCGATGGTTATGGGTTACGTGGCATAAGAGAGAAGAAGAAGAAAAAAGAAAGAAAGAAAGAAAAAGCAAAACGATAAAGAAAAAGGGGAAAAGAAAACAAGAAGAAGAAAAAGAAGAGAGGAAAGCAAACAAGAAGATGAAAAAGGAATAGAAGAGAATAGGAGAGGAGGAAAAGATCAATATAGGGGGGTGTACAAAAAGACGAAAACTGAAAAAAATAGGTTCAGGTAAGGGAAAGAGAGCAGGCCAGTAAGAGAAGGGTACAAAGTCGTAGCACGCCTTCTGGAGCCAACCTGGGTCTCTTTGGACTTATGAGCCGGCGCCGAGTTCTGTTGTCACACCCAGGGTCTACCAGCGGCCACCAGGGGATCGCCACTCTCTTAAGCACATAAAGGTACACTTTAGTGTTGACTTTCAAGCTGACTTCGAAGGTGGTATGATATAGCCATCATTTAAAACCACAACAAAGACCATAACCTTGGCTGGAAACTTTGTTGATCTGCGCCCTCAAGCGTTGAATGGCCCATGTTTGCATTTTGAGGGTGCTGATAATGGTCCTATTGGATCGGTAGAGAGCATGAGTTGTACAGCGGCGCATCTCCGATCTCACTCGTTGAACATTGTGTCACTTTGAGATATGATAGAAGGCCTCTATCGCTCTTGTTATTTGTACACGATCGCCCAACTAGTAGATGGTCTGCAACAACAACAACAACAAAACCCCAGAAAACCAGTTTTCATCGAACGGAAATGGAATCATATCTTCTTTTCTTGGGCGACAATTTCATCGTTCCACCTTGTAGTTTGAATAAATGCTGAAACGAAAAAGAGAAGAAACAATAAGCAAAGAAAAGAAAGGAAACAGAGACACACATAGTGAGAATATTCGAAGAAAAAAAGAAAGAAATATTTGAATAAAATATAAAAAACAAATAAAGAGAATTAAATATGAAGTAAAAAATATCACATGATGAAGACAGTAGCAAGACATTGTTATGTTGTTGGTTCCGGGCAACGCCGGAAAATAAAGCAGACACTTATGATGATCGTTATTGAAGTAAAATAGAATGTTAGAAAGAATGTATACAGACGAAAGGTGTTTCTATAATATAAAATATTTATGTTTGAAATGAAAAGGAATGTTAGTTTTTATAACAGAAACAGGAATATTAGCTAGATGAAAAAGTTTACGTGACAGACATCACCCGATGGTTAGGAGTGATACGTGTTGATTACATATATCAGAAGAGAGATGGTTTTATATACGTAGGGTTATACGCCAGTTAGTGGTTAGCGACGGAGAGTCGAGCCGACCGGTCGTAATGGCTCGAAGCACCTGAGGTAAGTGAGGCATCTAACGCCTACCAAATGTAAAGGACGTAGGACCAGCGCACACCTTTCCAATGAGGAAGCATCTGTAAATAATTTGCTGAAAAGATAACCTGTCTTTCCGTCAAACAAGACCAAAGATGGACCAGGTATGTGTCTCTGGTTAATCTGAAGTTAAATCCCCAAAGTACAACTGAGACTTCTGGTTTCTTTGGGGTGAGTTTTCTTGCAGATTTTCAAAAATTGTCAAAACCAGAGCAAGATGGGCAAGGTATGTTTCCCTATTGGTCGATGTTACATCCCAAGAGAACTATTATCCGTCCTTTTTTTTTGTTGTAAATGTTATACGTCAATTGAAATGTATCTGAGAATATATCGACAATTGTAGACCCACTCATAAATATATACAACTAGCATTTCAGCCCGGCGTTGCCCGGGTGTTTGGATATGTCTGTTGAGCAAAAACAAAAAAAGTTGTAGTCGAAAGGCAGGCTCGAAACCGTATCCCGAAAGAGGAAAAGACTGGGGAAAAAACCTGATGTCTATGCTGTTATGACCACCGCCAAACCGGAAGTTACATTAAGGCTAGACAATCGAAAGGAGAAAATGACTTTCAAAAATATCGGCGAAAAAAGCGACCCCACCCCTGTAAAAAAGTTCCCAATTGAAGGTGAAGATATTTATGTTTTTAGCCAATTTTACGATATTTGTCGTTTGAAAGGTCGCACTTTCAAACGATACTGATCTTGATAAAATCCGTCGCCCCTGTCGAAAGTTTTAGGCAGACATACATACATACATACATACATACATACATACACTTATATATTGGTAACTAACAGTTTTCGACCCAAACCGATTAAAAAGCTTGCCCTATCTCTGAATACTTTTTATGTCAAATTTCAAATGTTTAGACCAGAAATTGTCTGAGTAATTTGATAGAGACCGCAAAGGTCATTTTTTAAAAAAACTTTGACCTCTATTATCATCCCTTAACATTTACTGTTTTTGGCTCAACTTAGGTTATTAAGTTGATCCATGTCCAAAGAACCTATATCTAAAATTTCAAGTGTTTAGACCCCAAATTGGCGGAGAAGTTTGTAGAGTTCTAAAAGGTTATATCGTTGAACTATGATCCCTTAACAGCCAAATTTCTGTCCGAAAACTGATCCGAAATATTTTCCCAAATCTCAGTACCCTGTATATCAAATTTCGAGTCTGTAGATTAAAAATTGACAGATTTATTATGTAGGAAAATGTACACAGACACACAGACACACAGAAACGTTCACTTTTGTAGATATACTAGTATGGTTCCCGGCGTTGTCCGGATGTTTGGAGGTGTATGATGAGCAAAAAAAAAAAAAAAAGAACGGTCAATTTTTTAAACTTTGACCCCTATTATGACCCCCTAACATTAATTGTTTTGGGCTCAAATCAAGTTATTAAGTTAGATCCATCTCCAAGGAACCGACATATAAAATTTCAAGTGTTTAGACCCAAATTGTCAGAGGAGTTTGGTAGAGTTCTCAAAGAATAAATCGTTGAACTTTAACCCCTTAAAAGCTATATTTCTGGCAGAAACTCGATCGCATAGATTTTCCCAAATCTCTGTACCCTGTATATCAAATTTCCAGTCTGTAGACTAAAAATTGACAGAGTTATTGCGTATAGCAATGTGCACTGACACACAGGCAGACACACACACACACACACACAGACACGTTCACTTTTATAGATATAAAATAGATAGATAGATTTATATACATTTAATGAACAGGTAAAGACATGACATTTTATATATACAAGTAAAATGTTATACACACTCCTTTATATATACGATACCACCGTACAACAATATCAGATAAAAGTTTTTAATAAAAACAAGGAGGAGAAAGAGAAGAAAAAAATGTAGAACATCAAAAAGAAAAATGTTGTTGAGAGCCCCCCTCCCCCATCCCCCCATCCCCCCCCCCAAAAAAAAGAACCGGCAAATAAGATGGGGAATTAGAAGAAGCAGAAATAAAACAATTAAAAGAAAATAACCTTTCAAAAACATTATTTAAATTTTATTATGTACTAGCTTGCCGACCGGAATTGTCCGGTCGTAAAATGCACTTGTATATATTTTAACGTATGCAGATTTCGGATTTCATATAATAGTCAACTCCCTATCAATCATTATATATTATATTGGACCCAATATATATTAGTAATTTTAAAAGTAAAAAAATAATATTGCCTAGTTGCTATCAGATAGAATCATAGCCAAAACGGACAGTGCTCCAGCTTTAGTTGTTGCCGTTTGGGTTATCGTCAAATCGATAAAACAAAAAATAGCTAAAATTAAACCGATTTCAAAATATGAAGGTATAGATTTGCGTACGCGTACAGATAACACGTTTAGTCGACTTACAATTGCTAAGGGATTTTTCTCTAATTCTAACTCCTTAGCAGATATTTTTGCCAGCTAAAAACCACAGAACAGTTCACAGAAAATGCAACTTTTTAACCCGCTTCCCGCCGGTTTTTGACCTTGGATTTCGGAGGAGACAGACAGACAGACAGACAGACAGACAGGGACACACGCGCACACACGCAGGCGTATTGAGTTTTATAAATTAAATAATCTTTTCTTTTTGCCAATACTGAGTGGATTGTATAAATATCTCCACTAGACCATCAGCGAATATCGAGTGTAGCAGCAAGTTCTGGGAACACATACTAGAAAGATTAGTTGAAATAAGACATAAACTATCCCCTATGATTATACAATTCCTACCACTAGGGACCAAGAAAAGGAAGCTATTTAACCAGAAGTAACCTTAGCAGAAGTTAGTGACTCCATTTTCTTTATTAAGTTCATTTTGTATATATATATATATATATATATATATATATATATATATATATATATAGAGAGAGAGAGAGAGAGAGAGAGAGAGAGGGAGATAGATAGATGTAGATATAGATAGGTAGGTAGACAAGAGATGAGTATTGCCTGAAGAGAGCTTGATATGGGTATCTAAAACGGTCCTAATTATCAGGTTTGAAACCGACGGTACCAATGACTTATCTAATCTAAAACTTTCTGAAAACAAAATATGAATAATACGATCCTATTTTCGGATTTTCCTTATAATTGAGCACTCTACTGGATATCTTTTCCCCAAAACTAATTATAGAAAAACACCCTTCTAGCTGAAACGACTGTCAGTAATTTTCCCCACTCATATATATATATATATATATATATATATATATATATATATATATATATATAATTATATATATATATATATATATATATTTATATATATATATATATATATATATATATATAAATATATATATATATATATATATATATATATATATATATATACTCGTTCACATGCACTTTTTTCCATGATAAAGCTAGAACCGAGAATTAGATGGAATCGAGCAATTGCATCGACAACGGATAACGCTAGACCCCAAAGTGGGTTTCGATGTACTGCATTGTGATAGCCTTCTAATACTTACCATTGTAAATAACTCACACAATGCTTCAAACAAACCAGATTTTATTATGCACACACATATTTATACATATCTTTTTTTGGAGAGAATTTGAATGTCTACTGAAGAGAACTTGAATGCCTACCAGACACTATCCTCGAGTGTCTAAGGTCTCTATGTACAGGGGTTTGTCAGAACAACCTGGCATGAGGATACTTTTTCTATAGAAGTAAACCTGAACAAATATCCAAAGTCACATAGTATTCATAGCCCAAATAATATCTCTTTTCTATGGTTAAGACCAAAATGAAAGATATACTACAACGTATAAAAATGTTTAATTGGGGAGAGAAAAATTATGTTCTCAATTTCTTTACAAATTCATTGTTTGAGAGATAAAGAACTTTAATGGAACATTCGAATATCTATGTATCTCATATAGACTTCATGTGTTAGCTGTTACGTACTGGTGTTATTATTAAGATGGCGCATATATTTGTATTGTTGTTCATGTTAGTATTAGGAGTCTTAGTGGGAGATTAGAGTCTTAGGAGTGTTCATGTGTTGAGTGTTCATATGTCTTAAGATGTTCCTGTTTGTGGTACATGTTAATACAAGAGAACCGACGCCGTGTAATATACAATGAGAGGAGATTTGATATATAGATAGATAGACCGAGGGTTAGACATTTATACTTTTGACAGTTCTGTATGAACGGGAGTGTTTCTATAAATACTGATACATATATTTCTTACCTATTTTTTAGACGATGATTTTCACAAAGTTCTTATAATATAAATGGACAATACCTTTTCTGTTGAATCACACCACGAAAACGCAGATACACAAAGATGATGGCGTCCTTTATTTCATGACCGATCCATGATTTCGCTTGAGGAATTCAAAGTTTCTTTACATAGCTTTTTCTTCTCTAACCTTTCGCTTCCAAGTTTTGACGTCAGCAGCCGTCTCTGACCTCTCTCTCTATCGGCTCTTTCTCATCGACTCTTCTCCTCTTCTCCAAGACTGCATCTAAAACTTTACTTATATTGAGAACTCGTCACGTCATCGTATGATTAAACATGTGCTCATAAAGCACATTGGATGACATGCGTCACATTGCCAAACTTGACATGACCCCGAGTTCAGTAACCTATTTTTCAAATAACCTCTTTACAAAATATGTTTACAATTTCAATTGACGATTAAATTCCTTATTTTAATTTTCAGAAACAAATTTCATTATTACATTCCTTTTCCAATAAACAGATATCTAACTATTTTGTGTGAGCTAAACAATTGCGATTCAACATTCCTTATTTCAATAACATTCTGTACTTATTTTAACTTATGATTGGAATTTTCAATTCCAAATCTAGCTTCGCAAGTTCGACTCCTTAACTATCCTATTTCATATTTACATTTAACTAATTCCCTATTGTTTGCTTACATGAAAAGGGGACAGCCCTTTATCATGTAACATTAGTCACAGGTAATGGGCCCGTAATTTCTGAGAACTTAGAAAAAAGTAAAATAAAATAAAAGAGAGAAATATATATATATATATATATATATATATATATATATATATATATATATATATATATATATATATATATATATTAATGTAATTCTTGGTTCTTTCGTTATTAGTAGTCTAAATAACCACTGGAACGATTGATTCGCCATTTTGATATATGTTTACTGCACCCATGCGTGTTTTTATATATCTCTTTTTAATTATAACATTATACTTAATTTTTCTTTAATAAATAGGTGGTTTTCTTTGTACCGATGCGACCCATAAAAATCTAGTAGCTGAGTGTAAAATCTGCTTAAAATATTGGAGAAAAAGGGGAAAAATAGAACCTCTCCCAAACATACTGGCAATAATTTGGTTTCGTCCTTCCCTTGAGTGTTTCCAATAAGAAGGATTGATTTACTAGGATTTGTATTAGAAGCTGAGCACTTTTTAAAATTATTTAATTGTTGAATTTGCATTTTGGTCAAATTTGTTAGTTTGCAATCCCTGATAGCCCACTCAAAAAAATTGAACAAAAGACGAAATTAAAAATGGTAGTCATGCAGAATTTGACCCGCCCCCGGATTCCAATTATGGTAAGGGTTCGATTAGCAATCACCGGATTCAACCGAGGGTTGTTCAAATGTTGAAACACTAAATCAATATTTTATTTATTTTTTGCATAATTAATTAATGATGGGAGTATTTTTCTGTTTATTTTCTTAACATCTGTTGACAAAAAATAATGCGTACATTCTCTCGAAAAAAACAAACTTTTCTCTACTTTCACCTAACTATTTACAGTGTTCATATAAAGCATTCATCTGTTCTTTTTATAATAAAAATTCCGTTTTCAAACAGAAACGTTTACTGCCAAATTTCTTTTTAAAAAGTCCAAGCTTTCCTGAAAAAAAACCCCAAAAAACTTTCACCTAACAATTTATGGTAAAAAATTAATCTTTTTTTTTGGGGGGGGGGATAAAAAAACAACTGTTATTAATAAAAAAAATTGCAAAAATAATAAAAGTAAATAAATTATACAAAATGCAATTTTTCTTGAGGAATGTTTTCCATTTTAATAAACTGAGCCACAGCAACGCGTGGCCGGGTACAGTAAGAAACACCCCCTGTAATAATTAATACATATAATGTCAATCAATAAATTACATAACGAAAACGCACTCATTTCATTTCTGTTACACACCTACATTTGAATTTTAACAGACATATTCTTTCCAGAAATAATATTTACTGCGTTCATATCTTTTAAAACATATTAACGACTATATGACGTTATTAAAAATCTCCCTCTCTTTAACAACGCAAGCTCCTCTACTATTTTGGAGTTCAAAGGTCCTTTTCCGTTTCTGAAATAGAACAGCGTCCCACTTTGCACATGAAAAATTTTAAAATATTTCTACTAGTGTTTTTGATTTCTTCATCTCATTCATCCAGAGGAAGTTTTGAAATAAAGGCGAAAAGTTGATGAACACATAACTCGGTTTGTTGCTTTTTATTTTTTATTTTTCTCTCTCTCTCTTTCCTTTTCTCTCTCTCTCTCTCTCTCTTTATATATATATATATATATATATATATATATATATATATATATATATATATATATATATATATATATATATATATATATACTATTAAATGAAAGTCGCATAGTGTGTGTGTGGGAGAATTCTTTTCTTATAGGCTCCAAAACGGCTGATCGTATCTTTGTCAAATTTGAGACAAGGTAATTTACATTTCTGGCAGTGTGCTTAGATATGCTTTGTACAGAAATTCATACGATAAATATCGAAAATCAAAAAAAAATCCGATCTTAAAAAAAGTTTCTCTCGCTTATAGATATATATATATATAAAAAAAGAATATTTTACGTTATACTGGTGTAACCTTGGCCGGTGTAACGTAAAATATTTCCCTGTATTTTTTTTTATTTTTTAGAGAAGAATGACTACTTTTAAAATCGCTAAGCCCAAATACCAGCTGACGTGACATTGTAAACAAACACAAACGGAATTTTATGAGCAATATTATCATTATTGTTATGTGTTAAGTTATTTAGCGAATTAATTACCAGGCAAATTATTCTTCATAATATATAATATTCAATATAGGATTGATTCTATAATAATACATATGAAATCTTCATAAATTAAAATATCAGTCGTATTGATGACCAGACAAAGCCGAGCATCCAGCTAATATATATATATATATATATATATATATATATATATATATATATATATATATATATATATTTGTAGTCATCGATATACAGTCCTGTTTCGTTGTATCACAAGTCGTCAGTGCCGCTAGACTAGCATCTCTCCCAAGCCAAGGATTGAACCTAGAACCGTCGTGTTGACAGTCGGCAGTTCTCCCACTCGACCACGGAAGCGACGCTCGTAAATAACTCCTCGGAATATCTATTTAAATAGACACCCACTACCACTCATAACGAGGGGCGTGCGACAAGTAATGCACCTGACCCACTTCCATTTGTCTGATCCAGCTTACATTTTGCATGTGTAATGATTTATATCTCTAGGGGTTATGTGGCAAATTACAGCTCTGAACTAATTGTGGTTTCTGTTTTACAGGTGTTTGAACTGAGTCAGGTGTGAAATGGAGCCTGTTGAATGTCGAGCAGTGATCCGATTTTTGTATTTGAAAGAACGCACACCACAGGAGACTTTTGATGAAACGAAAGAAACTTATGGTGATAATGCCCCATCATATGACATTGTAAAACGCTGGCATCGTGAATTCAAACATGGCCGGAAGTCTGTGGAAACAGCACCCAGACCCGGTCGCCCCCTCCACTTCTGCCATTGATGAGGCATCTGTCCGTCAAGTTGAGGCTGCCATTTTGGAAGATGGGCGCATTACTATTCGCCAAATAGCCCAAGATGTCAAGATTAGTACAGGATCTGTGGAAACTATCATTCATGACCATTTGCATATGCATAAGGTACCTGCCAGATGGATTCCCAGATTGCTCACACCATTCCAGAAGCGAGAACACGTCGAGTGCTCGAGGATAAATTTGGAGATGTGCCAAGAAGCTGAGTCAAAGTTTTTCAAAAGACTGATTACACAGGATGACACCTGGGTCTATCACTATGATCCAGAAACCAAAGCCCAGTCAATGCAGTGGAAGCACTTGCACTCACCACCTCCAAAGAAGGCAAGGTTGCAGCCCGCTGGCAAGGTCATACTCACAGTCTTCTGAGACCAGGACGGAGTAGTGATGACAGATTTCCTGGCAAAGGGTACCACAATTACAGGAGCCTATTATACTTCACTTTTGAGGAAATTAAGAGAAGCTATCAAAATCAAGAGGCGGAGCAAGATCAGCAAAGGTACCTTCCTCCTGCAGGACAACGCTCTGGTTCACAATTCGCATGTCGCCAGATCAGAAGCACGGGCGTGTGGTTATGAAATATTCCCCCATCCTACTCTCCCGACCTTGCACCCTCTGACTTTCACCTTTTCCCAGCCATGAAGTTGTTTTTGAAAGGAAAGCGTTTCCCAAATAATGCAGCCTTGATTTCTCAAGTCATGTCGTGATTGGAGGACCAACCTGGGGTGTTCTACAAAAACGGTCTTCAGGGCTGCATCAAACGATGGGAGAAATGCATAACTCTGGGTGGTTGCTATGTAGAGAAAGACTAATAACTGTGCCAAGTTTCGTTGCTCTACTGCTATGGGAAGTGGATCAGAGGCATTACTTATTGCACGCGCCTCGTATATATATATATATATATATATATATATATATATATATATATATATATATATATAGTCATCCAAATGCAGTTCTGTTTCGGTGTATTACAGCTCATCAGTGCAACTAGACAGGCAACTATCTCAAGCCAAGATCGAAACCCGACCGCTCGTACGACAATCAAGACTTCGAACCATTACGCTAAACGGCAGCTACTGTGCGGGTAGTGAATTAACGATGTTTTGACATCGTTCGAATATTTAAGTTCGATTTAGTTACACACTTAATACGCTTAATACGCTAATGCTATATCGTATATCACTTCTCAATAGGCTATAAGAAGCATATTAGTCATCCATCCACGGCGTAGTCGTATCTAAATTTGTCCCGATGTAGAGACAACTAAAAAGTGTCATCAATTGACGGACATATTGGGAGGGAATTTTACTGAAATAGATTTTCATTCGTAATTAACGATTTGAAACGTATTTGGTATACAAGAATCTAATACTCAGTTTCCAAACGGGAATTTCAGCATCTTTTTTTTTCTTTCGTTTAACCCTGATTATGCGCCTTCGCCACATCCGATCGCCTCCCACATTTCCACTTTGAAGTCGTGGACAAATCTAATAAAGAACTAAGTGTTGTGAGCGTGACATGTCTCACTTCGATTGCTTACTGCTTTCTATCTTTCTCCCCCCCCTCTCTCTCTCTCTTACGCTAACATATTCTTCCTACAAATCATCCCTTCTAGAGATAATCGGTCTAATGTCTCCCTCAAGGAAGAAGACAGAAATAATTTTATTTTTAGAGACCGGGTGCTTGACAAGTAAAGGAGTGTGAGTCAGACGTCACCTTCGAACAGAAAATGGAGGCAACTGCTAATTGAATATTCAGTATCCAGTCTTTAACAGATTATATATATATATATATATATATATATATATATATATATATATATTAGCACACACACACACGCATATATATATGCGATATATATATGCGATATATACATATGCGATATATATATATATATATATATATATATATATATATATATATATATATATATATATATTCGTCTTTTCTATTCGTCCTAATTAAACAATATGTTTTTTTTTTTACATGGAGGTCACCACTTATCAAGGCCCGGAAGCCACTCGGGATAAGGGTTATTGCGTTTACAGTAATCAATGGGATAGTATCGTAGTAATCATTAGTATTGGAGATTTGATAGAGTGTCTTACTTAAAGGGGCTGTTAGTCAGGAATTTGTTTATATTGGACTTGAAGACATCCACGTTGTAGTCAGGTGGGAAACAGGCAAACGGAAGAGAGTTCCATAGTCGTGCACTTACTGTGTTTCTTGTTTAACATGTTCATATCGTTCTTACTAACTGCGTCAACAATGCTAACCGTCTGAAATATGAAATTAAAAAATGTCCTTGAATAGGAGAACGACCGATAAACACAAACGTCAAAATACCAAAACTATTCTATTATAATAAAATTGTATTCTTGTCTGTTTTGTATATAACTTGATTAATATATTTATAAACAGTTTTACAAATTAATTTTCATACTGAAAACGGACATTTATACACTTTGATTCCAGCGTCGCTTCTATATATACTATTTATTAAAAGCAGATCTACATAAGTTACCTCATTGGCCTATTACATTAAAGAAAATCTATTTTTATTAGTCTTAGAATTGTTTTCATTTTCCTGTTTTGAACTATTATTTAAAACTGATTGCGTTAATTTATGTTTTACCTTACTGTATATTACATTTAATTTATTAGTAATTTGTATACATCAGTTACGTTTCAAAACATAACAAAACTTTATTTATTTATCTATGAGACTTCTTTCCCTTTAAAGATATAAGAGTTGTTTCCCGTTTGATTTTCGTAGATGAAAATAGACGTGTTTTATGCTTCCATAAATTCAACATGTGATCCACTTTCGGGAAATCAGTGACAAGTTACGATAATAAGGATATTTACAGAAGACTAGCCTGTGTGCCCGGCGTTGCCCGGGTGTTTGGAGGTGTGTGTTGAGCAAAAAAAAAAAAAAAAAAGGAAGACGGTAACAAGTTAAGATATTCAGTGTATTTTAAATAGTATATGACTAAACCCTCCGACCGGCGATATGTTTCGACTATGCAACGCTTGGTGTATACAGTTAGAATTAAATAATTAGAATACTTTTACCGTAGGAAGATAGCTATATATATATATATATATATATATATATATATATATATATATATATATATATATATTGGGTGGCCCATAAGTCACTTTACAGTTTGAAAATCAAATTATTTTTTCTTAAATGACTGTATTTAATTAATCCTTCTTTTTTTATTACACAGTTTATAGTGTGGAAATTTGTTCTGACTTAATTACGAAAGATAATGTCTCTTAAGTAGCCCCCATTCTCGGCTTTGCAAAGTCGAGCTCTTTCTAAGCTATTCTTTATGACAGTTCTTAACATCGGAAGTTGTAGGGAAAGAATTTCCTGCGTATGTTTGCCTTAAGAAATGCTTCGAGGCTTATATGCATACACTTTGTCTATAAGATATCCCCAAAGCCAAAAGTCTAGTTCTGTCAAATTGGATGAACGTGGAGGCCATTCAAAATCGAAATTTCAAGAGATTTTTCGATCCTGAAACATCACAGTTAACAACTGCATTGTTGCTCTAGCTGTATGTGCAGTTGCTCCATTTTGTTTGACACCAATACCCTGGCATGTTTACTAACTGAGGTTGAACAAATTCAATAGCATATCTTTTAAGAGAATATTGAACGTTGAAATGGCGCATATAAGATCTTTGTATTGCAACAATTGACCGTTCATTTTCAAAGTGAAATTAAATTATCCTTACTCGTTATTCTGTTATAAACTTATCTATAAAATTTTTTTCCAAAGATTCGATTTTATAATTCTGAAAAGAGAAATTAAAATATAGAAAAAAAGTTAATGAATTTTTAAAATGAAAAGTGACTTACGGGCCACCCCGTATATATATATAGTTGTTTTAAAGAAATAAGAAAAAAGAAAAGGAATGTCGCTTTGTTGTAAATATATGAAATTGAATAGACACATCAACAATTATAATAATGCATCGGATTTTGTGAGATCACTGAAGTTAAGCAACGCTGAGTCTGGTCAGTCCCAGATGGGTGACCGTTTGGGAATACAAGGCGTTGCATGCAGAAGGACGATGGCACCTTCCTGCAAAAATCTAACGGTGCCATTTCCCCTAACCGGAATATAGAAGCCATTGGGGACCTCTTGTGAATTTTATATTCCGATGACACGTTTTGCTTCGGAGAAAACCTGTTAAACACTCCGAGGTTTAGTGCCACTGTTTTTTTTTTAATGGTTAAAAGATATCTAGGAAAGGGAAACATGGGGTTACAGAAAGAGTTGCACGTAGTTTTAGTAGTGAATATTATTTTGGGCGGGAGTTAATTCTCAATGTAAGATTGATTTGTGGGCATTTTGGCCTTTCATACCCGTGGTGGTGATGATGGTGGTTATGGTGATGGAGGTAGTGGTCTGTACTGACCAAGCAATGGGTGGAGATAACCAACTTATCCATCTTAAACGATTCTTTATTGGAATTTTTGGAATATTCTATTATCATTGTGAAAGAACTCAACCTTATAACGGTCGGAGCGATTTGGAATATTCCATTTTCATTCTAAGGTATGTTCAGGGTTATAAAGGTTGAAAATAATAAGTGTATTTATAGAAGACTAGCCTGTGTGCCCGGCGTTGCACAGGTGTTTGGAGGTGTGTGTTAAGCAAGAAAGAAAAAGAAGTGGTAGAAGGCAGGTAGGCTCGAACCCGTGACGCGAAGGCGGAAAAGAAAGTGAAAAAAATCTGACGTCTTAGCCCATATGTCTATGACGCGACCGGAAGTCAAAAGCATTGAAATTAGCCGAAGTCAATCGAACGGTGATGATGACTTTCTAAAATGTCGGCGAAAAAAAAAATCGACCACTCCTTGTACAAAACGGCCGAGTTTAGGTTGAATAAATTAATGCTTTTTGGCTACTTTTTCGAAATTTATCGTCCGGGATGTCGAGATTCAAAATGACACTGTCATAATCCGTGGCCTCTGTGGAAAGCTTTTGCAATGCAATACATACATACATACATACATACATACATACATACATACATACATACATACATATAAACATACATACATTTAAACAGACAGGTGAAATTTATATCATAGATAATATTTTTATTGAAATATACCAAAAGAAACTACCTGGATTACTCGGCATTACTTGAAATCCTAAGTAAGAAAAGATAAAAAAAAAATGGATTTTTTTTTTACTTAGTATGGAAGAAATTATTTCTTATTTGAACCCAAATGAATTAATTTTAAGCATCCAGATCTGAATGAAAGGTATTTTTAGAATAGTGTCTTCTCTCATTACCAGAACATAGTCTGGATGATGCCGAATTGAAATATATAAGTTTTGTATGTAGTTCTCTATGTTTTCTGTCAATAAAATTCCGGTCCTATTGTACAAGTAAAACCGTCCTTTTATACATGTTTGTGTCTCTGGTGTCATTTTACTCCAATAAAAAAGGGATCCTTCCTAGGGGATCCTTCCTAGGGGCGTAATCTCTATATAAGATACATAGAAATTTAAATATTTTATTAAATCTCCCTTTCGTCTCAAATGTTGAATTGGTAAATAAGCTAAGCATATTCTTCTCCACGGTTGACCCGTTAACTATGTTATAGTCTACCTTTCTTGTAGTCTTTTTCCAAGACAAAAATTCATCTAGTCTGGTGAAATATCCAGTTTAGTGCTGTTATTGTAGGCAACATTACTTAAAAAAGATGCACCATATCTCGTATAAGTGTACGTGGCTTAGCCATATCGAGATCTTATTTGAGCCTCGAATACTACGATGTGCCTTCAATAAGTTTCCAGGCTTTTTTTGGTATTGGCAGTTGTATTGATAGTACGCACATGAAATTTTAGTCTCATTCGAAGTAATCTCTTCCGACTGTAATGCACTTGTACCATTCCAACAACTTCTGGAAGGCCCCATGAAAGTCCTCTTGTGTGAGCGTTTCAATGACCTACGTCACAACCCCTTTCATCTCCTTAATTGTCTCATAACAACAGGCTCAAAGGGGTTTCTTTGAACTTAGAGAATTACCAAAAGCCACCGGTTAGGGTTAGGGTTAAGGTTAGAGAATAACCAAAAGTCATAGGTTAGAGTTATGATTAGGGTTAGGGTTAGGGTTAGGGTTAGGGTTAGAGAATAACCAAAACGTCATAGGTTAGGGTTATGATTAGGGTTAGGGTTAGGGTTAGAGAATAACCAAAACGTCATAGGTTAGGGTTATGATTAGGGTTAGGGTTAGGGTTAGAGAATAACCAAAAGTTATAGGTTAGGGTTAGGGTTAGAGTTAGAGAATAACCAAAAGTCACAGGAAGAACCGTTCGGACTATAGAGATGGCGAGAAACTGTCTTGACGCCCATCTTGGTCAAATAGTCTGAGACTAGGATGAAGTTGTGGACTGGTACATTGGGACAAACTTCGCACAAATTGTTCGCATCTTCAATTCGTCGAATAATTGCGTTTACAGTTTCCTCATTGATTGCGCACTTATTATCTCTATACGTTACATGTATGAATGGGCTGCGATCGTCAAGTTCTCTTGGTCGTATAAATTAAAAGTTAATTTCATGTTAAAATGAATTGTTATCATGTCAATATTGGTTTGTTTATTTACACAGCAAAATACAAGTGACAACTAACATCGGAGCGTGGTGGAGAGTAGTGGAGAGGTGGGTTTGCCGAACTCTGTCTCGACCTGTGTTTTGCTTTGTCTTTCTCCCTCTCTTTTCTCTCTTCTTTTTTTATTTATGTCAATTGACCTCATGACCTTTCTCTCGCCAGCTTTGTTTATTGCTTCTTTCTCTGGTTTGGTCTAACCCATTTTAATATCGGTTAGCTTTTCTGGCCGATTAACGTAATATTGACGCATCCCAGACATCATGAATACAGGATTGTTTCGTTGTGTTCTTTTGCTTGCCATAACCTTTCCATAACATATAGACACATGTCGGTTCTTATTCATAGAAGTTATTCATAAAAGTTATTCATAAAAGTTATTCATAAAAGTTTAGCCAATCAGGTCTGGTGTTCTAACTTCCTTATTCCTCCCATACCCCACATCATCCCTCATAGACTCCCTGCCTTTCTTTAATCTCTTATGCCACTCAAAAACTGATGCTCAGAATGATCCAAAGGCAAACTGGAGCATTTCATACGTTTTTGTAATGTGAATCATATAATAATAATAATAATAATAATAATAATAATAATAATAATAATAATTATAATAGTAATAATAATAATAATAATAATAACATAAATAATAATAATAGTGATAATAATGATGATAATAATAATTCTTCAAAGTTTATAACAAAATTTTATTGCATATCGTTCTTCCAAAGTGTCCTCACGTCCAGATTGCATTTTTGAAATTCACCAGCTGTGACAATCAGGCTTTAGTAGAGTGTATTCCAATTCCTTCTGGAAAGTTCCAAACTTCTGAATAGAAGAGTCATTCCAATGTCTTTGGTTTTACGCGACATACTTTTGGATCACCAGTGAGTGACTAGCATTTGAGACGACATACGGCTTTATTTAGATTTAGGCTAGCAGGGTTACCCGGAGTTGCTCATGACCACAAGAAACCAAATATAAAATATTAGATAATATGAAGTTGCTCAGCATCCCACCCAACGAGAAATTCCCATCTTTTAATCAAGAAATAAAACTAAAACTAAAGAGGCCCACAAAACGTTACTGAAAGTATTAAATAATAAAATTAAGGATGCCTCCAAAGAACTACTACTAATATGTAGAAACGTAGAAACCAAATAAAATATATAAATACATGGACAGTATCAATGGAAAGATAATCTGGACCGTTTATAGGTTGAATCAAAGAAGAATCGAGGCGTCTCGACCAGAAGACCAGGAAACTTATGATGATGCACAACACACTACACCCAAATAATGGTGCTGACCAACTATACGTGAAACAGAAAAGAAGGAGGAAGAGGTTTGTATAGAAGACTTCTGTGAATGATATGATAAAAGAATTAGAAAAGTGGACACTACAGAACACCGAAAGAATAATTACTATAGTAAGAGACACCGAAAGAATAATTACTATAGTAAGAGACATCGAAAGAATGAACAAGATGGAAAACAGAGGAAACCAGGGAAGAGATGGAAAGAAAAATGGCAAGAGGAAAAACTACTCTGACGGTTCACACTGATGGCAAAAGATGAGACTAACGACAACAACTGGACATGGCTACGAAAAGGAAACCTAAACAGAGAAACTGAATCCCTAACAACAGCCGCATAACATAACGCGATTAGAATCAACAAACTCCAAGCAAGGATCGACAAAACATAAACAAACAGCAAATTCAAACTTTGTGGACAAATAGACGAAACGATAAACCACATAAAAAAACGAGCAAGTCCAAAAAGTAAAAAATAAATAAAATAAAAACAGACACGATCAAGTAGGGAACGCAGTATGATGGGAATTATACAGACAACTGCATCTTGAAAATACGGGTAAATGGTACAAACACAAACCGGCAGCAGGAATTGAAAACAAAAGTTACAAAATACTATGGGACACATATATACAAACCGATAAACCCATCCATCGAAGATGACCGGATGTCATAATAGTTAACAAGGAGCAAAGTCCTGCTAGGTTGTAGATTTCGCTATTCCAGCAGACCACATGGTTAACACATAGGAGACGGAGAAGCAGAGCAAATACACGGAACTGTCCAGAGAGCTCAAAGATGGAGAAAGCCAATATGATACCAAAAATAGTAGATACGTTAGGAACCATCCCGAAAAACTTCGAAAACAGAATGATGCGGTGGGTGGAATTAGAGGGATGGATGAAAAGATACAATGGATAACAAAAATGAAAACGACTGAAATATATAGAAAACACCTGAATTCAAACGAATTACCGGCGCTTGTTGAGTGCATAGAAATTGCTGTGGATGTAAAGCATGAACAAACACCACATGGAATCAAGAAAACTGAAACTATATACTTTTAAGTTACTCCCCGTCCAAAAAAGTAACGGCACCAACTGGCACCTCACCAAATCGTTAAGGAGGGTCAAGGAGGATGGAAAGACCGAGAATAGAAAGCATTAACCAGACCTTCACTTGATGAGTGCAAAGAAGGCTGAGCTCATGGAAGAGCTTATTTGCACCCAAATTCCAGTGAAGGCAAATGGTCACTACCAATGAAAAACCAATGGCAAACGACCGTGGAAATAAGGCAAATCATTTGCAAAGTTTATCAAAAGAGGTGGAGATGAGTGGAAATCTGGGCAGACTTGTAACTCAGACTCAACGAAACGCCACAGTTTGTTCTCAAAGAGAAATCTCTGATGATAGCATGAAAACATCTAATGAATTATATTAATAACGCAGCAACAACAACAACAACAACAACAACAATAATAATAATAATAATAATAATAATAATAATAATAATAATAATAATAATAATAATTCTGATTTCGTTATCAACGTCTTCCTGGAAAGAGATGCGATTCATTTCCAGAGGATTTTCCTCAATCCCGGCTTCAAACCAGGAGCTTCAAAGATCAAGGTGTTTCCTAAGGATGTTGTTTGTACCTATAATTGCAGAGATCTGAAGGCCGCCTAAAACATCGGGGATTTGTAGTTTTTTCAATTTTCCTTTCAGACGACTTGATACTACTCCTAGTGTACCAACTACGACCGGGATTATTTGTGTTTTAACCCCGTGTATACGCCTTATCTCCAGGGCCAATGGAGCATAATTGCTCCACTTCTCATTCTCCTTTTCTTTCACATTCCTGTCCCAGGGTACTGAAAAGTCTACAATCCGCCAGTTTTTTTGAGACTTTTTCAATGACGACTAAATCCGGATGATTATGTTCCAATTGCTTGGTCGTTATGACACTTTTGTCCCACAATACCTCTACCTTGCTATCCTCACTTGTTTCTCTCTACTACTACTACTACTACTACTACTACTACTACTACTACTACTAATAATAATAATAATAATAATAATTCTGATTTCATTTATCAACGTCTCTCTGGAAATGGATGATATTCATTTCCAGAGGATTTCCTTCAATCCCGGCTCCAAACCAGGAGCTTCAAAGATCAAGAGTTTTTCTGAGGATGTTGGTGGTAATAATAATAATAATAATAATAATAATAATAATAATAATAATAATATTATTAATAATAATAATAATAATAATAATAATAATAATAATAATAATAATAAACAATAAACAATAAACGATAAACAATAAGCCCATGTGCAGTTCTTCTATGTCGATGTGAGGCGAATATTATTCAATGGAAAGAAAATATGGAGAAGAAGCCAATGAAAACAATGACAATTTATGGAGCTTTTTACAAAGAGAGTGATATCGATAGGTTATATGTGAAATGAGAAGTGGGGATACGATGACCAATAGGCGTATGACGTAAAATAATGTACATATCCAGCTGTAAGAAAAAGCTTATCAAGAGTGTGTCAAAGAATTTAAGGCAACAAATGAAAAAAAAAGCGTCGGTAAGTAAGTAGAGATCCTCCAGAGACAAAGAGAATACCTCACGATGGTTATCAAAATGTGATGAGGCTTAGGACAGAAGTCCTAATATGTGGAACACAGAATCAAGTATTTAGGACAAATAATGTGATCTATCGCATTGACAAAACGGCTGAAAGTCCTGTCTGTCGACTGTGTGGACAGAAAGGTGAAAATGTATGACACCTCGTGAGTATTTGTAGGAAGTAAGTTCAAAAGGAGTACAAGCATATTAAAAATTTGAAATTATTGTGGGGTATAAATATCCAATATGATAATTTGATCGAAGCAAGAAGAGCAGATTAAGTTTTATTAAAAAGCGAAAGCCAGATTATTTCATTTCGATCACAACCGCCAGTGTCCGCAATTGTTCAGGGACGGCAGTGTCCACCAACAACAACTGTAGTTTACTTTTTTGCGAGGTGGGGAGGGGCAGGCTTCCACCGAGCAACGCCGGGTAACGGGTCCTTCTAGTAACAAAAAAAACACATTATATTTACAAATATTTTTTAATGATTTCTTAATAATTTCTTTACTTTTCGCATATATTTTTATAGTTTGATTGATTGAATTAGAATTTAAAATAATTTAAAAATAGAAAAAAAAATGTTTGTGTTACAATATTTTTTATTATAATGGGGTATAATCTCGCCCAGTCGGGAGATTATATTTATAAATGATGCTGCTAGGAACTGACGAGCCGAATGAATTCACGTTCTGCTACCAACCAATCAGAAACCAGAATTGCTCCATAAATATTAAACCTTTCTGTAGCAATTTAGCATATGTTTTCTTCTTCGTGTCAACACGGGAAGAATCTTTTGCTCTGTGGATTCCAATTCGAGAAATGTCTACTGCAAACCAGCCACTTCCCAGGACTTGTGTAGAACAACGAACCATCGGAAACTGTTCTGAAACTAAACATGGCTTACACTTCTAGAGGTTATGGAACCAACGTGCGTTTTTATTTCGATGGATCCGAATCAAAATTCGAATCGTGGCAAATAAAATTTCTAGGATATCTACAAATTCAAAAGCTACACAAAATACTCCAAACACAACCTGAAAACAGAAACGACCCCGACTTCATTGAAACGAACGCAACTGTCGTTGCGGAATTAATACAGTGTTTAGATGACCGGAGTCTATCACCGGTAATGAGAGAAGCCATGGATGATGGATGCAAAGCATTAAACATATTGAGAGAGCATTATTTATCGAAAGGAAAACCCAAAATTATTTCTTTATATACTGAACTGACCTCTTTAAAACGAATGGAAGCCGAAGCCATTACAGATTATATTATAAGAGCTAAAACGACTGCAAGTTCTTTAAAAATGTCTGGTGAAGTCATTAACGACAGTCTGCTAATTTTCATATTCCTCAAGGGATTACCGAGTGATTTCAAGCCATTTTCCACCGTAATAACCCAGAAAGAAAAACCCATGACTTTTAGTCAATTCAAGGTAGCAGAGCGTAGTTTTGATCTACGGTACCATTTTATGACCAGAAATAATTCCTTCAATCATCTTCACAGAAGTCAAAATCCATTCCATCAGTTTGCAGTTGAAACAGAAATACTTTTATATATTAAAACTCATCAAAACAAGCTAAGAGTAGATTCCTACATCCATCTAAAAATCATATAAATAACTATACAGGGCAGATATACATATTACCTTCTAATTTTACAGGTAGGTTATGATACATGCATTAAAAAAACCTAAGATGCAATGTCAGAAATTATGGAAAGTCAGAGCTGTTTATCATATTTACTTTAAATCCAAAAGTGGAAGGAAATTCAAGATAAACTTCTCCTTGGACAAACAAACATCAATCGACAGGATCTATTGTCCAGAGTGTTTCGTCTGAAGATAATCAATGTGATGAATCGGATACAGAAATACGGATCAGAAATACTTGGCTCACTACGATGCTACATGTACAACTGAGTGGCACAAACAGGCTTGATATATAATGTTGTGGCTTATCAGAAAAATCAACTCCAATCAAATTGATTTTATTATATACTAGCGAGGGGTACCCGGCGTTGCCCGGGTGTTTGGAAGTGTGTGTAGTTTTGGGTAAATAAAAAGAAAAATCGTTGGTTGTTAAAAAAAAAAAAAAAAGTAAACCTTGACGCGCAGTTAGAAAATAGTAAAGTGTGGAAAAAAACAGGTGCCCGTTTTTTACGAGTTATTGACGTGAACTTTGAGTGCGGGGCAGTGTTTTATTTAACGCGAGTCTGTTTTTTTTTATACGAAAAAGCTTAATGCACATGCGTCGATGGTACGCGATAGCTATTCAGCAGTTAACATTTTCTGCGGGACAGTTTTTAATGAGGTCAATAAACCGGTTTGTTTGTTTTTAACTAACTTTGAAAAAAAACAGCTCCCTGTTTATTAGGGGGAGTGTCTTGTCTCGAAATGAAAGCAACCGTTTGATATGATGAAGCTGACATTGACCAAACGTTACATAGCTTTCTAGAGACCACTGGCCGTGGGCCAGTATTTCGAATCGAGTTTCGCTTTTTTTTATACCGAAAAACGAATGCAACAAGTGCAGATCCGAAAATGTCGAATAATTAACGTTTCAAAATCGGGCAAATTTAATAGAGAGGCGACCACCGTTGTAAAGTCATAGATATTATCACTTAGACGTGATATAAAAAGTTTTAAAAATGAGCGACGGCCTCGAGAATCCGCCGGAAAAAAAGCCTTTGGAAGACATACACAAAAAGCGAACACACATACACACATACATTTTCGTTTTTATATATATAGATAATCTAAGTTACCTTATATAGAAACTGATCCAACCTTATTTTCAATAGTAAAAAGTCACATGATGTATGAGCCTTGTCGTAATATACAGGGTGGTCAAAAAGTCAGGTAACATGTTAAAGGTAGAAAAAACAATATTATCCATTATAATCTCTATTCGTTTAATATTATTTCTTGGATGAAATTTTTCCACAACGATGGATTGGTCGCCGTGGCCCAGTTGAATGGCCAGCCAGATCTCCGGATCTTACCCCTCCTGATTTCTGGCTTTGGGGCTATGTAAAGGATAGCGTTTATGGCAAGAAGCCTGATACAATAGCGTCTTTAAAGTTATTTATTGAAGAGGAGATTGCGCGGATATCAGCTGACATGATTACACGTGTTACACAACCAGTGGTTAATCGCTTCCAGCGATTTATAGAGAGAAATGGACGACAATTAACAAAATAAACATATTTCATGTTTGTTTCATTTTATATTTCAATGTATGGTACTTAAATATACGTGTATTGCTAATATCGTTTTTCTTTAAAATGTTACCTGACTTTTTGACCACCCTGTAGATAGACATTTACCTTGCATAGTTGATGGCCAATGTACAAAAAGATATCCTAAAACCTGTCCACTTGAAACTCAGCTTAATGAGGATGGTTATCCTTTGTATAGGAGAAGATCGCCTCAAGATGGTGGCTTTAAAACTATGGTTGTCAGGCATGAAGTTGGCAACAGTTGGATTGTACCGTATTCTCTCCTTTACTTTCAATGTTCACATAAATGTTGAATTTTGCAATTCTGTGAAATCTATCAAATATTTTTGAAAATACATAAATAAGGGATCTGATGCAGCCATGTTTTCCTTACAAAAAATGTTAGTGATTAAGTTACTCGATATCAACTTGGTAGATATAACGGCACTAATGAAGCATTTTGACACATTTTGGGGGTTCCCATTTATGAAAGGCACCCTACAATCCAACAGTTTGCAGTTCATCGCGAAAAGTGTCAGAGGGTTTATTTCACAAACAAAAATGCTGGCCAAGTTGTTATAAACCCCAAAAGATACAGCTGTTACTGTATTTTTTAAATTGTGTAAACAAGATGATTCTGCAAAAAAAAAAACAACAACAAAACAACAAAAAAAACAAAAACAAAAAAAAAAAGAATAAAAAAAAACCCAAAACAAAAGAACAAAAAAACAGCAACAAAAAACAAAAGAACAAAAAAACAAAACAAAAAAAAAAGAACAAAAAAAAAACAAAAAAAAACAAAAGAACAAAAACAAAAACAAAAGAACAAAGCAAAAACAACAAAAAACAAAAGAACAAAAAAAAACAAAAATACAAAAGAACAAAAAACCACAAAAACAAAAGACAACAAAATACAAAAGAACAAAAAACAAAACAAAAACAAAAGAACAAAAAAACAACAAAAAAAAGAACAAAAAAACAAAAACAAAAACAAAAGAACAAAAAAACAACAAAAACAAAAGAACAAAAAACAAAACAAAAACAAAAGAACAAAAAACAACAAAAAACAAAAGAACAAAAAAAAACAAAAAAAACAAACGAACAAAAAAACACAAAAAACAAAAAACCAAAAAAAAACAAAAAACAAAAGAACAAAAAAAACAAAACAAAAACAAAAGAACAAAAAAAAACAACAAAAAAACAAAAGAACAAAAAAACAAAACAAAAACAAAACAAAAAAAAACAACAAAATCTAAAGAACAAAAAAAAAACAAAAAAACAAAAGAACAAAAAAAAAAACAAAAAAAACAAAAGAACAAAAAAAAACAAAAAAAAATAAAAAAAATAAAAAACAAAAAACAAAAGAACAAAAATCAAAACAAAAACAAAACAAAAAAAAACAACAAAAAAAAGAACAAAAAAACAAAAAAAACAAAAGAACAAAAAAACAACAAAAAACAAAAAAAAAAACAAAAAAAACAACAAAAAACAAAAGAACAAAAAAACCGTCGTATTTATGATCAGGTTCCATCTTATTGCAGATGAAGTAACAACACATGCGAAGGAGAAAACAAGGAGCTTATATCGAGAGTCATCCAAGTGTAAAATTTCACACCACAATTCAAAAAGTTTATTCTGTGCACCCACGTCACAGCGAATGTTTTTTAGGACTCCTTCGTCATAAAATAAGAGGACGGACTTCATTTTCATTTCTAAGAACTATTGATGGACAAACTGTTGACAAATATATTGTTTTACATGGTTTTTACCTTCTCTTTGCAATTGAGAAATTGAAATGGGTCAATTAGTGCGTATAATTAAATCTCCGTTTTGTTCTTCTTTTTTAAAGCATGTATTTTGTTGGCCATTCTTAAATACGAAGGACAACAAAGTTGATATAACAAATATATATTTCTGAAAAAATATACTTTGCTTTTAATCATATTTTGCTTTGGTTTCGATTTTAAGTTATTTCTTTACACGCCCCCCCCGTTTCATATCCTTACATACTATCTTACATTAGGGTCCATTTTTGAAGGCTCCTTTTGAACCCAGTAAATGACGGGTATTTATGCTAGGATATATTTCGAAATAGATAGATAGATAGATAGATAGATAGATAGATAAATGGATTCATAGCTTATTGCTAAATCATCTGCTGCGTTCTTATTGGGAAATGCCGATTGGGTTGTTAAAGCATTTTTTATAGGTTGAAGTGTACTTATCTTAATGCACTGGGTTCTTACCTACACACCTGACCTGATGTTTAATCTCCTGAGCAGGAGGAATAATATATATATATATATATATATATATATATATATATATATATATATATATATATGTGTGTGTATGTATATGTGTATATATATATATTATATATATATATATATATATATATATAGAGAGAGAGAGAGAGAAGGGGGGGGAGAAAGAGAGAAATAAATAAAAAGAATTGTTGATTGATATATATATATATATAGAGATAGATAAATAGATAAATAGAAAGATAAAAAACGGCAGATTCATTTTATCATAAAACTATATAATAAACTGTTTTTGTAAACAATTTCGTAATAAAAACGTTAACTCGAGCTCAATGGGCGACCTAACGGCTTATACTTTCTTTAGTATAGTGGATATGTATGCATATTTGTGACATGATCTGTACTAGTGTGCGTGTGTAGCGTATGCGTGAGTCTCTGTAAATGTAGTCGCCTTGTTGAACGATTTCCTTCCGGCTCAGCGATAAGCCAAAGAGCGGGAATTTTAGCGTGCTTCGACTACACGTCCTGTCTTCTTCTTCTTCTTCTTCTTCTTCTTCTTCTTCTTCTTCTTCTTCTTCTTCTTTGATTTCCTTTCAATCGATTTTTTCTTACATTGGTTCGATCTGATTCGAACGATCTACTTTAGCTGGCCGAACAACTCCAACCGCTCCGGCCGAGTGGAAAGATAGCCAGACACGTTTGTTCAACGCAATGGAGCGAAACGAAATGATATAGCAAAGGCCAAGGAAACGGAAAGATGGGAGAAAGGATGTAGGATGGTGTGTCTCTAAAGAGTGGGCAGGGGGTGATTGGAGTGGTCATTGGAAAACTCAGTTTGCCAAAAGAAGAAATTTTTCAGGATTTATATATATATATATATATATATATATATATATATATATATATATATATATATATATATATATATATATATGTATATATATATAATTATTTAATTTACTCACATAAAATTAATATACGAAAGTATAGATTTATGCGTAAACAAAGTATTTACTTCGAAAGTGCTCAATACGTAGGTAGAGCTAATTAGTAATTTATAAAATATATATGGCGATTAAGCTACACTGAATATTCCGCGTTTCAGCCACTCTAGGACTCATGCTTATGCGCGAATTCTTTGGTTGTTTGTCGTTTTTTATATGTGCATCTTCTATTGAGATTTTAGTTAGCCAATCAGCTTTCTAGTACCCACCGTGCCTTCCTATAAGCCAATGAGCATGCATTTATCGGACAAAGGCTTATTTGACCTCTGGTTGACTCGTTCCTTTGTGTGTGCTCTATTTAGCCGGGATATTTAGTTTCTTGATCTGTTTTAAAACTAGGTTAGTGTTTTTTATGTTAGTTTATATATATATATATATATATATATATATATATATATATATATATATGTATATATATATACATGTGTGTACATACATATATGCACATATATATACATATATATATATATACATATATGTGTGATCGTTTATGTATATTCATGTTTATATAATTTATTTATTTTTTATTTTCTATTGTTTTTGTTAGTTTTAAAACTATTTTGTATCGCTATCCTAGAGTACATTTTATCTTGTGAACACAGTTGTTTGCTATTTCTCTTCTACAGTTTAAATTCGACTACAGGCGAATGTCCGCTTTCTTTGAGTTCCCAGTATTTATTCGCTAGTGTTGTTTTCATACGGCGTTTTTTATTGTTGAATGTACTTTTGTGGTCATAGTATCGAGTTTTGAAATCTAAGGAAGTCATACCTACGTAATATTTCTTGTTATTCGGGTTTTCTTTCGCAAATATTGTGGCCTGATAAACTATGCTTTTGGTTAGACATTCATTTTGAAGTGGGCAAAGTGTGCGGTGTCTACAGTTGCATTTATCTTATTCGTTATTAGTATTTTTATTTATAGTATGGTTGTTGTTGTCCGGGGTTGGTTTATTATTATTATTATTATTATTATTATTATTATTATTATTATTATTATTATTATTATTATTATTATTATAGGTCAAATAGACCTTTGACCGATAAATGCATGCTCATTGGCTGATAGGAAGGCACGGTGGATACTAGAAAGCTGATTGGCTAACTAAAATCTCAATAGAAGATGCGCATATAAAAAACGACAAACAACCACAGAATTCGCGCATATGCCTGAAGAGTCCTAGAGTGGCTGAAACGCGGAATATTCAGTGTAGCTTAATCGCCATATATATTTTATAAATTACTAACTAGCTCTACCTACGTGTTGAGCATTTTGAAGTAAATACTTAAAGTTTACGTATAAATCTATACTTTCGTTTATTAATTTTATGTGAGTAAATTAAGTAATTATACTTAGCTCCTGAAACAGTCTGGCACTCTCAAAAGAATTTATTTCACCACATTAAAAATAGATATGGAAAGAGTTAATTTCGAAACATCGCTAA
This sequence comes from Euprymna scolopes, assembly GCF_053919585.1. Classification (NCBI taxonomy): domain Eukaryota; kingdom Metazoa; phylum Mollusca; class Cephalopoda; order Sepiida; family Sepiolidae; genus Euprymna; species Euprymna scolopes. Next base: position 42,543,590 of record NC_136504.1, on the reverse strand, counting down.
AAACATCCTCACACCTAGCAAGTATAGCTATATTATTAAATTAATCCAAAAAACAGATTAACTAATACGCCGAATGCGATGGCGAGCAAATTTCTTCCTTAAAAATGAAAACGTAAACAAAAAAGAATCCTATGGTTTTAAAACCCTTAAAAATGCGAAATCAGTAGACCTTTTGATAAACTTTTAAAATTACCTTTTAAACGTAATTAAAAACTTAGAATTCCACAATCAACCCAACAATTTCCAACGGAAACTACACAAAATAGTTAGAAACATACACAACTCTAATAAAATCTTTGTAAAAGCAGATAAAACCAGAAACTTTTATAAAATAGATAAGCAAGAATATAACAAACTAATCACAGAAAACATTACAAAAAACTACAAAAAACTAGACACAAACAAATGCGATTACATAAATATAAAAAATACTGAAAGTAAACAAATTACCGATAAATTAAAAATTAGCGATAAAGTTGGCAAATTGAAACATAGAGAGTCATACATTCTGCTTAAAGACCACAAATGGGACTTTAATAATAATCCCAGCACCTTCCTGATAAACCCAACTAAACCAGAAATCGGTAAAATTAGCAAAACAATACTTTCTAGAGTAAACAAACAAATCAAACAAGACCTAGAATTAAACTAGTGGGTAAATACTGCCGAAGCAATCACCTGGTTTAAAAATATAGAAAACAAAGATAAATGTACGTTTATACAGTTTGACATCATAGACTTTTCTCCCTCGATATCTGAAGAGCTTTTTAACATTGCCCTAGAATTTGCCGAGGCATACACTGATATATCCTCGGAAGAAATCAACATCATTAAAAAATGTAGAAAATCAGTTCTAATAAATAACAATAACAAATGGATAAAAACTAAAATGAAAAATTCGTTTGATTTGGCGATGGGTACCAGGGATTCTGCAGAGGCATCAGATTCATTCTATATACCCTCACAAGCATATTTGATACTACGGATATCGGTCTATATAGAGATGACGGACTAGCTATAATAAAAAACTCCAACAAAGTCAAGGGAGATAACTTTAAGAAAATCATACACAAGGAAATGAAAAAATTAGGCCTAAAAGCAGACGTATCAGCTAACATAAAAATAACAAACTTCCTGGGCGTCACGTTAAATTTAGATAAAAACACATATGAACCCTACTTAAAAGATAACGCTACTCCAATATACGTAAACCCTAAGTCCAATCATCCACCATCAATTATAAAACATATTCCTAACTCGATCGTAAGTAGACTCAGTAATAACTCAAGCGATGAAAATGCATTTAACAGGTCAACCAATATCTATGAAACAGCCCTAAAAAATAGTGGATACAAAAATATCGATATCAAACTTAATAGATTGACCAAACGTAACATATTACAAAGCACAATATCACAAGTGTATTTATAAAGTTTTATTACCACACAAACCGAGAGGCTATGTCAATAACATCAACAGCATGTTCTTTGATATGACAAGGGCGCGTTCGATATCAATGTTTCTGTTTAAAACACAATCAGACTATGATAATTGACCTTTTAATTTTAAACTGAAAATTTAATTTTAATTTCACCGCACAACCAGTAAAGCCTGGCGTATAAAAATCAAAAGTAGGCCCTTTGATATGACAGGAGCGCATTCGAGATGAATGTTTCTGTTCAGAGCACAATTAAACCATGATACTTGACTTTTCCATGTGTGTGTGTGTGTATATATATAACATTTTATAAAATCAATAATAGGTTCTCTATAGTAAAATGTAAACTGCAATGTATTGTGGACTAAGACATTGCGATAAGATATGTGGCACGTTCTCCTGGTGCACCGCAATGAGTCTCCAACAAGAGCAGGCAATCAATCGATTTGATTGAAATATGAGCGATTTCATAGATTTCCATGACAATAAAAATATGGGATTGTGAAACATTCGCAATGATCCAATTCCGGGCAACGCCTGCCTCCCAGCTAGTGTATATATATATATATATATATATATATATATATATATATATATATATATATATATATATATATATATATATAGCTTAGTGCGTTAGAAGAAAAGAGTGATGTCAATTTTGTAAGAGGAGACCTATCAGGACAATATAAAGCTCAACAAGTATCATTGGAGCTTATACAGGAGAACAGTATGAATTGGAAATAAAGTCACAAAACCCATACATTGGTAAATATATATTGGTTCATTTATTCGATCAGGAAATAAAAACAATTAGTTTGAGGATAGATGGGACTCTTTATGCGAAGGCATTTCGAAGCCTAATGCTTCTCATCAGAATAGGAGAGAAGATGCTAGTTTACATAGTGGGGATGTGGCGTCTAGCGTTGGATTCATTAGGAACGAAATAAATCAATTAAAATTATAGATGATGTTGGGGGAGTTTTATCGAATTCTAGGTTACTCTGTATAATACGCTCCTCCTTTATCTAGAATTCGATAAAACTCCCCCCCAACATAATATATAATTTTAATTGATCTATTTCGTTCCTAATGAATCCCACGATAGACGCCGTATCCCCACTATGTTACCTAGCATCTTCTCTACTCTTCTCATGAGAAGTATTAGGCTTCGAAATGCCTTGGTATAAAGAGTCTCTTCTATCCCCCAACTAATTGTTTCCATTCCCTTATTGAATAAATGAACCAATCTATATTCACCAATATATAGTTTGTGACTTCATTTCCCATTCCTATATATATATATATATATTGTTTTGAATTCTATAATAATAAGAAAGTTAATTAAAAAAAAAAATGATTTGACAAACTTTACACGTCTCCATTTTCTTATTTCTCTTCAAATTTTGAATACTTAACTTTCTAGCAGTCTATTTTTTTTTAGAAATATTCATTCATCTCTAAAGAGTTGTTAACTTATATTTCGCTATTCAACGAAACACGTGTGTGTATGCCTATGACTGCGTGTATACATTTCTGGAGATAGCATTTGGAAATTAAATATCAACTCTGCGGTAGATTTCGGTTCGGTGTTTATTGAAGAACAAATTAGTCTTTTTATGCATGTTAGGGTGGATTGGAAATAGCAATTTTTTTAAATCCTGAAAAATGTGTCTAATTGACTTGGAATGATTTATTAAAATTTGTTTTTATTAATTACGGCCAGTGTATGCGCAGAGATGTGTGCGCGAGAAACAATTTTAAACATTTTTGCGTTGAGCACTGAAGTCAGGAGCTACGCACATACTGACTTTTTATAAGATTACAAATGTTGTCTACATTTCACAAAATTTTTTTTGTTTATTTTCAGTCGTCAGAGGGCGCCGTTAGTTATAAAAGTAACAAAGACAGGGTGTTATATACGGGTGTATATCTGTTCGATACGTCTCTGTTTTTCCTTTCACCTGCATTCGTCCGTGCTGTGTTTATCAAATAAATGACAAATTATTTTAGCCAAAAAATAATCGCATTTTATTTGCCAAATGGATGTGTGGCATAGATCAGAGAGAAATGGCGAATAGCAGACGGAATGCGATCGATTGTCTCCTGTTGGGTAATCTCTAAGTTTTCTTCCAAACTGAGTTGTTTTTATTTAGCATGCAGTTTGCATAATTCTGTATTTAATTGTCACATTCGCTTTGACGACTGCTTTTGCGTCAGAGGTCAAAATCTGGAATGCCTTTATGGCAGAGGCAAATAAAGGGCAGCAACCAGGCCTCTCTTTTGTTATCCACATCTCATCTCGGGTAGTTTAAGATTGCCCGGTCATTTTGTTACGGCAATTGTAAATTTTGCTTGTTTCGGTGTTGCCCGCCATCATTAAGTAAACGTAGATTCCATGAACAAAGTTTATTTCTTAGAACTGCACGCCCGCGGAACTGTCTTTCGTTTGCCTGCTTTCCAGCTGACTATAATATGGTTGTCTTCAAGTATAACGTAAACAAGTTCTTGATGAGCCGTTCCACTTAAGTTAACAAATTTACCGAATTTCCATTATTAACGATTACCATATTGTCCAATTGACTACTGTACACTCTTTAACCCTTATCCTCGAATTACCCCTGCGCATTGACAAGTGATGATGCCTATGTAAAAAAAAAGAAAGCAAATTAAAAGCAAAACTCTTATGACTGCTACTACTATGATAGATTGTCGTTGGAGAGCGTTGCCGTTTCAATACGTGTGTGTGTGCGTCTTTCTGACACGACCTTAATATAACTGCTTAAAAAGCCAATGTTTTGTAGTATTAGACGTCTAAATTATATTTTATTCTTTACAATTGTTATATTGCTTCATAGGCATAAAACTTAATAAATACAAATTGTAACAATATGCAACAGATTGTAAAGAATGTTTTGCCTTTTATCATGTCTAATCGTTGAATTAAATCGTGGATTTTTTTCTCTCATAGTAGAGTATTAATTAAATAATATATGCCATCGCAAATGAAAACAATTCATCAACAGAAATCTGCAATTAAACAGGTTATATGTGTATGGAAAATATTCTTATAAAGAACTGAAGAAAATACTTTTTTTTACATGGAAGTCACCACTTATCAAGGCCTGGAGGCAACTCGGGATAAGGGTTATTGCGTGTACAGTAACAATATCGTAGTAATCGCTAGCAATGGAGATCTGATAAAGTGTCTTACTTAAGGGGGCGGTTTATCAGGAATTTGTTTATGTTGGACTTGAAGACATCAAAGTTGTAGTCAGTTGGGAAACAGGCAAACGGAAGAGAGTTCCACAGGCGTGCACTTCTGAGAAAGAAACTTTGTTCATGGAATCTACGTTTTGATTTAGGCACAGATAAAGATTGCGGAAAATTACTGACAGTGGTTTCAGCTGGACGGGTATTTTTCGTGAAAGATTGGCAAGAGGGGACAAGATATTGGAGCTCAGACGAGCACTTCTCATGGAAATAACGATATGTGCTCAGAGGGGTGTTATAGCCGATCCCCTCTGCTTGCAGCCTTACAATGAAAACGACAGATAAATAATGATTTTTTATTAAACGTTTCTACCTGTTATTATGATATTGACAGAAATTTAGGAAATAAAAACCACCACATTTATTTAAAACAAGTATAATTAATGAAGTAGAAAAAAAATTAAGATTATGGAGTTAGAAATACCAGACTAGTGTAAAATTGTTTTTAATAAATATTGCGATTTATTAAAAAAATTTTTCTAAATTTTCAATTAGAAATATTCATCTCAAGGAAATTGAATAGTTTGTACTTTTGTTTGTCTTTCTTCTTTTTCTTTTTCTTCCTCTTATATGCAATGGTGGTGGTAAGTCCTGGCATGATTTAGGATGTTTTGAAATGAAATCAAAATCATGTTTGTCGGATTACATTTTTTTAGCGTCTGTTGAACGCGTATGTAATAAAAAGGAATTCACCGTTTGAAACGCGAAAAAATAATTTAAGATTTAACGGTTAGAAAAACCAAACAGCCTTAGATCACGTGCACATAACAAGCGGTACAGCTGGTCATATAAAATCAACAGTAACTTCTTTGATATAGCAGAGGCGCATTAGAAATGAATGTTTTTGCTTAGAGCACACTCGGAGTATGATACTTGACATTTGCATTTTTAACTTTCATTCAAAACATCATATATGAAAAATAATTTTATAAAATCAACAGAAGATTCTCTACATTGCAATATGGATTAAAATGTATTTTGAACTAAGTCACCGCGGCGAGGCATGTGAAGCTACCTCCCAGTGTAACCCCAACTACAGCAGCCGATTATGGGACTGTGAAACATTCGTTGGTCATCATTCAATTCCGGGTAATGCCGGATATCCCTTATAGTATCTGATACGTCATATCGCATTCGTTTCTCTTTGTTTTAAATCCGGGTTCGGAATATCCTAGCATTAGATTGGGTTTCTCTTGTTTCTATCTATATTCCGCACTTATGTATTTATGAATATATTCCTTGTATGTAAAAGTTTGTTGATTCGCTGCTTTGAACATGTTCCTGTTAGGTAAGTAAACCTAATTGCTATGGGAAACAGTAGTGTGTGTATGACTTTCGGTCTGGTTTAAACGATATAGAATATATATTCTATATCGTTGACCTTCAAATGAAATTTGTTATATGTCATTTGCAATAGAATGTCTACACATCTAAGTGTATTAAAATATTAGTCTTCCTGCTTATTTATTTTTAGTGAGACTTATTTTGCAAAATTGCGTTACCTGCGTTTAATGTCAAATAATTGATATATGTTTGTTATGATCCTTCCCTGCATTAAAAGATAACAAAATTGCAAGGAAAGATTAAGCTTAATACTTAGGGAGATGCTGACATGCAAGGTGGCAGAAATCTTAAAACAGTTACGCATATACGCATTATACATATCTAATGAATATGTCGATGATTTCACATGTGCATGCATGTAAGTATATATGTTTGCATCTATTTGTACTCAGATGTCAGAGCCCTTCATTCAGGCATGAAAGCCACAGTTAAGCTGAAGGGCGAGCTCTCCGGTCCGTTCGACGTGAAGAATGGTATCAGATAGGGCTGCGTCCTCGCTCCAACCCTCTTCCCACTCTACCTGTCAGTTGAGCTTCGGCATGCCTTTAGATTGTGATAAGGGTGTTTTTATACGATCTAGGCCGGAGCAGACCTTTTCAATGTCAATGCATACAAATCCGCAAATAGAACAACAGAGATACTCGTACGGGAGCTCATGTTTGCTGATGACACCGCATTTGTAGCGCATAGTCATGAGGATGCTCAGGACATAATAACTCGCTTCGCAGGATCAGCCAAGGCCTTCGGATTGAAGAAAACCGAAATGATGTACCAACAATCCCCTGGATCACCAGCAACAAGCCAGCCAATTAAGATTCAAGGCCAGGAGCTTTACAATGTCAGCAAATTCAAATACCTAGGGACCACGGTCATGAATAACAGCAAAATGGACGAGGATATTTCTACAAGAATGGCTAACGCCTCCAGATCCTATGGAAACAGAAGGTCTGGCAAAATAAAGACCTGCCTTTCAGAACTAAATGCTTGGTGTACCGCGCCATCGTCTTCTCGTCACTCTTATACGGTGCAGAAACTTGGCCCGTGTACAAACTGGTAGCCTGCAAGCTCAACACCTATATGATGAGACACCGGCAGATTTTAAATGTCAAGTGGTATGACTTTGTCAGCAACAGGGAGATCCTATCGCAAGCCAACCTCCCAAGCATGTATGACTTGCTCATCCGGAAAAACCTGAGGTGGGCCGGGCACGTAAACAGAATGGAGAAATCCCGACTACGAAAACAGATACCGTTTTTACAACTGGAGGATGGGGTACGAGGCATAGGCAGCAGGGTTAGATCAAATACTGACTTTTAACAATTGAAATACAAATACAAATACTTTCGTTAAGGTTACCAGAAATACAAATACAAATACAAATACTTTTATTCCTAACTCTAAAAATACAAATACAAATACAAATACTAACGCTAAAAATACAAATACAAATACAAATACTTTTATTCCTCAATCTCAAAATACAAATAAAAATACAATAACTGATTTAAACAATCTGAAAATATGCGAAGCAAAGAAGAAAAAAGAAGAAATATTTCCTTCCAAATTTGACATCTACATTACACTCTATATCATGTCCTCATTGCATTTTATCATCATTAGAGCTCTGAAAGTTTCCGGGCCAAGTTTGGCTCGCTCTGGGGTATAAAAATTACCAGCCTTGCTGAAAACTCTTTCAGATGGTGCCGATGTTGCACAGCACCCTAGAATATTTCTGGCGAAAGGCTTCAAAATCTTGAAGCTCTTGTTTTCCCGCCAGTACCTCAGTGGGTTGACGTCAAAAGCCAGAACACATTCTTCTAAGTAGGAATCGAGTTCTGCCTTTACCGCTGTAGTGTCGCTTATTGATGGACTTACATTTAGCTTCCCAGCTGGTGGCATGTAGGCAAAAAGACGAGGGCGTTTTGCATTCATGTCAGCCTCGTCTTGATTTGTGTTCACGGTCATGAAAAACTTCCTCTCTTGAACTGTGTTCTTCAAAGACAACTGAGTTGACTGCGAAATAATTAGGTCCACAATCTTCGAAATATTTTTATTTTTCATTTTTTCACATGACAGCCATGACAGCTTAAACCTGGGGTCCATGACAGCTGCAGCAATGACATCAGTCCTATCAAGAAACGGATGCAATCTCTTTTTGATAGAAGACTGTAGTGCATTAGCCAAGTTTAAGCAGTAGGTTGGTTTACTTTCCATGAATAGTTTGAGGCTGTGTTCAAGGCCAAATACAACTGGTGCAACGCAAGAAAGTGTCACCATGTTTTCTCCTTCCACTTGCGACATTGCCTCTTGGAATGGGTCCAAAATTTGCACCACTTCTTTTAGCATTGCTATTTCCACTACGTTCAATTCTCGTATGTTCTTGCACGATCCTAGTGAATGAATGGGAGTGGGAGGTCAAAAGTTTTTTTTTTAAATCTACAAGTTTAGACATCCAAACAACTGTTTAAATTACTTTATTATAACTTTTTCTTTAATAATCCATATTTAATAAATATTTATATAAAATTATCCGAAAAAGGCCACATTTGAAGCATAAATTTGAAAAAAAAACAAACAAAAATTTTGAAAGCCAAACTGCTTCAAAAAAAAGCCAAATTCGCGAAATTTGGCCTTAAAAAAGCCAAGCTGGCAACCCTGAATTGAAGCTACTTGACTCACAGACTTATCGTCACTCAACTAGCAGCAGCGTGTGTGACTGGAAGTGGACAGGGCTGGTAGACTGGTACACGTACGCAACATGTATGTGAACAGGGTTGGATCAAATACTGACTTTTAACAATGGAAATGCAAATACTTTCGTTTAGGTTACCAGAAATACAAATACAAATACAAATACTTTTACTCCTAAGTCTAAAAATACAAATACAAATACAAATACATTTATTCCTAAATCTAAAAATACAAATACAAATACAATTACATTAAAATTGTATTTAAATACAATTGAAATACAAATACAATTGTATTTGATCCAACCCTAATAGGCAGACCTAAGCCCAGGTTTCGTGACACCGTCAAACGAAATCCAAAGGGCAGGTTGATCCCTACTGGAAGCTGGTAGACCCTCAGTCGCGACCGTGACAAGTGGAGAATGATGGTTCACAGGAAGTCGTCTTCGGACACAAAAGACAGCACATGATGATGATGATGATGATGATGATGATGATGATGATGATGATGATGATGATGATGATGATGATGTACGAGTATATGTGTTTTGTCTTTGTCTATGTTTGGTTCTGTGTGTATTACAATTTTCAATAGGTATGGTTTAAAATGTAATACTGTTTCAGTTTTCTGTCTACGAAGTATTTCTTTTCTTAATACATTGCGATTTTTATTAAAAGGTTAGCTATTATTTTGATAAATTATACTTGAAAATAAAATTAGTATGTAGAATTTATTCATGCAACTGATTTTAATGAATTTTTTGTAGATATTTTCAATCAGTATATTGATTTTTTTTGTTAAACACAAACACTTTCGTTGCTCATCCCCAGATTTTAACAATTCCCTTTTCTGTCCATTGTTTTTTGATAATTTATTTTTTAATATTTGAATTTTGATTTATTGCAGTTTTACGAATGTTCGAATTCTTTTCTTGTGCTTAGTCGATTCCAGTTTTTCTTTTTTCTTTGTAAGCACACAAAACTAGCAAGATACATTCATGGCGGATCCGTTAATTATTCATTCGATTCAGCAAAACTTTCATATCATATCTACATCTAAAATCTCAGTAGACAAAAAAATATAACAAAATCATAAAAAATTCTCGCATCTCACCCCCCCCAAACCCAGCTGTTTATATTCCTTTAACCAGTTTAAATAAGAATACACGGTCACACTTTTGAAGTATTCTATATATCTGAATTATATTTCTAAAAAAAAAAATAAATAAATTGAAAACCAAATAAACATTTTAAATAAATTATTTATTTACTTTAACTTGAATTTTTAACATAAAACATATGCACCAAAATATTAGATAGTTTCCCCTGCATAGTGATTAGATTAGCAATGGTAGTATATACCATTATATCTCGTTAACGGTTAATATCGATGTTGCCTAAAGTAGATACAGTCGAAACGGAAAGAGGTAGTAAGTAT
>NC_136504.1:42520907-42530907 GCF_053919585.1 Euprymna scolopes | reverse complement strand
TATTTTTTTACTATAGTAATAATTAAATACCTATATATATATATATATATATATATATATATATATATATATATATATATATATATATATATATATATATATATATATATATATATTATAAAAATTATTTGACATGAAGAACTAGTACGCAAATGTACGGCACAATCACGTTGACACACCGGTTCTCACCAGATCCCCGAAGTTAAGCAACGTTGAGCCTGGCCAGTACCAGATGGGTGACCATTTGGGAAGGCTAGGTGCTGTATGTACCTTCTGGGAAGGTTGGACGTGGGGCCAGAACCCTCACCCTTTAAAAAGAACTCCTCGCTACAAAAACATCTACAATGTAGATGGCCTCTGCCCCTCCAGGGGCTCAACGATTATGTTGACAGGTACGCAACTTTGCAAAATAAGTCTCATGAAAAATAGCTTGCAGAAAGTCTAATATTTAAATGCACTTAGATGTGTAGACATTCTATTGCAAATAACATATGACAAGTTTCATTTGAAGGTCAACGATATAGAATATATATTCTACATCGTTTGAATAAAATCAAATTTCATACACACACTACTGCTCCCTATAGCAATCACGTTTATCGTCCTTACAGGAACACGTTGGGCAAGTAAACGTTTACATACAAGGAATATATTCATAAATACATAAGTGCGGAATATAGATAAAAACGAGAGAAACCACGGGATCCAATTTAATACTAGGATATTTCGAACCCGGATTTGAAGCAGACTCAGAAATGAATGCGATATGATGTATCAGATCCTATCAGACGTTGCCCGGAATTGAATGATGATCAACGAATGTTTCCCACTCCCATAGTATCCTTCTGTAGTTGGGGAGCCATCACGGTACACCAGGATGAAGTTTCACATGCTTCCCCAGCAGTAACTTAGTCCAAAATACATTTTAGTCTATATTGCACTGTAGAAAAAACCGACGATTGGTTTTATAAAATTATTTTTCATATAGGATGGTTCGAATTAAAGTTTAAAATGCAAAAGTGAAGTATCATAATATATATATATATATATATATATATATATATATATATATATATATATATATTGAGAATTGTTGACAAATCTGTATACTTACATTTAATCATAAATGTTGAATATACATGAACATAATTTATATTGACAACAGATAAATATAGTAGTTAAAATATTTGTTTAATTGAAAACATTGTCGGAATTATCTATTATATAAATATCACCTCTCCGTTTAAATGTATGAATGTATGTATGTATGTATGTATGTATGTATGTATATATGTATGTATTTCTGCCTAAAACTTTCCACAGAGGCGACGGATTTTCACGCAATCAGTATCGTTTTTAAGCTTAGGACGACAAATATTGAAAAAATTGGTTAAAAACATTAATTCCGTCACCCTTAACGGGACACTTTTCTACAGGGTTACTTAGCAAAAAATTTTTCATGACAATTTAGCCAAACACGCATGTGCAAAAAACATTCTTTCTTGAATTAGTTTTAATATTGAAAAAAAAAAAAAACGGGTTTACTTCGCAGTCGTTATAGTCGCTGCGTCGTTATCTTAAAATTGCATATTCGAGCCGAGATATCATATATATATATATATATATATATATATATATATATTTTTTTTTTTTGGCAATTTTTTAAAGTTTAATATTGTAACAGGGTTATTTAAGCCATTTTTTCGATCGTTTTTTTTTTTAATTTTTTCCATCACGTTTTTGTTTTTGTTTTTCCGATTTTTTAAAAGAAACTTTTAACATTTAAACAGGGTTATGTATGCCCTTTCTTTTTTGTTTACTTATCCTTTTTTTTTTGCATCACGTTCGCTGTTTTTTTTTGTTTTTATAATTAAAAAAGATTATAATATTTTAACAGGGTTATTACGTTATCTTATTCTGTATTGTCCATTTTGTTTTATTTACCCCCCCCCCACACACACACACACCTCACCCCACCAGGGCAACGCCGGGTACCCCCGCTAGTTTGTTTATAACTAGGCATAGCAGTTGTCTTAAGCTATCACTAACAACTAAAGAATGAATGGTCAACGTAGTGATTTTTTATTACGTAAGAGTGTCTCAATATTTTTCGATACTAAGAGAAAGATTTCATGAAGATGGTTATCGGTCAATTTTTGTGCTCAAATTATCTTTAGTTTGTTTCAATTTTGAACAAACGTTGTTCATATCGCATTGATATGTAATTCCAGACAAGGATTCCATATTTTTGTGTAGTTTAATATTTTGAAATACTTTCCACTTGGAAAAATATGCAGGGTGGAACAATAAAAATAAAATAAAAAGAAATAGGCAGGTTGGAACGATAGAAAAGACGACATGATTCCATGTCTGTTTGATGAAAACCGATTTTCCTTTTGTTGTGTTGAAAGTTGTGTACAAATCCCAAGAGCGATAGAAGCCTTCTATCATGTCTGAAAATGACACAATGTTCAACGAGCGAGCTCGGAGATGCACCGCTTAACAATTCATGCTCTTCAACGATGCATATTATGACAACAGGACCATTGCCAGCACTCTCATAATGCAAATCCGGACGGTTCAAAGCTTGAGGACACGGCTCAATGGATGACCTACGGTTATGGTCTTTGGTATGGTTTCGCGTGAGGGCCACATCATGCCAGCTCACATCTTCAAAGTCGGCTTAAAAGTCGATACCAAAGTGTAAGGGAAATACTGAAGACTGTGGTGATCCTCGGGTGTAACCAGGTGGCCGCTGGCAAACCCTAGGTGTGGCAGCAGGACTCGCTTGCGGCCCTCAAGTCCAAAGAGGCTCAGGGTTGGCTTCAGAAGAAGAGCTACAACTTTGTACTCTTATATCGCTGCCCCCCTCCTACCCCGACCTGAACCGGCTGGACTACTTCGTTTTGGTTATGCGTCGAGAATAACGTCAACATGACCTCCTATAACACAAAAGCCAGCATGTCGCCGCCATCCACCAAGTATTCGCCGAGCTCCCGTCGGCCCTTGTGGAAAAGACCTGCTCCCAGTTTCAGACCCGTATCGTGGTGGTGATTGAGGTTGAAGGCGGCTACATTGAATAGATGTCAGCTCTACTACATAATCAAGTTCCAAGAGTTTTTTGTAATAAACATTTTAAAATAAAGCTGTTGTGTTGTTTTCTTTAGGATCACAATTTTATCAGTCTGCCCTGTATTATGCTTAAAATTCAATTAGTGAAATTAAACGTGAATCTTAATAGATCGTCACAATGTACGTCTATCAACTCCATTTTAAAACATCACGATAGTGTCTTCATTTCCACATCAAATGGTGTAGCAAATAATTTAAAACTGTTTTATGCAGAGGAAATTCAGCAAAACGCGATACGTATTAGTTTCGCAAATCGCGAATTATAAAAACAAATAGCTCTGAATCCTGAGCTTTTTTTTTAATTATATCTAAGTTGATGTTCCCACAACATATTTTTAATTCAAAGGCAATATATATAATTATACATCTCATATATGGTCTGAGTTTTACTTTGAAGTGATAAATTTAAATGATTCAAATGAGTTATTATATTTATATTAAATGCTAAAAGTTACGTCGTTATTTGATGAACCATTAAATACATTAAATCAATAAGCCTGAACATTTCTAAATAAATAACTAAAATTAAAATAGTCCCTCATAGTAAGCTTGGATACTTGCACTGAATTGTTTTTTTTTCTGGAATAAGTAAATACGAATGCCACTGATTACATTCATTAAAATTTTTTATTTCGGCATTAAAAAGATTCTAAACAAAAAGCATGATATATGACACGTGTCGAGCCATGCAGAATACAATAATTTTTTAGTGAAAGACTCTTGTTTGTGAAGAGGAAGAATATAATAAGATAAAAACATGACTCATTGAAAGAGTTCAGCAATTTATATAGGATAGGTAGCAAGGGTAAGCGATGAGGGGTCGCTGTTCAAGGAATGAAATAGAAAGCCAACTGAGACAGAATTGTCCCTTTGAAGCTGTCATTGCCTAATATCTTTTGGCTGTCTGTCGGTCGATCGGTCGGTCAAAGCAGCTTTAAGTTTTTGTTTTATGTTTTTTTTACGCAGAAATGTAGGTAATTGGGTTTTTGGTCGTGTTTTGGGGTAGTCATATTAAAATTCGGTTAGGAGGATCAGAGGACGATAATAGAAAGTATTTCGTTAAATTCAAAAGCCTCGTATTTCATGTTAAAAATAGAGTAATTAGTAATCAGGATCACGGGCCAGTAAAGATGTTTTCGCGGGCCGAATCTGCTACGCTTGCTGTAGGTCGCTGGCCCTTGTTATACACGAACAAACATAATGTTGGTTTTGTGTGTGTGTGCGTGTTTTTTTTAATTTTGTGTTATTTATCAAAATAATTTTTGTCACAGATTTTTTCTTTGTTTCTTATTTTTTATTAAATGGATAAAATTATTTTGTAATAGTCGCGTGTCCAGTCGTTACACCGTTTTTTTTTTTTACTAGGATATCACCACTTATTAAGTGTCCACAGATGAGTGAGTCAGTAAGACAAAATCGTGATCATTGATAGTGTTGGAAAATTGGGCAGAATTTGATAATGTCATGAGAGGGCGGAACAAAAACTTGCTTACATTGAACTTGAAAACAACCATATAGTTAGCCAGGAAGCACTTGCTGTTTGAAATCAAGATATTTTCCTACAGTTCAAGTATCTCGTTAATGGGCTGTTTAAATCCTTCAGTATCTATATATCAAATATATAAAGTAAAGTCAACCCCTTTACCGTTTCTTTGTCATCAATAGGTGTCTTCGTCCATAATCGATATTTGATTCTGGTTCATTCGTTTTTCTTGTGGATAATTGTAGCATGGAGTTAAGAATAGTTAATTGGTACGATTTCTAGAAAAAATTTGAATTTAAGTGAATTATTTTGAAATGGCCACCATCTAAAAAAGAAGGGACGTAATTCTGTATTCTTCCATAGTGATTGAACGTAATAATATTAAAAACGGTATAGCTAATAAAAGCAGAATAAATTGCAAATATCTAGTTGACAAGAAAGTCCTTGCGATTTTTATTTTTAAATTTAGATAAACATGTCTCGGCAAAAAAAAAAAAAATTATTGATCGAAATAAATACCATCAGAATTAACCCTTTTGTTAACGAAAAAAAAAAGTGTATTTATTATGCCAATAGCGTAAAAGTAATGCGTTCTGGTGACGCTGAAGTCGCTGTAGTCGCTGAAAGCGTTTTTGATATCCTTTAGGATTTTTAAGCATTTCCCACGCAGAAAGTTGTCGAAGTGTTTGAAAAAGTAGTAGCCGGTAGGTTAGAGGTCTGGAGAGTATGGCGGATGAGACAAAGTTTCCTAGTCCAATTCGTTCAACTTTTGCAGAGTCGGTTTAGCAACGTACAGTCAAGCATTACTGTGGAGAAGAATTGCGCCTTTTATGTTGACTAATGCTGAGTATTGTTGTCGAAGTTTCTGATGCATTTCATCCATATGTTGACAATACTTCCCCGCCGTAATGGTTTCGCCTGCATTCAAAAACCTGTAATCGATGAGACCACTAAACAGTCAGCATGAAATAAGCCGGAAAAGTTTATCTATATATCCATAAAAGTGAAATTGTCTATGTGTATGTCTGTGTGAGTACATTTCCCTACCACAGTACTCAAGATTTGACATAAGGGGCACTGAGATTTGGAAAAATCTTTTTAATCCGTTTTCGGCCAGAAATTTGGCTGTAAAGGGATCAAAGTTGGCCTTTTAGAACTTTACCAAACTCTTCCGCCAATTTTGGGTCTAAACACTTGAAATTTTAAATGTCGGTTACTTGGACATGGATCAAACCTTTTAATTTGATTTGAGACCAAAACAATGAATGTTAACGTGTCAAAAGTGAGGTCAAAGTTTTAAAAAAATTACCTATGGTGTCTCTACCAAATTACTCAGCCAATTTCTGGTCTAAATGTTTGTAATTTTACATAAAGAGCATTCAGAGAAAGGGCAAGCTTTTTAATCAGTTTTGGTCGAAATTTTGAGCTGTCAAGGGGTCAAAGTTCAGAAGATCTGACCTTTGCGTTCTCTAGCAAGCTACTCAACCAATTTTGGATCTAAACATTTGGAATTTTACATAACAGGTATTCAGACATGTGGCAAGCATTTTAATCAGTTTTGGGGCGAAAATTTCGCTGACAAAAGGTCAAAGTTTAAAGAGTTGACCATTGCATATTCTACCTAACTCCTTCGCCAATTTTGGGTCTAAACACTTGACATTTTAGATGTAGGTAACTTAGACACGAGTCAAAGTTTTTCTTTTGATTTCAGACCAAAACAATAAATGTTAAAGGGTACAAAATTGGGGTAAAAGTTTAAAAATATATACCTCTGCGGTCTCTACCAAATTACTTAGACAGTTTCAGGTCTAAACATCTGAAATTTTACATAAAGTGTATTCACACATAGTGCAGTTATGAACAATACGTAGGGCCCAAGCAAGGCCGGGCTGAACTGCTAGTAGTGAATTAAAACTTAGCTTAGTAGCTATATCTATTTAACGATCTATTACATAAAAGGAACTTTATGTGTGCGTGTGTGCATACGTGTGAGTTCGTTCCATATGAACTCCTAAACGGCTGAGCCGAGTAAAAAAAAAAAAATTTTTTTACAAATATACGTTATATGCCTGGCAGTGTTCCTAGATAGGTGTTTTATCGGAATGTCTTCGATAAGTATCGATGATCGTTAATAGAAAATTTCGATTAAAGAATAGGTGATTTTGACATAAGTTAACGCCTTATACAGTCGAGCATGACCAGCGCATATGAGAAGTTTTATTAGCGCACAAGCAGATAGATCCTGATAATAAAATCTAGAGATTATTATGAAGAGTGTGCGTTCCAAATGAAAGTTTCCGTTTAGGATATAACTGCATCATAATACTTAAAACTTTTGGATTTGAAACTTTAAATCAATCCATTTTGCTAATCTATTCATGTTATTTAAAATGTCTTTATTTACCCGTATGATTTGTTTTTGAACGCCCCCCCCAACTGAAAATATTTCTTATTTACAAAGCTGTTGTATTCTGCTATCTCTATCTCTTTGTCTTTCTCTCTCTCGCTCTCTCGCTCTCTCCCTCTCGCTCTCTCTCTCTTTTGTTGTTTCATCAAATACTTTTGTATGCAAAATCCGATCCCGCATTTTGCTAATTCCTACCCTCTGATGAGAAGGAAAGTATTTCTTCGAAACTCCGCGGATTAAGGACTATCCACTTATCAAGTGTTTACTTTTCAGATTAAATATGCTTTATTTTTTTTTTGGGGGGGGGGTCACCCTGTATAAAGAGATAGATAGATAGATAGATAGATAGATAGACAGACAGATAGATAGATAGATAGATAGATAGATAGAGAACGAAAAAAAAGGATCAAACCAAGTTATGTGTTCATCAACGTTTCGTCTTTATTACGAGACTTCCTTTGGATAAATGGAATTAAGAGATCAAAACGTCAGTACAAATATTTGAAAATATATTTTTTTATGTAATACAGTGAAGGAACCTATTCCATTTCAGAAACGGAAAAAGTCGTTGAAAATTCAAAAAAGGGGGGCATAGCGTTTTGAGAGAGAGAGAGAGAGAGAGAGAGAGAGAGAGAGAGAGAGAGAGAGAGAAAGATTTTTTAGAACGCTATATAGCCGTTAACATATTTAAAATGATATGATGCAATTCATATTCTTTTTGGAACAAATATGTCCATTATAATTCAAATATGGATGTTAATCTGAAATGTGTGCATTCTTGTTATGTAATTTAATGACTGATTTTATGTATTAATTATTAAGAGAGAGAGTTAATCTATGTTTAAAAATTAAATTATATTCTTTTAATAGAAGTTTGCTTATTAATGGCGATATACAGAGTGCCCCCCCAAAACGTGATATCTCTATTATTTATTCACCGATTGCCCTTATTTTACAGGGCATGGCAGAATCAACGACCGTGAGTACACCTAGACCCCAGTAGGAGTTGCGACAAAGAATACACTGTGTTAAATTTCGTTCGGACAAAACACTAAGAAACGGGGCCTAATTAGAGTTAGGGCCCGTTGTTTGGGGTCACCCTGTATTATAGCAACCCCCACGTTATTCAATTGCGCTTGAATTTGCGATAAGCGTTGAGTAAAAAAGGTTCGGTCGCGGTTTCTTTGAAACTAGCCTGGGTGTCCGGTGTTTCCCGGGTGTTTGGAGGTGTGTGTTGAGCAAAAAAAAAAAAAAAAATGTTGTAGTAGGTAAGCAGGCTCGAACCCGTGACACGAAGGCGGAAATGAAAGTGAAGGTGTGTGTAAGGGTATTGGTTGAGCAAAAAAAGAAAAGAAAAGGAAAATTGCGAGCGCAAAAAAAGAAAAAAAAAAGAGTAGTAAGGAGGCTCGAACCCGTAACGCGCCAGATGGAAAAGAGGTGAAAAAAAAAACTGCCTTGCCGATATGCCTACCGTGGTTGTGACGTCACGAGCGGCCGATACAACGCCTTTTAAGCGACGTCGTGAACACGAGGGTTGAATGACTTGCAAAAAATATTAGCGAAAAAATCGACCCTCTCTGTAGAAAACTGCCCAGTTGCAGGTGAAGGAATTAATATTTTTGGCCAATTTTTCGATATTTGTCGTCCGAAGGGTCAAGCTTCAAAATGATACCAATCTCCTGAAAATCCGTCGCCTCTGTCGAAAGTTTTAGGCAGACATACATACATACATACATACATAAATACATGCATACATACATACATACATACATACATACATACATACATACATAAATTTAAACAGGCAGGTGAGATTTATAGTATAGATTAGTTTAACTATTTTTGTTTGTTCAAAGTCAATGTATCGTTACGCTGTAATGAATGAGAGAATAAGACATTCATAGATAGATATACAAACATTTAAGAAAATAACAATATAAGTCCGTTTATAATCGGTTTTATTTTAAAACTAGCCGGGGGGTATCCGGCCTTGCCCGGATGTTTGGAGGTGTGTGTGTTTTTGGGTAAATGAAAACAAAAATCGTTGACCGGGTGTTTGTTTAAAACAAAAAACGAAGCCTTGTCGCGCAGTTGAAAAATAATAAAGTGTGAAAAAAAAAACAACAAAAAAAGTGCGACGTTTAACGGCAGGTGCCCGTTTTTGACGACTTAATGACGTGGACGTTGAGTGCGGGACAGTGTTTTATTTACCGCGAGTCTGTTTGTTTCTTTTTTATACGAAACAGCTTAATGCACATGCGGCGATCGAAAAATCTTGAATATTTACCTTTTGAAAGTCGGGCAAATTAAATAGACATGCGACCCCGGTTGTTAATTCGTAGATATTATCATTTAGGAGTGATATAAAAAGTTTTAAGAAGAAGTGAGTCGACCGATCGCTTCGCGGAAAAAAAGCCTTTCTTGGACATACACAAAAAGCGAACATATACACACACATTTTCGCTTTTATATTTATAGATTAAAGACAAAAGATTGTAATACACTGCAGTGATTAGATAGATGTCTATATACAGCATTTTGAGTTTGTTGTCATATGAAGAAATAGCAAGTAAGCGATAACGAAAGGGAAAGATAAGCAGATGAAAGTATGATCATTGTGTCCAGTTAAAATTAGGATGGACGCAGGATTATTAATGACTCACACTTCAATTGAATTGCAATAAAATACATCAAAATTCAACATCTTTTCTGAGATAGACTCAAAAGAGAATTCGATCGCGATTTGAAAAGGCTTCAATGTTGTCCCTGTTTTTATAGCTGGATATCCTCACGCATTAATATGGTGGATATCTAGTTATATCGATATGAGATTCACATATACTCTCATGGGGAGTCAACTTAATACGAACTGGATTGCACATAACATGTACATTCCATGTGAATGGTGGGTATATTGTATCTAAAACCAAACTCCTATCCTTATATCATCAACGCTCTGATCCCCATCTGGCATCAAT
>NC_136504.1:42513407-42515907 GCF_053919585.1 Euprymna scolopes | reverse complement strand
TATTATTATTATTATTATTATTATTATTTCTGCTAGTGTTGGATTTATTTCTGTCATGGTGTCTACTTTTTTATTGTTTATTTTGTTGTTGTTTACATTGTTTTCATTTAGTATTTTGTTATTATGTGCCTTAATTATCATCTCTAAATTTTCACAACAACTGTAAGATAACTTCAAGGTATTTTTATTGAAGATTTTGTGTAAGGGCTTGGTTGCGGGAAAGTGTTTTTCAATAAGATCTAGAAATTTCTTGCCAAGTTTTGTTTTTAACATTTGATTGTATGGGGCCGTATACCAAATTATAGTTCTTTTTCTTCTATTTTTAATTTTATTATAGTTGTTGGTGTTTTGTTGCTTATATTTGATATCGATATTTTTGTATCCACTATTTTTAGGGCTGTTTCGTAGATATTGGTTGACCTGTTAAATGCATTTTCACCGCAAACTAACAATAACAATAGAAAACAAACAAATAAATAAATTAAATAAACATGAATATACATAAACGATCACACACATATATGTATATATATATATGTATATAAATATATATATTTATATATGTGTATGTGTGTGTGCAGGTATGTGTGTACACATAGGTATATTTATATGTATAAAAAAAGGAGAACGTCTACCTAAAACCACTAACCTAGTTCTAAAACAGGTCCTTTGTTTGATAAAATGCATGCCCATTGGCTGATAGGAAGGGGCGCGATGGATACTAGAAAGCTGATTGGCCAACTAGAAATCCTCAACATATATAAAAACAAGAGGCAACCACAGAATTCGCGCATAAGCTTGATGAGCCCAATAGTTGGATGAAACGCAGAATATTCAGTGTAGCTTAATCGCCATATATATTTTATAAATTACTAACTAGCTCTACCTACGTATTGAGCACTTTTGAAGTAAATACTTTAAGTGTACGCATAAATCTATACTTTCGTATATTAAATTTATGTGAATAAATGAAGTAGTTATATATATATATATATATATATATATGTATGTATATATGTGTGTGTGTGTGTGTATGTGTGTGTGTGTGTATGTAAAATTGTCATTACTATAATTATTTTTAATACCTACAGCCACTAGTGTTTGATGCATTCGGGAATCATCAGTAGAGGGAGTTCTGCTTACAGCCGGTCAGGTGATTCGATCTCGTCCACGAAGTCATCTCTGACTACATTAGCAAGGAACAAATCAGACGGCTAAGGTTAATTGTGAGAAATGCAGGTGAAATTAACATTTATATTTATGTCAAGACCGTTAGAGTGAATTTATGATTATCCTAGATGCATGCATTAACGAAGACTGGGGGTGCATCTCACCCAGCGAATTTAATGCGCCTCTAGATACCAATTATACATGTATGTACCGCGCCGAAATGTAAATATATATATATATATATATATATATATATATATATATATATATATATATATATATATATATATATATATATAGGAAGAGAGAGAGAGAGAGAGAGAGAGAGAGAAATGAGTATTGGCTGAAGAGAGCTTGATAGGGATATCTTAAACGGTCCTAATTATAGGCCTTGAAACTGACAGTACCAATGACTTGTCTCATCTAACAACTTTCTGTACACAAAATACAATATATATATATTATTAAGTTATAAAATGTATATGGCGATTAAGCTACACTGAATATTCCGCGTTTGATCCACTTTAGGACTCTTCAGGCTTATGCGCGAATTTTATTAGCTCAACCTACGTATAGAGAACTTTTGAAGTAAATACTTAAAGTTTATGCATAAACCTATACTTTCTTATATTAATTTTATATGAGTAAATTATGTATATATATACATATATATATATATATATATATATATATATTATTTTTAAAACAGTAATCTACGTACACGCGTGTTTCGAGGTCATTACCTCTCGTCAGCGTAGTTCAACTGTTTCTAGGGATCGAACCTCAGACCATGTTTACCACAGTCCGGTGCCTTAATCGTTAGGCCAAAATCCCTAGATTAATTATATTGTTTATTTTTATCGCTTATAAATTTAGATTTTGTCGTTGTTTTTTTTTTTCAAGCGATACATACAGTTAATGTTGGCTCCGCCTCGGAGCTCATTTTTTTATTTACTTAGAAAGTCGCCCTTTTTAATTTGGACGTATATAATATTTTTATTTATTTATTATTTTTAAAACAGTAATCTACGTACACGTGTGTTTCGAGGTCATTACCTCTCGTCAGCGTAGTTCAACTGTTTCTAGGGATCGAACCTCAGACCATGTTTACCACAGTCCGGTGCCTAGATTAATTATACTGTTTATTTTTATCGCTTATAAATTTAGATTTTGTTATTGTTGTTTTTTTCTCCAGCGATGCATACGGTTAATATTGGCCCTTTTTCATTTGGACGTATAGAACATTTTTATTTATTTATTATTTTTAAAACAGTAATCTACGTACACGTGTGTTTCGAGGTCATTACCTCTCGTCAGCGTAGTTCAACTG
>NC_136504.1:42478407-42508407 GCF_053919585.1 Euprymna scolopes | reverse complement strand
CTGGGCAGGAGCTGCCAAAAACAGCCTATCATGCTTTGACAGAGTACAAAATAGACTTCGTGGCTTAGTAGGAGATGCCCTTTTCTGTACCCTGCAACCTCTCTCCCACAGAAGAGACGTTGCGAGCCTATCCTTGTTTTATCGTTATTTTCATGGCAGGTGCTCGTCTGAACTCCAATCTCTGGTCCCCCCTCGCCAATCTTTCACGAAAAACACCCGTCTAGTTGAATCCACTGTGAAAAATTTCCCCCACTCTATATCTGTGCCTAAATCAAAACGCGGATTCCATGAACAAAGCTTCTTTCTTAGAACTGCACGCCTGTGGAACTCTGTTCCGTCTGCCTGCTCTCCTCCGGACTACAACTTGGATATCTTCAAGTCCAATGTTAACAAATTCCTAATGAACCGCCCTCTTAATTAAACACTTATATCAAATCTCCACACTAACGTAATGTACTTGCAATAACCCTTACCCCTGAGTGGCTTCCGGGCCTTGATAAGTGGTGATCACTGTGTAAAAAAAAGTATATGTTGGCTTTACAGTACGA
Organism: Euprymna scolopes; assembly: GCF_053919585.1. Lineage (NCBI taxonomy): Eukaryota > Metazoa > Mollusca > Cephalopoda > Sepiida > Sepiolidae > Euprymna > Euprymna scolopes. The sequence continues at coordinate 42,507,859 of NC_136504.1, read as the reverse complement.
TTAAAAACTTGTGAAATACGATTGATGCTGTTCTTAGATGCCCTAACTCGCTCCCACCCTTCTTTATCCAATACAGTACCTGTTTCCATAAATTTCTGGTGCAATGCATAAATGGAAGGGCAGGCATACTTAGTTCTGTAATTTCGTTGAGTCTCAACATCCGATTTAGTTTCAATAAACTACGACATACATTTAGTTTTTTGTTGTTTTTTAGGAGATATTTTATAGAGATTCGGTGAATTAGTTCTCTTTCAACAACAGAGTATCTGAAATCAAAATAAAGTTTTATTAATTTACTAGACAATCCATAACCCGTTGCGTCAGTATTTTATTTTAGCTATGGAATTAATGTATGAGCGTGGCACTTGTGACGTAAAGAAAATAGTTTTTTTTTGTGACATAACAGAAACATTTCTATGAAAGTATATTAAAATGGAAAAAGAATACAGATAGATTTCTATGAACGTTCTGTTTATAATTGTTTTGGGGAAAAAACTTACAGCCATTTAACTATAAATAGTTTGCCATACTTATAAGTAAATGTGGACTGAAAAGATACCATAATACAGGGTGACCAAAAAAAAAAACAAAAAAAAAAAACGGACCCCAACTCTAATTAGGCCCCGTTTCTTAGTGTTTTGTCCGAATGAAATGAAAATTTGGTCATAATTAGTTTATTATATTCAAAACATCACATCAAATCACTAGAGTCTTTGGCTTTTTTTCTCCGTTGACTGTAAAATGCCCAGAAAAACAATTGAATGTCCTCTGTTTTTTTGGTCACCCTGTATAAGTATAAATTCAAATTTTGATATATCTTTTAATTTAAACGCGAAAAAATAAAATCAATTGGTACGCTATACAGTAAAACAATACGTTTTATTGTCATGTTGATTATTTATTTGTAACGCAAATTAAAAAAAAACATTTTCGGGATTATTTATTTATGTTTGTAGTGCAGAAGAAAATGTATGAACGTTTGTTTAAGAAAGGTCAAATTCTGCAAAAGTAGCGATTTGTGTTTATTGTTTACGCTGTTATGGGTTTATGTTTATGTACGCATACGCAACCAGAAGTCGTAAACCGGATGTGGGCTACAACACCCGTTACAAGTTAATTTGAGTTTTATAATTATATAGATTTCTTGCGGACTATTATCCTCATCTTTCCTAGTTGTTGTTTCACGACGTTTCGGCCAAATATTCATTTGGCCTTCGTCAGGTGGTAATCGCGACGGGATAGAAACTCCGAATCTCCAAAATTCATCATCAGCAATTACTGCCTTCCATAATTGTTGTCGCCTCACCACGTTTTGGCCAAGTGGCGCAGTGGATAGAGATGTTGAATCTCTACGGTTCCAGGTGGGAATTGTCTGAAGATAGCGGTTTCAATCCTACCCAAAGCCGGCCAGAGGCTTACTAGGCCAAAACATGGTGAGGCGACAACTATGGAAGGCAGTAATTGCTGAGGATGCAGTTTCCTATCCCGTTGCGGTTATCACCTGACGAAGGCCAGAGGAATAGTTGGCCGAAACATCGTGAAACAACATCTAATAAAGATGAGGATAATAGTTCGCAATAAATAAATTAATGAATAATCCTCATCTCAATAATGAATTCCAATTGAATAATATAAAAATGTTTTATGTGGAAAAAAAAAAAGATTTAATAAATTCTGATTAAAATAAAATAAGACTTATTAAGCTATCTCATAAATAGCTTTTGTAATACGTTTTTCAGTTTGTAAAGAGATATTGTGGATATCCAATATAACCAAGAGGAATAAAACACTGCGTGCAAAGTTGATTTTGTTGACTGGATTTTAATTTCTCGACGAACAGTAGTTATCCCTTCCTGCACTGATGATTGCGTAAGCACGAAACACTATTGCTGTACCTATAAAAATAACTGTAAATATTTACAGATTAAATATTATACGAGGAACGTTCCCGAAATAATGTTTTCTGATTTTCATTCCTCGCGAATGGATCAGAGGAGATTGAAAATTGTATTGTTAAGATAACTGAACTTATGCATTTATGCCCTGAAAATTTCATTTCTCTGTTACATATATTGACTGTGTGAGACTTTAAGAACGCAACCCTTGTCACCCTTGTCACTGACGTGCATCAGAAGTAGCAGTACGTAGTTAAATTTCTCCATGTAGAAAATATTGAACCGATCAACATTCTCTGGTGAACGTTTACGAAGCTGATGCTGTTGATGTTAGTACAATTAGGAGATAGGGTTGTTGATTTCAGAGTGGCGACAGAAATCTGAGTGATAAAGTGCGCTACCAATTTTACGACCAAAAATGCAAAAGTGAATTGAGAATGGTGGTGACTATGTAGAAAAATTCTGGAGCCCAAAAGGTCGCTCGTTTTAATGGTAACACCCTTGTCTTAATAGCTCTTCAACGTTTTACTTTTTGAGATTGGCCACCGAGTACATTTGATAATTCTCCCCACCGATTAAAAAAAAAATCTTCTTTGTTTTTCGGATTGTCATAGTTATATCAAAGGTAAATATGATAAGCATTAAACATTTTCTTTGTAACCTGCAATAGAAATAAAATAAATATTTTTAACAAATGTTGAAAAAAGGGAGGGGGTCATGAAAATGTGCTCGAAATTCATAAAAATGACAAATATACAAATGAAAATAAGAGAATTGATCGTTTCGAAAAATGAAAATAGTCAATCACTTAATTCCATAGCTAAGCAGTTTGAAATGTATGGATCAACAGTGAAAAAATATGAAAAAAATATGTAACCTATGGAACAATCAAAAATTTTCCAAAAAACTATAAAAAAAAAACAAAAAAGAAGGCTGGTTGGGGTGAAAGAAGACTTTGCTTAAATTCAAAGAAACACCCTTATTGGGCGGGGGCAAGAAGCGCCTTGCAAATATAGATTTGTCTGTAAATATATCTCTTTCTACATACAAGAGAACTTTAAGGAGACATAATTTAAGGAGACATAATTTAAGGAGACATAATTTAAGGAGACATAATTTAAGGAGACATAATTTAAGGAGACATAATTTAAGGAGACATAATTTAAGGAGGCATGTAGCTTGCAAAAAAAAAAACAAAAAAACAAAAAAAAACAAACAACCCCCCCCCAAAAAACACAAAAGAAAAACAAACACTATAAAAAATGAGGCAGGTTGCTAACAGGAAAAACTTCTGTAAGAATATATATATAAAAAAAACAAAACAAAAAAAACTAGATAATATTGTCTACTCAGATAAATAAAGCATAGACCTCTATCCAAAGGGTCTAATATTTGTAAGAACAACCCCATAACTACGTAGGAAGTACAAATATGTGAAGAAAACCTTCAAAGAGACAAATTCCTCTATTAATATTTGGGGATGTATCAAAGCTACGGGGGAGAGATGCATCAAACTGTATAAACGTAACGTGAACAGTTAAAAATACCAAGATATATTGGATGAAACAAATCTTCACACCCACCAAAATGAGCATGTATTTATGCAGGATTGGGCAAAATGCCACATCTCTAAGAGTTCTAGAAGATTTTTTGAAGAAAAGGGTATTATTATCTTGGCTGACTTAAACCCCATAGAAATCTTAGGAGTTTTTTTTTTAATTTAAATTAGGAAAATATACACCAAGGACTTGGACCAATTATGAGCCAATGTTAAAGAGCAATTCCCCAATATCCCGAATTCTTACATAACAAACATCTATGATTCTAAACACACAGAGGCTAAGACTTTGTCTTTATAACAAAGGCTGACACACAAAATATTATAATGGAAAAATGTAAAAAAAAAAAAAAATTGAATAGATCAAAATAATTATTATCATTAAAATAAATATTTATATTAAAAAAATTAAATTAATAAATTAACTTTTTTTTTTGTTCATATATCATACTAACCACTTTCCCATGACGCGCCCTTTTCCGTGCTTAAAGATTAAAAATATTTTTTATAACCTGTATAATGTATAGATTGATTTACTAATATAATAAGTAGTATTAATAATGTTTAACAATAGGAACCCGAAGAAAATACAAGAAAAAAAAATTGGGGGAAAAAATTTATAAAAACGAATTGGATTGGCACTCGAAACTGATCGATGTGTGTGTGTGTGTCTATCTTTATGTAGTAGTTCGTTCCCTATGAACTCGAAAACGGCTGGGCCAATTTTTATGAAATTTCACACGAACGTATTTACGTGCCATGCAGTGATATTAGATAGGTTTTATATCTATTATAATTATCGATAATAGATAATCGATATTCGAAATAATCCGATGAAAGAAGGAACCCGCGATTTTGACCTAAGTTAACAGCTTACACGACTTAACATCGCAAGTGCACTTAAGAAGTTATATTATTACAGAAGCTGAAAGGCCTGACATATAAAGTCAACAGTAGGTTCTTTGATATGATTGTGGCGTCTTCGACATAAATGTTTCTGTTTAAAGCACAGTTGCACCATGATAGTTGACATTTTTATTTCAAACTTAAATTCAAGCTATCATCACTGCATACGCAGTAAGGCTAAGCATATAGAATCCACACTAGGTTCTTTTATATGACAGAGGCGTGTTCTAAAGAAATGTTTCTGTTTAGAGCACAACTTAAGCATGATACTTTATTTATGTATTGTAAACTTTAATTCAAGCCATTATATATAAAAATTATTCATAACATCAATAGTAGGTTCTCTACAGTGCAATGTAGAATATAATATATTGTGAAGTAAGTAACTGCGAGAGGCATATGAAGTTTTCTTCAGGTGCATCGCGATGAGTTCCTAATTAGAATAGACAATCGATATTATTGAAAAATGAGCGATTACACCGATATCGATGACAATAAATATATGGAAGTCTGAAACATTCATTCATCATTATTCAATCCCGAGTAACGTCGAGCCACGCTGCTAATACACACACACACACACACACACACACACACACACACACACACACACACACACACACACACATAGTAAATTATGAAAATATATATGGCAATTAAGCTATACAGAATATTCCGCTTTTCATTTTCGTGACAATTCGTCAGGCTTATGCAGAATGTTTTGGTTGTCGCGCGTTTATATATACGCACATGCTATTGAGTTTAAACGTGCGACAACCACAACTTTTCGCATAATCCTGACGAATTCTCACGCGAATGAAATGCGGAATATTCTGTGTAGCTTAATTGCCATATATATTTTCATAACTTACTACGCAGCTGTACCTATGTATTGAGCATTGTCGAAGTAAATACTGAAAAATTTACGCATAAAGTTATAGCTTCGTATATTAATCTATGTGATTAAATGAAGTAATCATATATATATATATATATATATATATATAAAGAGAGAGAGAGAAAGAGAGAGAGAGAGAGAGATCCACATATAGTACAGTTTCACAGCTCATCAGTGTGGCCGGACTAGTAACTAGTTCAAACAAGGATTGAAATTCGACCGATAGTCCACGCTTCTCACCGTTACAAAATTTGGCTGCTGCTATGATGTGAATGTAAAATTGAGATATTTAAATATTGTTAAAACACCTAAGCTCTATTTGTTTACACAAAGAGAATTGCTTTGTACGCTAGCGGCATTTTGTTATTTCACTCCCTTATATGCCCAACCTAAGATAGGGGGCATTTATAATCATCCGCATAAAGTACTATTTCGTTGTATCACAGCTCATCAGTGTGGCTAGACTAGTAAGTATCTCAAGCAGGGATTGAATCCCAACTTCCTACCAAAACTGTACTCTATGCAGATGAATAAGTATGTGTGTTTGGAGAAAGAAAGAAAATAAGACAGACAAACAGAGAAAATAGAGAGGACAGGAAAGAATGACATTCAGATGCAGCTATTACGCCGTATCACGGTTCTTCAGTGGGCCTTAACGTGGTGAGTGTTTTTACGCTGATTGAAAAAAAAATCAATCGGCATATCACTTGATCCTGTAATCAGTAGTTGTCATCTGCCAGCTGCATCTGAATTTGTTAAAATATTCTCTAGAATTTTTTCAGAAACGCGTTTAAGATATTTTTTGCTCCGAAATTGACATTCAATCCCAGTATGATAAGCCTAATCATCCTTTTATTTATCGGTAGCTAAACTGAAACTTTTTAAACGACTATTTAATTTATATGATTTAATTGGAATTCATTATTGAATTATTATTATTTATTAATTTATTCATTGCGGACTATTATGCTCATCTTAATATATATACAATTCGGAACGGACCCGACCATGGAAGATCAGATAATAAATAAACGTGGATTTATGAGACCAAAAATCCAACCTTGATCGCCTTTGGAGGCCCGTGGCGTAGTGGGTGAAGACATTGACTCTCTACGGTTCCAGGTGAGAATTGTCTGAAGAGAGCGGTTTCAATCCTACCCAAAGCCGGCCAGAGGCTTACTTGACCAAAAAACGTTGTAAGACAACAAAAACTATGGAAGGCAGTAATTGCTGAGGATGCAGCTAGGAGATTTGGAATTTCTATCCCATCGTGGGTACCACCTGACGAAGACCGGAGGAATAGTTGGCCGAAACGTTGTGAAACAACAACTAAGAAAGACGAGGATAATAGTCCGCAATAAATAAATTGATAGACTATTCAATTGTTTAATTATTGAATATTGAAATTTATTTTATTTGGAAATTGATTCTTATAAGAATCGATCTGAACTTTATATAAAATATCAATTCTTTGAAATTTATTTATCACACGCGCATCTAAATCGACAGTAATTCTTTGATATAGCAGGTGCGCGTTTGTAGTGAATGTTTCTTTTTAAATAATGATTAAACCATGATACTTGTTTTTTTTTGTTTTACTTTTTAAAACTTTTATTCAAGCCATTATCACCGCACAAGTAGAAAGTCCCAGCAAATAAAATCACCAGCAGGTTTTTGATGTGAAAGGGGCGCGTTTCACAATTGAACCATGATACTTGACTTCTGTATTTTAAACTTTAAAACAAGCCATTATATATAAGAAAAAAACAATTTTATAAAATTTACAATAAGCTCTCTACAGTGCAATGTATAACGATGTACGATCCGGCACCATTCATAACGTTACCGATGTGGCAGGTGTCCTTTGATCGTACCTTGTCTCGTTACAAGTTGGCCTGTTGATTGTCCTTACCCACTGTGTTTTCATTGAGGGGCGCTTTTCCTCTCGATTAGGTCGTCTTTCTTCCATGTGTAGGGAGTCTCCGGGTACATCAATCACTTCGCTTGCTAAAAAATCAAGAGTTCTCACCACAAACAAACAGAACTCCGGGTTATAACAGTAACAGACTATTTATTGTTTTCATTACTTCATAACAACTACTGTCCAATTTGAGTTGACTGACTAGAGCAATGAACGACGTAAGACCAGACCAGTAAAGTAACAGAGTTCCCATTAACACAGGCTAGTTCCCATCATAACATCAGGCCCTGAAGGGCTCCCCAAATCGGAAGCGCTGGACAAGCCCAGCCGCTCGGTTTGCTGGCTATAACTCATCTGCGTTTAGAAATCCTTTTTCTAAATGCAACCCCCTTTCCCCCACCTCTCCTTAAGAGAGTGGTTACAAACACCTTTCTTTATTTCTCTTAGGGCTTATCTCTACCAAACCTCAACCGCCACCTGCACTGAGGTGTTTCTACTTATTATCAAATTAGGGGTGATTAGTCACTCCAAGTCGAACAATGCTTGGCAGCGACCCTCACCCTTGACCCACAGCTTCATATCGCTCAACAGAGATTTTAAAAACAACCTTTCCGTTGTTAACAGATATATAACAGCAAATGAGATAAAATAATTATCATTTGTGTTTTTTTCTTTCCGACAAAATACCATAAACATTTCTGTTTAAACAACGTCAAATCCATCACCATCATCATCATTAGAATTCAGCCGTGCGAATTCCTCTGAATTCGTGTCGACTAGCAAGGTTACTCGGCATCGCCCGGTTCCCATCGGGTCACAAATGTATTGTGGACTAAGTTACTTCTGGAAGGCATGTGGAGCTTCCACCCGGTGCACCGCGGTGGGACCCAAACTAGAGCAGGCAACCAATCGATTTGATTGCAAAATGGGCGATTTCACCGATTTCGATTACAATAAAAATATGGGAGTGTGTGAAATTATGGGAGGATGTGAAATTATCAATTAAGTTTACATGGGAGGAAAGAAAACAAAATCTAGGTTCACAAACTATATTTACTTCAATAAGCTGGTGATATCCAGAAATATTTTACTTATTTCTCGATGGTTTTATTTGTAAATATCGAATGAATAAAAGGATATCGTTTCCGAAACGATCGTATATATAAATATCATTTTTTTATGTTTCTTTCGGTGTAAACTTGATTGATAATTCCACACCCTTTCTATTTATATAGCTCTAGGTAATTACACCTATTGAGCTTATTATAAGTGCAATACTTAGAGCTCAGCACCGTTAAATATATTTTACTGGGAATTTGCTCATTTAGACCCTGTCTATTACAATCTATAGTATATATATATATATATATATATATATATACACTACACACACACAGACACACACACATACACACACACACACACGCACACACACACACACACACACACACACACACATATATATATATATATATATATATATATATTCATCACCATGTAGTGCTGTTTCACAGCTCATCAGTGCGGTTAGGCTAGCAACTATCTCAAAAAAAATTGAAACTCGATCGCCCAGGCGACGTTCTGCGCTCACCGATCTCGATGACAATAAAAATATAGGAATGTGAAAACATTCATTGATCCTCATTCAACCCGGGCAACATCGGATCGCATAGCTTAGATAATAAGCTAGATAAGGTTTTCACTACTTAATGAGCTCACAAGGTAGATAAAGTTTACATGAAGAGCTCGGTAGACTATCTAGTTAGATAACGGTTACATAATCTATATATCTATAAAAGTGAAGTGTCTACCTGTTTGTTTGTTTGTCTGTCTGTCTGTGTACATTTCCCTACACAATAACTCTGCCAATTCTCAGTCTACAGACTCGAAATTTGATATGCAGGGTATTGAGATTTGGGAACATCTTTGTAATCCGTTTTCGGCCAGAAATTTGGCTATTAATAGGTCAATGCTCAACGATTTTACATTTTTTTACATTATATTTTCACCCCAAACAAGGCACATTGCCACTTTATTGTAGGAGATTAATATAAGGGATATAAGCATCAGGAGTACCGTGTAGGAAGTTGGGCAGCAAGATTTCGATTCACGTTGCACTTGAACTTCTGCATGTCAGTACAGTCGGGGAAGGAGGAATCCGGAAGGGAATTCCAAAGTCTAGCTGTTCTGGGGAAGAAACTACTGAAGTAAAAGGTTCTCCTGCATCTAGGGATCTCTACTGTGAAGGGGTGGGATTTAGCTGCTTGTCGGGTTTGTCGGGGGTATTTACGTCGAGGGGGAACAAGTGTTTGCAGTTCGTCAGAGCATTCACCATTAAAATACTTGTAGCACAGGCAGAGGGATGCAACATTTCATCGATAGAACAGAGGCTGAAGTTTAGATGACAGATCAGGACCTATCAGATTGGCGACTCTCTTTTGAACCTTGTCTAGGAACGAGAGACTAGTGGCACATGCACCAGCCCAAATATGACAACAATACTCCATACATGGGCGAATGGTGGCCTTATAGAGGTATAGGATATTTTCAGGCGTAAATAGCTTTCTAGCACGGTAGAGAGAACCCACCTTCTTCACAGCGGTTCTGGCAATGTTCTCAATGTAATTGTTCAAACTCATGTTTCCTGTGAACGTTAGGCCGAGGAGTTTAAAATATGTACTTTCAGATAAAGAGTCATTGGCCATTGCTATTGACGGTTGGGAAGGTTTCTTGTAATTATTGAAGGAAACAAGTTTAGTCTTGGCAGCATTGAAGGTGACCATCCATTTTTTGTCCCCATTCCACTACGGATCGGAGGTCTTCCTCTATAGTTTCTGCCATTTCTTTAGATATGTGTTCATTTGTTTTCCTGTCGTGTCTGTTATAGAGCGTGGTGTCGTCAGCATACATACCCATCTCACAGACAATTTTGTCAGGGAGGTCATTTATGAATATTAAGAATAACAGAGGTCCAAGGATAGACCCCTGAGGTACTTTCGCATTTATATCATATTGTTTAGATGTACGATCGTCAGGGACAACCTGGATTTTTCTCTTTTCTAAGAAGGATCTAATTGTGTATTCTTCCAGTGATGCCGTATGATCTGATTTTCTTGAGAAAATCCTCATGCCATACCCTCTACCCTCCCCTGCTTTGTCCAGTAACTGGTATATACATCCTGAGATTATAGTTAGGATGTCTGCTGTGGAACGGGCTTGCCTAAATCCATTTTGTTGGTCAGTCAAATGTTTAGCATCTGTAAGATGAGAGAACTCTACCAAACTCGTCCGATAATTTTGGGTCTAAACACTTCAAATTTTAGATATACTTTCCTTAGACATGTATCTAACTTAATAACTTGATTTGGGCCCAAAACAATAAATGTTAAGGGTCATAATAGGGGTCAAAGTTTAAAAATATTGACTTCTGCGGTCTCTACCAAATTACTCAGACAATTTCTGGACTAAACATTTTAAATTTTACATAAAGGGTATTCAGAGGTAGGGCAAGATTTTTAATCGGTTTGGGTCGAAAATTTGAGCTACCAATATATAAATGTATGTATGTATGTTTGCATGTCGGCCTAAAGCTTTCGACAGAGGCGACGAATTTTCACAAGATCAGTATCGTTCTTAAGCTCGACCCTTCAGACGACAAATATCGAAAAATTGGCTAAAAACATTAATATTTTCACCCTCAACTCGGCACTTTTCTACAGGGAGGGGTCGCTTTTTTCGCCGATTTTTTCGAAAGTCGTCCCCTCTTTTCGATTGTCTAGCCTTAATTTAAACCTACGTCATTTCCGGTTTGGCGGTGGTCGTAACAGCAAAGACGTCACGTTTTTCCCCCGTTCTTTCCCTCCTTCGCTATACGGGTTGTAGCCTGCCTTCCTACTACCACTTTATTCATTTATTTTTTTGCTCAACACACACCAAACACCCGGGCAACGCCGGGCACCCACGCTAGTGCTGAATAATAAAGCGGCCAGTCAGAGAAAGCAAGCATAATGAGCTAGATACTATCTACAACTAAATAAAGATTATGCAATATAATAGACAAATCTTACGTGCGTTGGAATGAAGATCATAGTCACATTTAACTTTCACCATAAAAGAGATTCCAGCTGGCGACAGCTTTCATTATGAGTTACATGATACTCTACATAAAGCGAAAAGTGACATAAAGTTTACTTTAAAGATTTGAAACATCTTGCAGCAGAAAATCCGAGATAAATGATACAATATTAATGCAGACAATGCCATGTTATCAATGTTACCAGATAAAGATTACATAATTAATGCAGTTAGACGGAGCTTTCAGCTGCATGAAATATGCAGCAGTATAAATCTTATATAATGATCCATATAAAGTTTTAGACCAGATAGAGTTTACAAAATTGACTAGGTAAAGTTTGAGGTTCGAAGACGCCTACGACTAAACCTTGGAGAAAAGTTTTTTTTTAATAAAATGGCACATACACACACACACACACACACACACACGAACACACACACACACACGAACACACACACACACACACACACACACATATATATATATATATATAATATAAAAGGCTATATATCTGTCTGTCCCTCTTCATATTTTCAAACTGTATCTCCCCCGAAACTAAAAGTCGCAGAGCGGCGTTAGGAGCCTCAAATTATAGTATTTTTATATACTGTTCTTTTATGGGTCTTTAGCGGGTTAACATTGTTTTCAAGGGGTCAAAAATGAAAAATCCTTATACCTTTTGTACAGTCGTCTTAGTTTATTTTTTATTTTTTAAATTTTTATTCAGTTCATATGCGTGTCATGTTGATAGAGTGGTAATGTCACCAACTTTGAATGGTTCAGTTTTGCTTTCGGTTTCGATTCTAGCTGATGGCACCCAAATATATTCTTTCTTATTTTTGAAATCACGACTCTTTAATGATATATACAAAATCTGAAGAAATTAAAATATCATATTTAAGCGTATTTTACGTCCAGGCAAAGCCTGGCGTCCACCACCTCACCAGGCTAATATATAAAAGGCTATATGTTTCTCTGTCTGCCTCCATAATTTCAAACTCTATCTTCTCCGAATCTAAAAGTCGCAGAGTGGCTCTAGGGGCCTGGATTGGAATCTTTATGGACCGTTCTTTTATGGATCCATAGCCGGTTAAAATAGTTTTTAAAGGTTAAAAATGGGTCAAAATTGAAAAAATCCTTGTATATTTTGTTTATTACTCTAATTTTATTTTTAATCTTAACTTTTTAATCAGTCCATATGCGTGTCACATTGGTACAGTGGTAAAATTACTGGTTTTGGATGCTACCGTTTAGGTTTCAATTTTATCTGAAGGCACCCAAATAATATTTTTTTTACTTTTGAAATCACTAAGCTATAATAATATATACGAAATCTGGACAAATTAAAATATCATATTTAAGCGTACTTTACGTGCGGGTAAATTCCCCCCATAATATTATTTTAGAGATTATTAGTTTTCTACCATGACATAGTTTCGAGGATTTAAAAACAAAACAGTGCATTAAATTTTTGCCCCCCAGAAGTGTTTATCAAACACCGTCTCCCTTACTCACATGAACAAAAAATGTTCCGAATATTTGATCTAGTTTCCTGCTCCAGATCAATTTGGCTAACTTGTTTATTCTATCAAGAAATCTTTTCCCTACTAGCAGGTCGGCCGGCGATCCAGGGTCGTAAAATACGCTTAAATGTTATATTTTAATTCTTGTACTTTTGATGTTAGGATGTGTAAGGCGTTAACTTTAGTCAAATTTGCCTATCACTTTTTAATCGATTTCCTCTATTCTTGATTATTTATACAAATCTACGAACACTGCCAGGCATATAAAGTATATTTGTGTGAAATTTAAACAAAACGAAGCCAAGCCGTTTAGGAGTCTATAGGAAACGAATTCACACACATACACACGCAGACAAACAAAGTTTCTATAACATACTTGTAAATAGATAGATAGATCCATTAAGCTAAGTAATATTTAGCTATAAACTTTACTTCGCTTTTGTATGTAGCTATTTGTTATGGTTTCATATTTATATATCCTACTTTTTACAAGGGGTTTCTACTTATCAAGGCCCAAATGTCACTCGAGGATCAGAGTTAATAAGTGTATTGTGTCCGTTGAGACAGCACTGTGATGACCATTGATCATGGAAATTGATAGGGACGATAGGATTTTATTATTTAACGTGACCGGCTTTCTTGGAACTGCACGCCTTTGGAACTCTGTTCCGTGTGCCTGCTTCCCACCTGACTACAACTTGGATGTCTTTAAGTCCAACGTAAACAAATTCCTAATGAACCGCCCTCTTAAGTAAACACTTCATTAAATCCCCACACTAACGTACTGTACTTGCAATAACCCTTATTCCTGAGTGACTTCCGGGCCTTGATAAGTGGTGACCACCGTGTAAAAAATAAAATAAAAATGTGTTTATATTGGATATAAAAACGGTCATGTTATATTCAGCTCGAAAGCAATCTCACGATATTGTGTTCAACAGGAAATAAACTTTGTTCATGGAATTTACATTTAGTTTTAGGTACAGATAGTACGTAATGGAAATGATTGATAGTGATTCTGGCTGGACGAGTTTTTAGTGAGAACGTTTTTTCCAGGAGGCGATGGGGCAGCAAAAATGAAAGATCAGTCCGGCACCTGTCAAGAAAATAGCGATAGAGCAGAAATAGACTTGCAACATCTCTTTAGTGAAAAGAAAAGCTAGTAGTGAGGAGAAAAGGCTATTGCCCACTAGATTTCGAAGTCGATTTTTTCTATCTTGTTAAAGCAGGAGAGCGTGCTCTAGTGCAGTTCCTCTCCATATGTGGCAACAAAAACAATATACAGAGAGTTACAATGAAATATCGAGGCATATATATATATATATATATATATATATATATATATATATATATATATATATATATATATATATAACTACTTCATTTACTCACATAAAATCAATATACGAAAGTATAGATTTATGCGTAAACTTTAAGTATTTACTTCAAAAGTGCTCAATACGTAGGTAGAGCTAGTTAGTAATTTATAAAATATATATGGCGATTAAGCTACACTGAATATTCGGCGTTTCATCCACTCTAGGATTCCTCAGGCTTATGCGCATAAGCCTGAGGAATCCTAGAGTGGATGAAACGCCGAATATTCAGTGTAGCTTAATCGCCATATACATTTTATAAATGACTATATATATATATATATATATATATATATATATATATATATATATATATATATATATATGTATATATATATATATATATATATATATATATATATATATATAAAATGTACAAGGCGCCTTCAATAAATTTCCCGACTTTTTCACATGGGCACTTTTATTGATAGTACACACATGCTTGGAAGTAATCTCCTCCGACTGTAATACATTTGTTGTGCCGTTCCAACATCTTCTGGAAAGCCCCATGGAAGTCATCTTGACCCTCATTTCCTCAATTGTCTCAAAACGGCAGCCTTTAATGTTTTCCTTGAGTGAAGGAATGACCAAAAGTTACAGGGAGCAAGGTATTGACTATAGGGAGGGTAAGAAACTGTCTTGATGCCCATCTTGATTAAATAGTCTGTGACAAGGATAGAGCACCCTTGGGACAATCTTCCCGCAAATCATTCGCAACTTCAGGTCCTCGTAAATAATCGTGTGTGCAGTCCCCTCACTGGCATCAAACTGTGCATTGTCTCTGGTGTTGTGACATCCTTACTCCACGCACACCTTTCATTATCCTTCATAGACTCCCTGCCTCCCTTTAATCTCTTATGCAACTCAAAATCTGGTGCTTGATTCATGCAAGTTAGTTCAATTGTAATCTGGAGAATCTCATACGTTTCTGTAGCGTTTTTTTTCCAGGTTTAAAACTGAATTTTATTGCATATTGATCTTCTAAAGTGTTCTTAGGTTCAGATTGCATTTTTGAAATTCACCAGCTCTGACTATCAGGCTTTAGCAAGGAGTATTCTAATACTAACTGTACCTGTTCGTTTGAACCTGAAATCATAACAAATTGACCGGTAATCTGATAAGATGTATAACAATGACATACTGAATTTTCAAGAGTCTATGACAATTTTTAATGCTGTAAAAAAAAGTCTGGAAACTTATTGAAGGCATCTAGTACATTATCGAACTTATTCATATGTACTGTGTAATAGTGTGATTCTTTGAACTACTATTTTCATCTTGAGTGTTATTTTCAAAATGTTGCGGATCCATGGCGTAGTGGATAAATCATAAGTTACACACGTTTAGAGGTTAATGGTTCAATTGTCAGTGAGAGTGACACTGGAAATACAATTGCGAATTATTTAGGGCTTCTACCCAGGCATGGCTGACGAAACAATATTTCTGTTCGAAATTTCTGTGCAGTTTTCTCAAGTTTATCAAAAAGATTCTCCATCACGACGGAAAGATTCGTCAGTTCAACAACATGCAACTGCAGAAGGTCGAAGGTTACATCGACTGAAACATTGTGAAAATAACACTGAAAATGAGAACAGTAGTCTGAAGTAATCAGTCGCCATGTGAAAAGAACATTTCATGGGTACATCTGTAAATGCACTTTTATATATATACCATCGGATGGTCTTGATTATAATCATAATAGATGTACCGAGACTAAAGCTGCTTTCAGGACTACCAGCAACCACCGTAAAAGAGTAATAAAAAATGCAAGCGAGTTATATGCTCAGTCCGTGAAATCCAAAGTAGCTGAGCAGCGCTGGGTTCCCACCAGTTTTGGCAAATAGCAAACAGGATCCTGAACAGAAGCGTGCGTTTTATCCCAAACATCACCAATGGACTTGGGTCATCTCGTCAGCATCAGACAAAGCCAAACTATTTTCCAAGAACTTTGCAGCTAATTCTACCCCATGCGATCAATGCTATCAACTCCCTGTATTTCTTCCTATAAGAGAAAACACGCCATGCAACATACAAATATCTGTGCGTGATGTCGCCAAACTAATCAAGAACCTTGATTCCAGTAAAGCAACTGGCCTTAATTGCATTCCAATTATAGTGTTGAAAAGGCTTCAACCAGAACTTGCCCCCATACTTACAAAACTGCTTAAGCGTTGTCTTAAGGAGAATTGCTTCACAACACCATGGAAAACCTCATCAACCCTGTATTAAAGAATTCAGATGATAAGTCGTCTCCTTCTCAGTACAGACCAATAAGTAACCTGTGAGTTACTCATGACTCAGTTGCTGGAATCCATATTAAATAAAGAAGTAGTCAACCACCTCAGCAGAAACAACCTTCCTATACAATATTGTTTCCGTTCTGCTAGATCTGCAGTAGATGTGCCAACGGTTATATCTCATATGATTAGTGAATCTCTCGACAAAGGCTTCCTTTCTAGGGCAGTTGCTCTTGACATATCAAAGGCCTTCAATAAGGCATGGCTTAAAGGCCTGCTTCACAAGATTTCCAGCTACGGTATAACTGGAAATGTTTTCTCAATTATTAAATCATTTCTCTCTGATAGGCTCATAAAAGTAGTGGTTGATGGGCAGAAATCAGAAGCCCAGAGTATTAAGTCTGGAGTTCATCAGGGGTCCATCCTGGGCCCAACTCTCTTCCTGATTTACGTCAATGATCTTCCAAAACACATACTTAAATCATTCATTGACATCTATGCTGATGGCACTACCATCTATGGTAGCACATCAAAGGCCATAAACGACAAAGTTCTCTCTGATTCTCTCCTCTGATCTTGAGCGCGTGGTATAGTGGGCGAAGAGATGGCTGGTTACTTTTAATGCATCTAAAACCAAGCTTCTATCTTTACATCATCAACGCTCTGATCCACATCTGGCATCAATGTAAATGAATGGCTCTCGTTTTGGGGAGATGCCATGTTTTGACAAACTTCTGGGATTGACCTTTACTCCTGATCTGAAATGAAACACGTACATCAAATCTGTTGCAAAGGTCGCTGGAAAAATGGTGGGATCCTTCTACCGCTCCACTAGATATCTCACTGCTGATGCAATTCTCTATCTTTATAAAAGCCAAGTACGTCCAAATGAATCGTGGGTGTAGCGTTTGCACCTAGAGAACCGAGTCGGAGTGGGATTAATATCCGGCTTGCAAGGCTGTTAAACATTACGATTTTTAGTGATTAATTTCTTTATCTTTAATTGAAAGGAAGTTTGAAAGACTTAAGCGCTACTTGTGTCAGAGAAAAAAGTTGGGAATTACGGATTTTAGCATTTGATTTGGAGCGTTGTGTTAAGAAAAGCAAAAGGAGTTGACGAGGGAAAGGGGGGTGCCGTTGTAATGTTTGTTGGGTGATTTCGGTATTGGATCCGACCGGAAGTTGTCTTATCGCAAAGGTGACGCCTCCGGCCCTCGGAAGCCCTGTAGTCATTCAAAGGTGTAACTGGACGTGAGATTAAGGGAAGATGATGATGATTTAATCGAAGGGGGTTGGAGTGTGGTGACCATGGACTGTCCTTTATGGTGATTTGCTCCTGTCGATGGCCCCTATACTGTATGGTCTGTTATTACAGCCCTTCTGAGAGGTCGACGAAAGAAGGGTTCTTTAGCTCTTGGGAATTTGCTTTCATTTTTTTTTTGTATGACGGCATTGGTCGGCCGCAGTCGTTACTTAGGTGGAATATTTTTTAATTTATTTATTTTTTCATGGTTCTTGAGAAAATGGGAGGCAAGATGGGTTGCCACCGACATAATGTTTTTTTTTTCATGAGAGATCTTTTACTCTGAATGATATGTGATTCACATCCGGTATAGCAAAGGGATGAACCCTTAGGAAATTGTTTTTATTCTTAGTGTGACGTCATTGGCCGACCATGGTCGCCTTTTAGGCAGAGTCTCCACACACAGCATAGCCAAGGGAGAGGGGTCCCTGGGAATTTATTTATTTTTTCGTCCTTTCATTGCTAATAGGGCGTCATCGATCGGCCGTGGTCGTATTCTTTCTGTATTATGTTATTGGGCGACCACATACAGTTTGTTTAGGCGCACCCAACCCCACACCTCGTATTTAGTGAATCATTTGGATGGCTGAGTCGCTGGCGGAGCCATTTCTTCCTGCCGTTATAGACATGAAGAAGATCATGGTGATGTTCCTGTAAGGACTGATATGGACGTCCACTGCGCTGATAGTGAGAAGGGGTGCCATTTTCAAGAAAACTACCGAGGTAATAATAGCACAGTAGAATCGACTGGTGACACTAGTGAATGATTTTCGGCCTTATATAGGACTAATTAGCACACATCGGAAAGGAATTGATCAATTTGACGCGTTGAGAAGACAATTAGTTAGCACATATGAGCATGTAGGGCAATATAAGCAGATACTGAATCCCTTAGAGGACGAGATGCGCATCTTAAGGCGCCGGTGAACCGACCAAAAGGACCACTATCAGAGATTTAGGAACCTGGAACCCAGGCCTAAGAGAGCGGTTATGCCTATAATAGGCAACGCCTTGGAGGTATTTTTCGAAGTGGTTACTGAGGAGCACCTCGGCTTAATAAAGACACGAACAGAGGAATTAGAGCAAGATTAGAAGACGTTAACACAGGTTACGAGGAAGGTGTTATCGATATTAAATATCACTAGAATAGAAATACAAGAAAATAGAGAAGGCCTTAATGATAGCATTAGCCAACTGGAAGTTTTACATGAGGAACTGTAGAATGTGTCTAGTCGTACTGAAACTGTGTTTTCAAGGGAGGAAGTTTTTTCACTGAGATATTTATAATTAATGCATATGGTGCGACAACTACAGCGAATCGATCAGTCGCTGGTTGAATGGGCCACTCATATAAGGGCACAATTGGATGCCCTAGCGTTGGGGCATTTGTCCCCCAATGTAATAAGCCCGGATCAGCTGCGAAATGTTCTGGAGGATAGAAGACAAAAGTTACCGCCGCGTCTACAACTCCCGGTGAGCCCCGAAGAAGGGTTGTGGGAGTATTATACCTGGGGTGTAGTTCGCAGCTAGAAGCTGGAAAAATACTGGTGTTCGTGTCTCTGCCGCTCTGGGATGGAGGAACCAGACATCGTCATCACTCCACCCGTTCCACATCCACTGAACACACTCAAGTTGGGGCTGGTAGCTAGTTACCGGGTGGAGACGGAATACGTAGTGTTCAATATGGCGAGGGATACATTTATGCTATTGAATCGGCGAGAAGAAGGAGAGTGTCGAATGAATGGCCTTGGAATTTGTCGGTCAGAGTCCGATATATGTAACTGGAGATTATGAGTTGTGTGTGTTGGGATTATTCCAGAAGGATGAGAGAGTGATGAATCGCGTCTGCAATGTTGAAGTGGCAAGTGAGAGCCTCTTGCCACTGGCCGTAAGAGTAGCCAAAGGCACCTGGTTAGTATCCACGCAACAAAGGCTGGAATTTTCCAGGATATGCGGTTACACGGCTGCTGTGATAATCAAGGTGAATCCGCCTTTAACTATGGTAGAATTGGGCAGGGAGCGTGAAACTTGGAGAAAGAGTATAGGGTTACCTGCGTATTATCAAGTCGAGGAACGGTATTTATTGAAAGCATCTGAGGTAGAGTGGGCAAATGCCCAGTTGAATAACCTTACTTACTCTGAGATCCCCTGGTCCACCGATCACTCCCGCGTACCCGATTCGGGTTAACAAAAAATCTGGTAGGGGAAGGCGAATACATTTGAGTGAATTACAGACCCGATTAGACTGTCTAGAGGATACGGAATCTAGGGATAGACTCCATAAGGTAGTGATTACAGGAGTGGGAATGAGCACGCTATTAATGGTATGTGTGTTGCTGGCTGCGATAATATGACGTGTAAAATGGACGGATGTAATGAAAAAAAGAGGTGTCAAGCGTCTCAAGGCTGGTTGCATGGATAGTAAGAGAAACTCTGGTCAGCACCCACCTATAGTCATGGAAGAAAACGCAGTTCCTGATGCCCTAATAGGAGAGAGCAGTGTGCGTGTTGAGAACCTTCCGGACCCCGAACTACGGATGCATTGAGAACAACTTGGATGTTCTTTTGTTTTTTCTTTTTTTCTGTTTTATATGAATTCTTGCAGGGTGCTGATCGGTGAATTGCCAAGAGAAATCCCAACTGTAAGCAGTCACGGTGAGGAGAAGTCCCTTAGTTCAATACAAAGCGGGTACTCAGTTACCCCGATTAGGGTTGTACGCCTTCTATTGTGAAATTGTACTTGTTCATGAAAAAAAATCGTAGTCTTTTTAGAAAATTCTGTGAAAAATATTGAGAAAAAGGGGAATTAACTTTTGTAAGCCCTTGACTGAAAAAGAACTGAGTGACATTTATAAATGTTGATTGAAAAAACATATTCCGTTATTATTGTAACTTGTGAAGGAAAAGATTAGTTTCAATGCCCTGTATAGGGATGGGTGGAAGTAGACTGAGATTCTGCCTTCGCATTTGACAAAAGTCTTTTTAAGCGATGGATGCTCCATCTCCACCAGCTTCTGGCCTGGTATTGCATCCTTTGCTGGCTCCAACATCGACTATGCATGAAACAAAAAAGGAACTGTTTTCTTAATGATTTTGAATAATTACGGAAGCAGGACTGTCAATTTTGAAACTTTGAACTTTCTGATTTTTATTTCTTTTTGTTGGCTTTTTGAACTGTTGTATAACCAAAAACAGAAAATCTTGCATGGCAAGTTAGACCCTCGTCTGTAGGGTGGCTGTTAGACTATGTATATGCTATCTTTCTTGACAAGTAAACGGACAATGGAGAGAAGAAACACGGAGGAACCTGGTGTCGATGGCCGTGAGAGGGGCGGGGTCGTAGAAATCAATGTGTCTAAGGGGGACAGATATGACGGGACCGCCTAGGGGAGCGATATAACTTCCCTTTGGGGAGAGTAAGACCCCCGAAAACCCTGAGTGGGGCCGGATGATGATGCTGAGATTGTCTGTTAAGCGTTAATTGGATCCCGGACAGCGGCGAGTAACCTATCAAAATGGGATAGATTTATTGTGTTTTTGTAAAGCAGACATATATTTTATTGTTTGGAAAAATGACAAGATATGTCAGATTCATGTAGAATGAAATCAGACATTCGCTTGGCCTGACGAGCATGTGCTCAGGCAGTCAGACTTTCTGAGTGCGAGGGGGGTCAAAGTGTTAACCTTTTGGAGCGTGTGAATAGATTCAAGTTCTGATCTCAGATTCGCAAGCCTGGCATGGGTGCGCACACGCAAAAGATTCGGGAATTCCCCAAGGGACGTGTTAAGTTTTGATTGGTCTGGGGAACAACTTACTCCACCCCATCACCTTCCAATATAAGCAAATGCCCAAGCCGAAATTAGCAGATCTAAGCCGCATATAAAGAGAAACACACCCCTCTCTCCATCTCGGCCGCCTTCGTGGAGAACGAAGAATAAGATCTTGCCTGTTTCTGGTATAATCGAACTGAACAATTGTACATCATATGTAAACACCTGTAATTTTCGTGAATTAACTTTTTAGTAGACTAGAATCCCCCGAGTCTGATATTTTTAATTGCATGAGAAGTTAATTGATTTTTAGTGGAAATCGACATGAAGCCTGGGACCCTGAGAATTTTGTTAAGCGCCCCGGAGAAGACGATCGTCAGCCGTTACAGTTTCGACAGGGTCAGAAGCTATCTGCTGACTTAAGCCGGGAGGCTTACACAAGGATTGAGTACTGCTGCCACATCTGGGCAAGAGCTGCTAAAAAACCTCATCCTGCCTTGACAGAGTACAAAATAGATTTCGAAGCTTAGTGGGGGATGCTGTTTTCTCTTCCCTACAATCTCTTTCCCACAGAAGATACGTTGCGAGCCTGTCTTGGGGTAATCGTTATGTCCATGGCAAGTGCTCGTCTGAGATCCAATCTCTGATCCCCCCTCGCCAATCTTTCATGAAAAACACCCGTCTAGCTGAAACCACTCTCAATAATTTTCTCCACTCTTTATCTGTGCCTAAATCAAAACGTAGATTCCATGAACAAAGCTTCTTTCTTAGAACTACACGCCTGTGGAAACTCTCTTCCGTTTGCCTGTTTCCCACCTGACTACAACTTGGATGTCTTCAAGTCCAACATAAACAAATTCCTGATAAACCGCCCCCTTAAGTAATCCAATTTATCAAATCTTCATTACTAACGATTACTACGATATTATCCCATTGATTACTGTACACGCAATAACCCTTATCCCCGAGTGGCCTCCGGGCCTTGATAAGTGTTGACTCCCATGTAAAAAGAAAAGAGAAAAGCCGGGCTAAACTGCTAGTATAATATAAAAATGAATACGAAATCTGTATATCATATGCAAGCGTATTTTACGACTGGGCAATGCCGGACGGCCTGCTAGTATTACTGTAAACGTATGTTTTGCGTAGTTGTTAGCATTAGCGTAATTGTATGCAATGGCAATCAATCGATCGTCTTGAGAATTCTTTTCGAGTTTTGATTTGTTTCCTTCAACCGTCTCTGTTAAACGTCGCTGTCGGTATGTCCTCGGGCGTCGTCTACATGTTGGTCGATATGAAATGTAAAGAGGTCTTTCCGTCCGATCTTTTGACGCGTAATGGATTCCATAGGAAGATGTCACCCACAGGTTCTGGTTTACTTCCCCATCAGTGAACATCCAGCTGAAACCTGAACTATATCTCAGATGGGAGGAACTTATTTAGGATCGCGGTGGAATCTATCTTGCTCGCTTGGACACTAACGAAACTATAAGAAACATTACTCCACGGAACATACACAAGGATTATATGAGTGGTACTGGTGTGATACTGTCAACTATTCTCGCCCAAACATGTTTTTTTCCCTACGTGCTTGGCCTTCAGGTTAAGATCAAAGTGGAGGGCCTAACTAACCGGGGTTAGCTTTTTTTTTTTTTTTTTTTTTTACCCCCATGTCCCTCGACGCAAATGAAATTTTTTTAATATTCTTATCTTTTTTGTATTTATTGATATAAATAAAAAATGTTTTAAAATTGGGTTTAAATAGGACCCCTTCCCACCGCACGCACATAAATACAAATCTAAAAGGGTAACCATGATAAAAGATGCTGGCCGAGAGAAAAATCTTATAAAATTTCCAATAGAGACGAGATGGATCAACCAACCTCACCATCCCCCTTCTTTTTGAGTTGGCCTTGTGCCTAAGATTTTTGTTCATTTTCCCAATTGTATTTTTTTTTCCTGTGAATAAAAAATTTAATATCTCAAAGTGTAGTATCTGTTCTTCAGATGCTTCACTTCAATTTCTTACTCTCTTTCGCTGGAGGAGCAATTCTTCGCGACTGAGACAATTTTTGATTTTTGTTCCTTTTCTCCACGTTAAAAAGAGAGGCATTGTAAATAGGAACACGTTAGGAAATAAAATGAAAGAGGAAAAACAACTGCAACCAAAAAATAAAAAAGAAAATATGTTTATCAGCAAAACAAAGGTTATAGAAAGTGAAGTTAATAGAAAGACAATAGGGAAGAAAGTTGTTCATCAAAACACACAAAAGAAAGCTGTAATAGGATTGTTAATCAAGGTATGGCAGTAACTGTTACAAAAGATCGGACAAATATTTAAACTTAATTTACTTACAGTTTTAGGGGTGATGGTGGATTTGGTGACAGTTTACGACATATAGGGACAATTTACGGACAGTATCGAGTTCGCAACAGTTTGAGACAGTTTCCTCTTTGGGAGAGTTTAAGGTAGGTTTCGGCTTGGAGCAGAAGGGAAAATGAATTTATCAACCGACTGACGAACATAGCGATATAAATATTTGAAGATATAAAGAACTTGAAGCATAAAAACTGTTTCCAAAATAACTGGATTCACATTAATTAACCGAAAAAGGTTTGATATGCCGCAAAACAAAACAACCAAACTTAATCAAAATGGACTGTTCTCGCTAACGAAAAATCAACTTTATTACTTTTGAATTTGTTGTTCTTGAATCAAATTCTCACCCTCGACCTGACAAGTTTCAATAATTTACTCTTTCAATTTTTTAAATTAAGAAATATAATGAAAATTTGTTAAAATTTTAAACACATAAATCATTACATTTCAAAACTGACTTCGTTACATTTATAAAAATATATTTTTCCGAAAGAATAAAGAGGATATTTATCTTTTCTGTTGTATAAAAAGAACTTTGTCTCTGCGTGTGTGCATGTGAGTTCGTTCTTCATGGACTCCTAAACGGCTATGCTGATTTTTATGAAATTTCACACAAATGTGCTTTATGTATCTGGTAGTGTTCTTTGATAGGTATTGTATCGGAATGTCTACAATAAGCATCGATAATCGGTAATCGAAAAGAAATTCAATAAAAGAAGGAACAGGCGATTTTGACCAAAGTAAACACCTTTTACAAACTAACCTCTCACAAGCAGAAAGATTCGGCATCTGAAATGAAGAGTAGAGTCTTTGATATGACAGGGTCGCCTTCGAAATTATTATTTTTTATTTAGAGCGCAATTGAATCATGAGACTTGTCTTTTGCATTTGAAACTTTAATTCACGCCGTCTATAATATAAAATAATTTTATAAAATCAACAGTAGGTTCTATACAGTGCAATGTAGACTACACTGTACTGTGGACAAAGTCACTGCGGGGAGGCATGTGAAGCTTTCCCCCGGTGCCGCGCGGTGGGTCCCAGACTAAGACAGGCAATAAATCGATTTGATTGAAAAATATACGATTTCGCCGATTTTGATGACTATAAATATATGGAAGTTTAAAACATTCGTTGATCATCATTCAATCCAGGGTAACCTCGAATATCTCTGCTAGTTGCTTCATGTATTTAAATTGTGACAGCTTTTTAATACATAAATAAAGAAGGGAAATATTGGTTTTTATTATCTTAATAATACTTGATTCGCAGTAATAACATTTACATAAGAAGAAAAGATCGTTTTTTATATACTAACAGTTCAGCTCAGCTTTTCCCGGGCCCTATGTACTGTTCATAACTTTATGTGCATATGAAAAAGTGTGCATATGTACGGTAATGCCTTTCTATATAAAAGGCTTCCTTAACTACTATGGAGAAAAGTTAGAAGAGACAGCAGAGGTCAAAGATTTTTTTAACTTTGAACCCTATTTTGACCCCTTAGGCTAAAAAAAAATTATACAATTTGATCAATGTCCAAAAAACCTATATCTAAAATTTCAAGTGTTTAGACCCAAAATTGGTGGAGGAGTTTGGTAGAGTCCTCAAAGGTCAAATCATTTAAATTCGACCCTTTAACAGCCAAATTTCTGGCCGAACACCGATCAAAACGATCAATACGCCTTATGTCAAATCTCGAGTATGTACACCAAAAATTGATAGAGTTATTTGGTAGGGAAATGTACACAGACAGACACACACACACACACACACAGACATTTTCACGTTTATAGATATACTAACATTTAAGCCCGATGTCGCCCGGGTATTTGGAGGTGCATGTTGGGAATAAAAAAAAGCGGTCAATTTTTTTTAATTTGATCCCTATTATGGCCCCTTTACATTTAGTGTTTTGGGCTCACATCAGGTTATTAAGTTAGATCCATGTACAAGGAACCTATATCTAAAATTTCAAGTGCTAGACCCAAAATTGGCGGAGGAGGTTGGTAGAGTTCTCAATGGTTAAATCGTTGAACTTTGACCCCTTAACAGCCAAATTTCTGGCCGAAAACAGATTACAAAATTTTCCTAAATCTCAGTACCCTGTATGTCAAATTTCGAGTCTGTAGACTGAAAATTGACAGAGTTATTGCGTAGGAAAATGTACACAGACACACACACACAGACACACACACACACACACAGACACACACACACAGACACACACACACAGACACACACACACACACACACACACACAGACACGTTATTTTTATGGATATACTAGCATTTCATCTCGGCGTTGGCCGGGTGTTTTGATGTGTATGTTGAGCAAAAAAGAAAAAAAAATGTGGTAGTAGGAAGTAGGAAGGCAGGCTCAAATCCGTACCGCCAAGGAGGAAAAGAACGGGGAAAAACCTGACGTCTTCGCTGTTACGACCACCACTAAACCGGAAGTGACGCAGGTTTTAATAATGGCTAGACAATCGAAAGGAGAGGATGACTTTCAAAAATATCGGCGAAAAAAGCGACCCCCTTATAGAAAAGTGCCCTGTTGAAGGTGAAGAAATTAATGTTTGTAGCCAATGTTTCGATATTTGTCGTCTGAAAGGTCGAACTTTAAGACGATACTGATCCTGGTAAAATTCGTCGCCTATGTCGAAAGTTTTAGGCAGACATGCAAATATACATACATACATACATACATACATACATACATACATATATTTGTAGCTAAACGTTTTCGACCCAAACTGATGAAAAAGCTTGCTCTATCTCTGAATACCCTTTATGTAAAATTTCAAATGTTTAGACCAGGGATTGTCTGAGTAATTTGGTAGAGACTGCAGAGGTCAATTTTTTAGAACTTTGACCCCTACTATGACCCCTTAAAATTTATAGTTTTGGGCTCAAATCAGGTTATTAAGTTAGATCCATGTCCAAGGAACCTATATCTAAAATTTCAAGTGTTTAGACCTAAAATTGTCGGAGGAGTTTGGTAGAGTTCTCAGAGGTCAAATCGTTGAACTTTGACCCCTTAATAGCAAAATTTCTGTCCGAAAACGAATTACACAGATTTTCCCAAATCTCAGTACCCTTGCTAGTCTGTAGACTGAAAATTGACAGAGTTATTGCGCAGGGAAATGTACACAAACAGAAACACATACACACAGGCACGTTCACTTTTATATATATATATATATATATAGATACATTATTAAAACCTAATTTTACTTATTTTCACCTCAACATAGGTTACTGTGAATTAAAGAAACACGTCTACAGGGACACTCTAAGTAGGGAGTTGAGCAGTGATATGTTTATTCACATACATTTATATTACTGTATGTTAGTACAGTCGGAGAACAAAACATAAGAAGAAAATTCCAAAGTCAAGCATTTCGAGGAAGAGACGATTAGGGTAACAAGCTCTACAGTGACGGCGTTAGATTCTTTAGTTTGTTGGTTTAGTCGGGAGTATCTACGTTAGAGGACACTAGTACAACGAGTTCGTTGGAGCACACCTCATTTATGTACTTGTAAACAAGCGCAGGGATACAACGTTGCGGCGATAAGATAAAAATTTGGACTTGGTTGACAGTACGGGACCTATTGCATTATAAACTCTTTTTGAGGCCCCTAGTCCAATAGGAAGAGACTAGTGGTTGAAGTCACGGGCAAAACTTACATGGATTTATTATTTTAAAAGAAATAGTATGCGTAAAAGTAAATTATACAGATAGTTGAAGAAACAGTTGGACTTCCAACGGGATCTTGATAGTTTGAATGATTTGCATAAAGCGGACAATGTGTGGTTTGGATCTTGTTAAACGTTCACTGGGTGGACGAGTCTAACTATAGTGACAGCAGGAAGATGACGGTGGTCTAGTGATTAACGAGGCGGGCTAACCAGGGTATTCCAAGTTCCAACTCAGTCTCTTCCACAGAAACACTTTCACTGAGGATTATCCTTCTAGAAAGAATTCTTAGCAGAAAGATACCGGGGAAACGAATGCCACCAAAGTATCATGAATGATGCTCAACAAACAGCAACAGCAAAGAACACGTCTATCTCTCTTTCTCTCTATCTCTCTTTCTCTCTATCTCTCTATCTCTCTTTCTCTCTTTCTCTCTATCTCTCTTTCTCTCTTTCTCTCTTTCTCTCTCTTTCGCCAACAAAAAAAACCAACAAAAAACAAAAACAAAAAAACAAAACAAAAAACAACAGAACTTCTATGAACAAAGTTTATATCCCAAATCATACTTTCTGTGATGATTTTCCCAACCGATGGCAATATGATCGTCTTCGAGTCTAATGAAAACAAATACTCGTAGAGCTGCCTTCTTAATCTTCTGCTAATTATAATCGTTGTTTTCACTCCTCTTGCGGCAACGATCATCTTCCAACCAACAATCATTCAACTTTTATCAACATGTGACCGAGACTTAAATGGTGTATACCATGAGTATAAAGCATAGTGGATAGAGTACTTGGTACATTTAGTTGTAAGTTACACTCTTCTGGAGGTATAAGGTTCAATACTCAGTGGGAGCGACATTAAAATACAATTATAGAATTATTATAAACTTCTATCCAGTCATGGTGGATTGACGGAAGGAAATCATGCCATCTCCGTAGATTGACTAAAGGATTCTTTTCTAAATTTCGTGCAGTTTACAGTTTGACGGAAAGATACCCTGGTGCGACAGAAATATTCCCGAGTACGACAGAAAGATCCTCGGATTTGACAAGATACACCTGAAGAAGATCGGAGGTTACATCGACCGATACATTGCGCGAATAACACTCAAGATAAGAACAGTTGTTCGAATACTCCAAATAATACGAATTATCAATCCTCGTGTCAAAAATTCAAAAATAACACAATACATACAAAATACAATAAGCCGCTGATGATTTAGAAGAATTACCGCGGATTACTTGGATGGTTCGCCAGAAATAAATATTCCAAAGTTACCCTCATAAATAGGATGAGATTTGGGCGTGCAAAACAAAACTTATGTTTACATGTTGTTGTTGTTTTTTTTATCCTGTTACATTCATGTATGTTAGGATTAAAGAGAAAATCTTACCAATGGGCAGACAGATCGTCATTTCCCTGAAACAAAAGTTTTTCTGTCAAAGATTGGGGAGAAGATGATGAACAAAAGAGAAAGAAACGAAGAGAGAGAGAGAAGGAGTGGAAAGAACGTAGGCGGAAAGAGAGAGGTGGAAAAATTAGAGAAAAAGGGGATGTAAAGAAATGGAGAGAAAGATAGAGAAAGAGGAAGTAGAGAAGGGGGAGAGGACGATAAAAAAAGAGAGAAAGCGAGAGAAAGAGAGAGAGAGAAAGGGGGAGAGAGAGAGAAAGAGAGAGAGAGAGACAGACAGACAGACAGACGGACAGGATATTGTGCCAACAAAAACACCGGAAGCGGGTCTAAACAAAAAGGTTTTTGCTTCCATTGATGGATGGAATCTGTCGAAAGAAGCCGACAACAGATGTTTGACAAGAATGACCGGACATGACACTTTTGACCCAAGAAGCCGCACCGGAAGCGGAAGAGTTCGATATCTTCTGTTTCAAAAGCAGAAGAGAATATACGGA
>NC_136504.1:42398407-42473407 GCF_053919585.1 Euprymna scolopes | reverse complement strand
CAGTTGTTACGTCTCTCACGTGACTGTCTTCTCGAACGTGCTCACGGAAGTCAATCAGGTCTCTAACGTGATCGTTTTCTCGAACTAGTTCTCTCATTTCTATAGTATTCTGTTTCTTTACCGTGACGTCATTTCGCTCACGGCTCGGTATTTTCATAGAGCTGTTCGCATTATAAGTTCAGGCCTTAAATTTTTTTTTTTTTTTTTATAAATTTGTCCATTTCTTCCTTGTGTCTACTTTTATATTAACATTCTTTCGCTTGTCTCCATGTTGAATGTTATCTATGTCCTGCTTTGCAGCTTTCACGTCGTTCATGTAATGAAATTGGTAACATTAGTATGAAACGCCAAATCTCTTTTTTCTTTCAGGGCTGAAACGCAATTACAATACTTTTTTTTATTATTGTGGGAGAAGATAAAAATAACGAAAACTGAACATTCTGTCACCTTTTATTACACACACGCGCGCGCGCACACACACACATACACACACACACACACACACACACACACATATATATATATATATATATATATATATATATATATATATACTAGCAGGAAAACCAGACGTTGCCCGGGATTGAATAAGGCTCAACAATTTTTCACTTCTCTGCAACCTCTTTTCCACAGAAGAGACGTTGCGAGCCTGTCTCTGTTTTATCGTTATATTTTCATGGCAAGTGCTCGTCTGAGCTCCAATCTATGCTCCCCTCGCCAAACATTCATGAAAAACACTCGTCTAACTGAAACCGCTATCAATAAATTCCCCCACTCTTTGTCTGCGCCTAAACTTAAACGTAGATTCCATGAAAAAAGCTTCTTTCTTAGAACTGCACGTTTGTGAAATCTCTTCCGTTTCCCTGCTTTCCAGCTGGCTAAAATCTTGTCGCGTTAAAGTCCAACGTAAACAAATTCTTGATGGCCGTTCTCCTTAAGTAATTTAATTTATCAAATTTCTTCAATTAACGGTTACTATTCCCATCGACTACTGTACACTCATTAATCCTTATCCTCGAGTGCCCTCCGATCCTTGATAAATGGTGACTACTTTGTAAAAAACAACAACTTTTATTGTCATCGAAATCGATAAAATTTCCCATTTTTCAATCAAAGCGATTGCCTGATCTAGTCGGGGACACACCACAGTACACCGGAAATAAGCTTTACATGCTACCCCACAGTGACTTAGTCTATAATACACTGTAGTTTATATCGCACTGTATAGAACCTAGAAAGGCTGATTTTATAAAATTATTGTTATTTAATGGCTTCAATTAAATTTTAAAATGAAAAGAAATTATTTTTATTTAATGGCTTCAATTAAATTTTAAGAAACAATGAAATTATTTTTATTTAATGGCTTCAATTAAATTTTAAGATGCAAAGAAATTATTTTTATTTAATGGCTTCAATTAAGTTTTAAGATGCAAAGAAATTATTTTTATTTAATGGCTTCAATTAAATTTTAAGATGCAAAGAAATTATTTTTATTTAATGACTTCAATTAAATTTTAAGATGCAAAGAAATTATTTTTATTTCATGGCTTCAATTAAATTTTAAGATGCAAAGAAATTATTTTTATTTAATGGCTTCAATTAAATTTTAAGATGCAAAGAATGTATTTTATTTAATGGCTTCAATTAAATTTTAAGATGCAAAGAAATTATTTTTATTTAATGGCTTCAATTAAATTTTAAGATGCAAAGAAATTATTTTTATTTAATGGCTTCAATTAAATTTTAAGATGCAAAGAAATTATTTTTATTTCATGACTTCAATTAAATTTTAAGATTGAAAGAAATTATTTTTATTTAATGGCTTCAATTAAATTTTAAGATGGGAAAGTTAAGTATCATGGAACAATTGCGATGTAAGCACACACCTTCATATTGAACGCGTTCATGTCTTATGAATTAAACTACCGTTGATTTAATATGCTAGTTCCTTCTGTTTGTGCGGTGATAACTCTTTTAAAATGCGCGTATAATGTTAGATAATATCAGAGTGTTAAGTTTGGTCAAAATCAGACTGTTCCATTTTTAATCGGATTTTTTCGATTATCGGCTTTTGACACTTATCGGAAGCATTCCGAAAAATTTCAGACATATTAAATAAATTTGTGTGAAATTTAAATAAAAAAAAGTCGGCCCAGTTGATAGGAAACGAACTCTCTCACACACAAGTGCCATATATATTTTTTTTCAACCGACAGGTATTCAAGCTATTAAGTGAAGCCCTCCATTATTTTGTTTGAAACAAGCTGATGATTTGAGCACTGTTACGACGGGCGGGTGTGGATTTAATACACACACGAGGAGAAATATTTACGGCTCTGTTTCGTGGTCCGATGGTGAGAGCTGCCGACTGTCTAGCCGCACTGATGAGTTGTGACACAACGAAACAGTACTGTATGTGGATGACAATTAATACATATAGCTTGACTGTTGTTAGGATTCGAACCCCGAGCCTTACGTATTTCAGTCCAGCGTCTTAATCAATTACGTTATGATGCCATAGACAATTCACTGTTTAATTTTTATCGTTTATCTATTTACGTAGTTTTTGTTGTTGATTTTTAAACGATATTGAGGTTAACGTCTACATTTTAGAAATCCGGTACGTGTCCTAGTGTGGCCTGGATGAAATGTAAAATAATGATTTAACTATTAAAAAATATATAAAAATCATGATGGTAGTTCCCAACTTCTTCTTCTTCTTCTTCTTCTTCTTCTTCTTCTTCTTCTTCTTCTTCTTCTTCTTCTCTCTCTCTCGTTCTCTCTCTGTGCGTGAAGCATGAATTCCACCCACCCAAAAGGGCATAAAGGTAAAAAAAAAAAATGTTAGAAAATTAATCCATTATTATACTAAAAGAATAAATTTGCTCATCATGATGTCACCGTCTTAAGTTTTAATGTTATGACGTTATTTCCAGCAGACATTTAAAACTTAACAAACATGGTATATGTCTTGATTTCGATTCAAGCTGATGGTACCCAAGTCATATTTGTTAAAAAAAAAAACTTTTCAAATAGCTACCATATAAACGGTACAATATACTAATCAATCAAGTATTGGCTATAAAAAAATAAATACGAAATCTGCAAGAATTAAAATATATTAAAGCGTATCACACGGGGAAAGAAGAACTCTACTATATACTAAAATATAATAATTAAATAATATAATGCTAAATAAATAAAATAAATAAAAAATATAATATGAAAATATAATTATCAACAGATAATTGGCTTCATAAAAATAAACACGTATCTGCATACATTATCATATCATATTAGGCGTATCTTATGACCGCAAAACGTCGAGCGCCCATCTAGTTAATTTTTAAATTTTCTGACGCAAAATTGAGAAATCCTTATAGACTCCGAAACGGATGAACAGATTTTGTTTAAAGTCATCTATAATATAAATCTCACCTGTCGATTAAAATGTATGTATGTACGTCTGCCTGAACCTGTCGACAGAGGCGACCGATTTTCACGAGATCGGCATCATTTTGAAGCTCAACGTCTCGAACGACAAATATCGAAAGATTGGCCCAAAACAATAATTCTCTCACCCTCAACTGGGCAGGTTGTTTTTTTTGCGAGCCATTTTTGCAATGAGGGGTCGTTTTTTTTGCGAGCCATTTTTGCAAGTCATCGTATCGGTTAGATTGACGTTGTCTAATTTTTACCCTCCGAACTTCTGGTTGTGTCATGGAGTAGCGGTAAGACGTCAGATTTTCTTTTGCTTTCTTTTCCGCCTTCGCGTCACGGGTTCGAGCCTGGCTGCCTACTATCAATTTTTCTCTTTTTTTTTTTGTTGCTCAACACAAACCTTCAAACACCCGGGCAACGCCGGGCACCCAGGCTAGTTCACTCATATATGCAAACTTACAGGTAAATATCCGCCTATTTTGTAAGACAGTAAAAAAAAAAAAACTCAAACAATATCGAAAAATTAGAAAAACTCGTCAATTATTTCATGCAGACATGTGGTTTTATTTAAAGGTCATATAAAAATCTTCGCTACGACGCTGAATCTTAAATGGACATGCGCAAACGCGAGTTTCTGACTTTATTTTTTAAATAGATAAATTTACAATGCGATAGCGCTGTTAGAATCTTACTCCGGTGAATAGAGTGTTCGTATACGATCTTATGCTTTTTTTTTTTATATATAAACCTTTTTGCTTTTTGCTTACAAAATTTTGTTTTCAGTTTCGCTTCTAACTGATGCCACCCAAGTCGTTTTTTTTTTTTTTTATCGACCGGACAACGCCGGGCGTTTCCCGCTAGTAATAGATAAATGCTAAGTATTTGTTAATTTTTTAATCCCAATACAACTTTAATTAATTGGTCACACCCTTAAATGTAATTTACATTTCCGAAAATAGTCTTTGCGATGCGATTCCATCAAGCACACTGAAACAGCTCTATATTTAGAAATTATCGGTAATTTTATTGGAATCGAGAATTTAAACATGAATCGGTGATTGTGCAATAATCGAGAATAGAGAACAAATTAGGTTATTGTATCGGAATCGGGAAATGTATCGGAATCATCCCATTCCTAATATATATATATATATATATATATATATATATATATATATATATAAATGTTTGGATGTACAGAATTTATATACAGTTTTAAATAAAATAGGCGGAAGTTTCTCTAGAGCTCTTTCGGCTATCATCTCATCAGGAGAAAATCGATAGCGTAAAAAATAATATTATGTCAAAAGTTTAAAGAGTTCTAATGGGGAACTATTGAATGTGCCAAAAGTACGGGGACAACTAAAATTAAGTTTATTAACGTTTAATGACGATCAAAATATTGGCACAACGAAGGGGGGGGGGAGCGGAAGAAAAGATTCAAAGTTCCCCAAAGAGAAACAATGCGTTTACTGTTTCCTTTGCCGGCACAAAGAAGGCTTACTGACCGCAATAGAGACAGGCTCCAAAATCTTTAAATGGTTTCTGGAGTCCGCTCTATGTAGCACCTCGAACCATTCTATTTTATATCTATCGGCACA
Organism: Euprymna scolopes; assembly: GCF_053919585.1. Lineage (NCBI taxonomy): Eukaryota > Metazoa > Mollusca > Cephalopoda > Sepiida > Sepiolidae > Euprymna > Euprymna scolopes. The sequence continues at coordinate 42,468,365 of NC_136504.1, read as the reverse complement.
GCACGGGTTGTCAACCAAATGCTGGCCGATAGCAGAGTTCAAGGCTGCAAAAGGAGGGAGACTATCAGATCCCATCCTCCCTTGTCTGATCTTCGATGGAACATGCTGGTTTATACGAGTCAAAAGATGCAAGGATGTTCGCCCAACATAACCAGTATCGCACTGGCATTTGAATTGATATACAATATTGCTATTTTGGATGTAAGGCAAACTATCCTTGCTAAAAGAAGGAAAAGCAAGTCTCGTAGTATATACCAAACGCAAGGACACAGAATAAAAGCAGTTGTAAATACTTTCCAAACAGATTCGCAGAAGTATTTACGGTTTTGCTCGGGACCTATGTAATATTCATAATTTATTTGCATATTATATATATATATATATATATATATATATATATATATATATATATATATATATATATATATATATATAAGGTTTGACTCATTTCCCGGTAAGCTACTTTGAAATTTCAAGTGTTTAGACCCAACATTGGCGGAAGAGTTTGGCAGTGCCTGCAAAGGTCACCTCTTTCAACTTTGACCTCTTGGCAGCCAAATGTTTGCCCCAAAACTGATTAAAAAGCTTGATGCGTGCTTAAATACATTTTATGTTAAATTTCAAACGTCTAAACCCAAAATTGGTTGAATAGTTTGCTAGAGACCGCAAAGGTAAAATCTTTGGAACTTTGACTCTTTGGAAGCTAATCTTCGTCAAAAACAAATTAAAAAGCTTGCGCTATGTCTGAATACACTTTATCTAAAATTTGAAATGTTTAGACCTAAAATTGGTTGAGTAATTTGGTAGAGACCGTAGAGATCATTTAAAAAAAAACTTTGACCCTAATTTTGACCCCTTAAGATTTTTTTGTCCTGAAATCAAATTAATAAATTCAACTAATCTAGATCTATAATTTCAAGTGCTCAGACGCAAAATTGGTAGAGGAGTTTGGTAGAGTTTTCAAAGATTAAATTGTTGAACTTTGACTCTTTGACAGCTAAAATTTTAGCCAAAAATCAATTAAAAGATTTTCCCAAATTTCAATACCCCTTATGTCAAACTTCGAGCCTGTAGACTGAAAATTGACGGCGTAGTTTGGTAGCGAAATGTACATATACAGACACAGCCACACAGAGATAATTTGACTTATATAGAGAGAGAGAGAGAAAGAAAAAAAGAGAGAGAAAGAGAGGGGGAGAGAGAGAGAGAGAAAAAGAGAGAAATGAAATGGCTGTTCTACCTACTTGACAGTCTTCTATTTGCCAAAATGACAAACGAGTCACGGGTCAATGATTGGTACGTGAATCCTTCGGGTTTGAAAAAAAAAAGACAAACAAAAAACAAATGACGAGGGCTTCAGGGAGAAAAACACCTGTTTTCGGCGGGAGACGACATGACGATTTTTGCAGTCGTTCAGTATATAACAATACATACCATTATTTTCAAGAGACCTAAATCAATATATATATATATATATATATATATATATATATATATATATATATATATATATATATGTATGTATGTGTGTGTGTGTGTGTGTGTGTGTGTGGTTGTGTGTGTGCTGGTGTGTGTGTTAAATAGAGGGTAGCACGGTTTCTACATATTTTCAGAGATACAATGTTTCCCGCAAATTATGAATTTTTTTTCAAAACTGAAATATATAACATTAATCTGAAATTCGAAACTGAAATATGGTTGTCAAAATAATAGCTGAAGATAGCCAAACATACACACAATAAATAAACATGGATAATGAAAAATATTAAGCAACAATAACTGTTGGTAGCTTTACTTCTTTAACACACACACACACACACACACACACACACACACACACACACACACACACACACACACACACACACACACACATATATATAATGTAGCGCCATTAATTAGTAAACTTCTATTAAAAGAACATAATCTATCTTTACATCATCAACGCTCTGATCCCCATCTGGCATCAATTGAAATGGATAGTTCTCGTCTTGGGGAGGCTTCATGTTTTGACAAGCTTCTGGGTTTGACCGTTACCCCTGATCTGAAATGGAACACGTACATCAAGTCTGTTGCCCAGGTCGCTGGGAAAATGGTGGGATCCTTCTACCACACCAAAATATATCTCACTACTGATGCAATTCTCTATCTATATAAAAGCCAAGTACGTCCAAGGATGGATACTGCTGCAATATATGGGCAAGAGCTGCTAAAAACAGCCTATACTGCCTGGACAGAGCACAAAATAGACTTCGTGGGGAATGCCATTTTCTCTTCCCTGCAATCTCTCTCCCACAAGAAGATACGTTGCGAGCCTGTCTTTGTTTTATCGTTATTTCCATGGCAAGTGCTCGTTCGAGCTTCAGTGCCTGGTCCCCCCTCGCCAATCTTTCACGAAAAATACCCGTCTAGCTGAAACCACTGTCAGTAATTTTCCCCACTCTTTATCTGTGCCTAAATCAAAACGTAGATTCCATGGACAAAGCTTCTTTCTTAGAAGTTCACGTCTGTGGAACTCTCTTCCGTTTGCCTGTTTCCCACCTGACTACAACTTGGATGTCTTCAAGTCCAACACAAACAAATTCCTAATGAATCACCCTCTTAAGTAAGACACTTTATCAAATCTCCAATACTAACGATTACTACGATACTATCCCACTGATTACTGTACACGCAACAACCCTTGTCCCCGAGAGGCTTTCGGGCCTTGATAAGTGGTGACCCCCATGTAAAAAAAAGAAGCAAACTTCTATTAAAAGAACATAATTTAATTGTAGTCATAGGTTAACCCTCTCACGCATAGGTTAACGCCTCCTCCAATAATGAATGCATAAAATCTTAATCAATAAAGTGCATAACAAAAACACACGCATTTCATTTGATTTACAGCCCTATATTTGAATTTTAACGGACATATTTTTTGTTCCAGAAAGAATAGTAACTGAGTTATAATTTTTTAAAAATACTACAACGGATATATGAAGTTATTAAAAATCTCTCTCCCCCCCCTCTCTCTCTCTCTCTCTCTCTCTCTCTCTCTCTCTCTCTCTCTCTCTTTAACAACGCAAGCTCACCCTTTTTGATTTTTTTTTTGGAGGGGGGGGAATTTTCAACGCCTTTTTCCGTTTCTAAAATGGAACAGTGTCACACTTTTCACAAGAAATTTTTTAAATATTTGTTCTGGTGTCTCTGTTTTTTCTTTATTTCATTTATCCAGAGGAAGTCTCGAAATGAAGACGAAATGTTGATGAACACATAACTCGGTTTGTTCCTATTTATTTTTTTCTCTCTCTCTTGCTCTCTCTCTCTCTCTCTACACACACACACACACACACACACACACACACACACACACACACACACACACACATATATATATATATATATATATATATATATAAATTGCAGGTTTTATATTTAAATTTTTGCAGTAAAATATAGAATTTTCATACCAAAAATATTATTTGAACAAGGAATACACTATATTTAAAATATTTTCCTTAATTTTCGATCTAAGGCTTATGTAGACAGAAGAATGTCATTAGCAAAATATTTATTATGGATAAGTTTGCTTTTTAGCACATACATTGAAAATATATGAAAGGTAAACATCTTTTAAAGAAACATAATAAAGAACAACAGAAAAATTGAATTGTAACAATAGAAAGAATACGTATTTGAGGCAACCGATTCGAGTGGTGCACCAGAAATAAAGATGGATGTTGTCTTGTTTTATGTTCCAAACTGGTAAAAGATTCCAACACTGAAGGTGTATTCCAAATTTGTCGAATCCAATGTCGAGAATGAAAAGTAAAATTCCATAGTAATGGTAGACTCTTGGAGGTAATAAATCCTAGTTTTTGTTCCTATACAGTCCGTAGAAAAAGTCCTATTTTTATATGGTAAATTCCAACCGGTTTATGTGAATTCTCCAACTAGCAAAGACAGTCATGATAAATTTAATATAATTGGATGTTAATCAGGTAAAAACTGTTATATTTCTAAAAGTGAAAGTTTAAAAATTCTTTAAACACAGAAAGCTCTTTTTCTTTAATTAGTGTTCCAACCCCTATTAAATAAAGGCAAAAATCTAATATTCCGATTTATAGATATGCTAAGCACACGATTAAATAAAAAGAGAATAGAAGAGGGAAAAAGAACTGACATAAAAGATTTTCATCTTTAATATATTTTCAATGTATGTGCTAAAAATCAAAATTATGTCTATCCATAATAAATATTTTGCTAAAGACATTCCTCTGAGGAGATGAGCCTACATCAAAAATCCATGGATTAAGGAAAAAACTTAAAATGTCAGATGTTCCTTATTACAATAATACATTTTCGTTTTGTAAATTCTATATTTTACTGAAAAAATTTAAATATAAAACCTACAATTTTTAATTTGCTCTATCTAGATATTGAGCAATTTTATTTGGCTAAGATTGTCTTATATAAAAAATATTTCCGCATAATATTTAGTAAGACTGTGAACCACAAAATCAATTATCTGTGATTTAATTAATTTCGTTATTGTGATATATATATATATGTGTGTGTGTGTGTAAATATATATATATATATATAATATATTTTTAGTCATCGACATACAGTCCTGTTTCGTTGTATCACAACTCATCAGTGCCGCTAGACTAGCATCTCTCCCAAGCCAAGGATTGAACCTAGAACCGTCGTGTTGACAGTCAGCGGTTCTCCCACTCGACCATGGAATTGACGCCCGTAAATAACTCGTCGGAATGTATATTTAAATAGACACCCGCCACTACCTTTATAGTGCTCAAATCCTCTGTTCGTAAATAAACAAACAACGAGCTTCGCATTATATATATATATATATATATATATATATATATATATATGATATGATATATATATATATATATATATGTATATATATATATATATATATATATATATATATATATAATTATTCATACAGCAATTTCAGTAGGAAAATTTAAGTAGGGGAGGTGAATGCGTAATAGAACATAAGCACACAACACAAATTTAGCTTGATCTCATTATAAATGTATTACAGTCCCTTATTTATGTTTCCATTTTTTTCTTTTCCCTCTCACCTTCCTACATATTATATATCTCTTTCGTTCTTTCTACATCAAATGCCTCTTTGTTTGATCCATATATCTCTCTCTCCTAACCTCTAAATTTTCTACCGTTTCATTTTCTCATATTTTCCTCTCTTTTTAAATAAAAACGGGTGTAAATGTGTTCATTTATTCCAGTCAAAACCTCGACCAGATCTTCTGATTTGATAAAGCCCTTCCGGGTTAAAATTAATTTATAATGAAAAGCAGCTAAGTTTGCGCTGAGTTTTTATGCTTCAAACACACACACCCACACACACATGCACACACACACACACACATATATATATATGTATTCTTGTCTGTTTGTTTATTAACAATTTGATGAATATATACAAAACGTTTCTTAGTTTAATCTTTCATTTATATCCATATATAGTATGATTTTTGCAAAATATATAATTAAGGGGGCATCTCATTTGCATATTACATTTAGAAAAATCGATTTTACTAAATAGCGGTATCTTAGTTAATGTTTCTAGCGAAAGAATTCTTTTAAATGTTCTATTTTTAATTGTTATATAATAAACTTTAAACAACAATTATATTGATAATATATTTAATTTAATTTATTTGGAATTATTATTTCCAATATCGACTTTTAAAAAAATTTTTTTAGAGTTATTTTCCCCGAAAAACTTCTTAACATTAATAAAACTCTCACTATTAATACGTAGAAGAAAGAATCCGCCATCCTCGAATGTAACATTTGCTTAAAAAACCTTATTTCGCAGAGTTTCGAAAAATGCAATTCTTCTCATCAAAGGAAACAGGTTTGCAAAATATACATATAAAATAATTTTGTAATCTCAATAAATTACTAGCTGGAGAAATAATTCCGTGTAGATAGAAAAATGTTTGGCTTTTATTGTTTTTTAAATATTCAAACAAAAAACTGAAAAGATTTCATTTGTTTTGGTTCTGTTATTCTTTAAACTGATATACAGAAATCGATCATTTTTTATGATGTGACTTAGCGTCGTTTAATACCTAAAAACATGAAAAAAAACGCCCTCTCTCTAAATTCCACAATCTAAACTTTTTTCTTTTTTCACGTTAATCTCATCGATTACAAACTTAACTTTCTAATTAAAAAAAGGTAATTTTTACGACGTAACTCAGCGTCGTTTAACTCCTATAACAAAAATGAAGATCTACTTTGGGGGGGGGGCTAATACGTTTAAACAGCCCTTATAAATAATATGAAAAAAGAAATTTTGAAAAATTAATATTTTAGATTGGGGATCATTTTTCTTTATAAATTTAACGTAAAATGAACACCCACTTTTTGGCCACCAATCGTTCAGCGAGACATGTCTCCTCTGGCATTTTCTCAAGTTTCATTTATTATTTCTATTGACACACGACGGCCCTTATTCATGACATTTTATATTTAGCCATCAATCTCTAGTGTTATGATTTCCTTAATCTTCCCACACCTTTCATCATCCCTCACAGATTTCCTGTCTTCCTTGCATCTCCTATGCCACTCCAAAACTGATGGTCGATCCATCCAGGATGGTCCAAAAATAGTTTGAAACATTCCAAACGTTTCTGTGGCATTTTTTCCAAGCTTTAAACATTATTTTATTGCATATCGTTCCTCTAAAGTGTATATACGTCCAAATGACATATTTGAAATTAACCAGTTATGAAATTAGGCTTTAGTAGGGTGTATTCCCATTCCTACTGTAGCTGTTCATTTGAACCTGAAATCAGAAACAATTCTCAGTCATTTCATAAGATGTATAGCAATAACATACTGAATTTTCGAGAGTCTATGACAATGTTAAATTACTATACAAAATTATTGAAACTTATTGAAGGCACTGTATATATATATAGAGCTAGTTAATAATTTATCAAATATATATGGCGATTAAGCTACTATATATATATATATATATATATATATATATATATATATATATATATATATATATATATATAATTGAAAAATCAAATTTTCAAATGAAAAATTTTAAAATCCTGTAAAGAAGGTAACAGAATTTTTAATTATTCGGCAAGGAGTACAGATAAACTCGAAAAACCTTATTTCGCAGAGTTTCGAAAAATGCAATTCTTCTCATCAGAGGAAAGAGGTTTGCAAAACATACAATACATTTTGCAGATTATATATATATATATATATATATATATATATATATATATATATATATATATATCAATATAATATATATTAATTGTCATCAATTAAATGTAGACATGTTATCTCCATGTCTCTATGCTGAATTTCACGCAATATTTTTGGGTCAAATGCAAAATGTTTACACATGGCCAAGTGTTGAAAGAAAAACTACAACGGATTTTTAAGTAAATGTTACATCCGAGGATGGCGGATTCTTTCTTCTTTGTATTAAATGTTGCCTTTGGCGTCGAAATTATGAAATAGGACAATAATTAACTGCCATTGGTCATCCTTGTGTGTTTGACCCCATCCAGACCTGTCTGTATGCGTTCTCATTGGTCACTGAGAAACACATATGGTCAGCTCTCCCACGCCAATCAGGGCTGATCACAGGGAAAAATAAAACGAGGAAGAGAAAGAGAGAAAGTTTTGTTATTCATATATATTGTCACGTGGGATGATTGCAATCGAGGATTTGCTTTCTTTCTTTTTTTCTTTTTAATCCTTCCCCCCTCTTCATTTCATCATATTCTTTCTTTCTTTTCTCTAATTTTTTGTTCTTTTCCTTATTTACTTTCTTTTTCCTTCAATTTTTTCGCACGTCTTTGACACTTTCTTCTCTATTTTTGGTATCCCGAAAAAAAGAGAGTGGACCTGTAAATTCATACTTGTTCATTAGTCCATTAGTATGTTCGTCTGTCAGCACTTTTCTGAATAGCTACGCCTTGAAATGTTTTGAAATTTTGCACAAACATTAAGCATGATATGAGTAAAACAAAGTAAGAGAACAGATTTTTCAGGACAATTCCGGTTGCCCCCCCCAAGGGGCGTCTTTCGGGTTAAAATGGCTAAAATTCACACTTTTTTGATTATTAAAAAAATAGGATTTTTATAAAAACTTTCCGAAAAGTTGTAACTAATTTTTATATAATTTTGTTTGTCTATACTTCGCAATAACTCTTGGGTGTGCCTCAGGGGCTCTTTTAGGGCTAATAAAAACACTTCATTTTTGGGATTATTTTACCATATTTGTCCAAAAATTTATGTGTATGTCTATTTAGCAGTTTTGCATGGTGCTGAACACAAATGTAAATATGTTAAGGCCTTGGGGACTTTTGAGGCTAAATGAGAGGGGGTGCCAAATGATGGACTTAGTCATTTTTTTTTTTGCATGGTGCAGAACTAAAATTTATATATGCTAAGGCCTAAAACTGCACCGTTTGTTCATTTTCACTAAGATTTGACGTCCCCTGGCGACTTTTGGGGCTAAATGGTGAACCTAGTCATTTTTTTATGCCTCGTTCACTGTGCACTCACAGGGGACCATGCATGTTTCACTTCTTTTTCTTTTTTTTTTTCGTCTTGTTTCATTTTTCTTTTTTTGTCATTTCTTTCTTTCTTTTTGTCGTATCTTTATTTCTTTTGTTTCTGTCATTCTTTTATTTCTTTTTTTATTATACGGCATGTCTCTCTTTCTTCCCTAATTACTTTCTTTTCTTTGTCTTTCCTATTTGTCATTCTTTATCTAAATTTTCATCGCGATCCCCCGTCCATCTTTTCCCCCGTAATGTCAACTCTTTCCTCCTTTTAACATCCTTCTTTAACTGCGTTATTTCTAATGTTCTATCTCTTGCAGATTATTCAACCCTAAAGGCGTTTTTGATTTACTTTCTTCAAATCAATCACCCTGAAGAAGTCTTTTAATTGAAGACGAAACGTTGATGAACTTATAAATAATTGATGTTTTTCTTTGTATTACAACGTATAAGTATGTACCTGATTTCCTTTATATGTATACTGCATGTAAAATCATTAAAAAGAACAAATACATTTTAATAATGTTTGTTTTGAATATGTATAAATATTGTGTGCTTCTGCGGCGTAAAGGCGAATTTCAGAAATGTAAATATATTGAATTTCAAGTAAAACAAATTGTACTTACGTAATTGTTATGTCGCAAATATTAACATATCCAAATTAATTATTAATAAAAGAAAAAGAAATTACTGAAATCGCGCGATATCAGGCGAAATCTAGAGATTTGGCTAGATTTAGCTAGATTTGGCTAGATTTCACTATATTTCGCTAGATAAAATAAAAATAAAAGTTGATAGGGGAGCTAAGTAAGTTCTGGATTTCTGAAAACTGAGTTAGTTCCCCATTTTCTTACGCCACGTGACGCAAACGCAATTCCAAATGTCGGACACATTTGTTGCTCGTGTAACCGTTATCGGAAACTGTTTTTTCATTAATAGCTATTTTCTATCTGATCACTTTCCGATTTAAAGATCAGTATACATAGAAATTTGGACAACTCGTGTAGATTATATCTAAATGAGAAATTCGAAATCTGAAACTTAAAAGATTCCCCAGACTAATTCAACAGTAGAATCGAAATAGGAAACGCCTGCATGGACATAATGCATTTTATTTTAAGATGAGAATACATAAAAAGAAAATTATCGTAATAATAATAATAATAATAATAATAATAATAATAATAATAATAATAATAATAATAATAATAATAATAATAATAATCACAGCTAACCATAGGGTGAGTATAAAAGAGAATGAGAAACGGAGCAAATACACAGAACTAGCCAGAAATTTAACAAAGATTTGGATGATGAAGAAAATCAAAATAGTACCGATAATAGTAGTAACACTAGGAATAATCCGAAAAAAACTTTGAAAAAAGAATGGCAGAAATTGGAATCAAAGGAATGGCTGCAAAGATACCACGACTAACGATAAGGAGAACGGCTGAAATATTAAGGAAAACCATTGAATGCGAAGAACAATACACATGAACCACATGCGTGAGCCAGACAAACTGCTGCAGGGGCAAAACATGAAGAAGCGTTACAGGAATGAAGGATGAAGAATACTGAAGCTGCATATCAACAAGTTCTACATTCCCATCACGCATCCCCTCCCCTTGTCCCGTCATGCCCCCCCCCATAAAAAAAGTGATACCAAATAGCCGAGAAGGGCCAAGTAGGATGGAAAGACCGAGGAGAGAGCGCTGGCCAGACCTCCGCTGGACAAGCGCGATGAGAACTGGGACCTTGGGAAGGCTTATTGCCACTCAAATTCCAGTACAGACCAATGGCCGCTGCTAGCGAGGAATCAATGGTGAGAGGCTGTTGCAATAACGCAAATTTGATTGTAAATGCTATTGAAGGAGGTGGAGAGTGCTGGACGTCTGGGGAGACTTTTTTCCCTCAGCTTCCAGGGAACACCGCAGATTTCCAATCAGATCTTTGATGACCTGTGTGAAAGCTCCATATGAGGCAATAATAATAATAATAATAATAATAATAATAATAATAATAATGCAGGATTACCAACAGGTAAAAAGTACTCCAAAAACTCTAAAACAAGATCACTTTTAATTCGTCAAATTCGTTAGTAAGGATGAATCAACCCCTTTTAAACTAAACAGTTCGAATTCGATTTAAATGTATTGACTGAAGATTTTATCGATTTTCAAGTTCATTCTTGGCATTAGCAAATAGCTTCAGATCCACAATATTCCTTAGGTTGCTTATTCTTTTTGTAAGTAAAATTTTATCCAGATTAACTCATCCTAGATATTTCGTGGAGTGTCATCATGCCTATGTTTTATGACCATAGGTTGGTAAACAAGGGCGAACATTATATTCTTGGTCTTATATTAATAACCCGGTTGACAAGTTCACTTTCTCTCGCCTTCCTCTGATTCAGGCAATCACCTGTGGTTCACTCCACTGTCTTCGAGTTGGTGGACGCATTTATTAGGTGTGGACGAGTTCATTCGTTGGTACGTATATTCCCCAACACCCCCTTATAAACCTTTTACTATGTAAATGGGCTTCTTATTTCTCTTTAATATGTTCTTATTTCTTCTTATTTCTCTTTAATATGTTCTATGTTAAGGTAACTTTCGTTGTTCAGGCGTATGTTGAGTGAGATCGATATCAAACGTCTCGGAGTCGAATTCGATCGGCTCTTTCACAAGTGCTCGACTGAGTTTCAATCTATAGCCCCCCTCGCCAAACTTTCACAATAAACACTCGTCTAGTTGAAAACACTATCAATAATCTCTCCCACTCTTTAACTGTGTCTAAACCTAAACGTAGATTCCATGAACAAAGCTTTTTTCTTAGGACTACACGCCAGTGGAACTGTCTTCCGTTTTCCTGCTTTCCAGCTGACTACAATATGGTTGTCTTCAAGTCCAACGTAAACAAGTTCTTGATAAACCGTTCTCCTTAAGTTAACAAATTTATTGAATTTTAATTACGGATAATTGCTATATTGTCCAATTGACTCCTGTACACTTTAACCCTTATCCTCGAGCGGCCCCTGGGCCTGATAAATGGTGATGCCTATGTAAAAAAAAAAAAAAAAAAAAAAAAAACACTGATCCCGCGTGTTGATGGGCTATATTTCATACTGTTTTTTGAATTGGTTAATATGTCTATTATGCGAATGTTTTTGTCCTTGGATTATATAAAACCATATGGTCGATCCTCACAATGTATATCTTTTGAGAATTGAAAAAAAAAAAATTCTGACTGAAAAGAAATCGTTTTATTGGCATTGTTTCATGTAGTATCCGTAAGAATTCGGTAAAGCAATCAATTACTTTAAATCAACGAACCCAAAGACAAGTAATTCGGGATCAATGAACTTAGATAGAATCCCGCTTGTAACAGTCCATCGAAGGAAGGGTGATACTGCCCCAGGGGATTTCAACTAGTACCGCCACTCTAATGAACTGTCTATTCTGAGAAGACGCTGGGTAAAACGGTCCGACGGGGCTTCCATATTGTAGAAAAATCGTTTGGCTACTATTTATTTGGTGAGCGTAATATTCATGAATGACGTGGGCTGTAGGTAGATAATGTCCACTTACGGGGAAAAACTGAGTTGCGCCTGATACGTGTTACAGTGTAACTGAACTTTTCTTTACCTGGTAATAAATTTCCCGTAGTCGCGTGGCCACTTATGACCGAGTTGGTTGGAGATAATATAATGATTTAAGGCTAGCGATAGATTACCCAGCCTGTTGTTGGTTTCTCGGTCCCTGGACGGGCGCCGTTTTCGGTAGCGGAGAGAATGATTTTGTTTAGTCTTTCGCGTCCTGGAACAGGGACTTTTTTCCTATTAATTTGTTATTAAGATCTTGCCCATGCGTTGTCGTATTTTTTAGTTTTTAGTTTTGATTGATTCCATAATTTAAACTGCTTCATCCAATTTGACTTAAATGGGTTTACAGAATTTCTATGGCCGAAAACTTTTAATTTCTTTGTGGCGTTATTTAATGTTTCCGGTAGCGTTAATTCGACTTTAAACTTAGTGTTCTCTCCCGTTACCGGGCGGGCTGTTTTGTCTGTCTTTTTCATCCTTGTTTTTTTTTTTTTTTTTTTTTTTTTTTAAATTGTCTCCATGTTTGAAGATTGATGGTTGAGATGATCAAACCTGAGTCTAATTGCAGTTTAACGGTTTTGTTTTGAATGTTGAGAACGACTTATTTTCGTAGATTCTTATCTTTCTTTCATTTGATCTAGCTTGTTTTACTCTGTTTTTATTGTTCCTGCTGTTTCTACAGTACACCGCTTTACAATGGTTACAAATCTTGTTTCGGTATTGTATGTTTTTGATTATTAACGAGGATACGACCCCAATGATTTCAACGATCTTATTTATAACTACAATTAGGACAATCAACTAATGACCTCATTATAAAAATATCGAATTTTGGATTAAAGTCAGTTCGCTGTCAACCCTCATCTTGAAACAACTGAATCGTGACTACATTAATTCTTCGCCACCATCTTTGTTAATAAGACTTACTCAACAGTCGAGATCGTGACTACATTGATTCTTCGCCGATTTGATTTAGTACCACCATCTTTGTTCAACATAATATCTCAACACTTAACGGTATGACGCCCAATGTTGTGCCCCGCTGCAACCACATAGGTTTGAGGATATTTTTACTTTTGAATGGGACAATTATTTTACTCTTATGAATTGACACAGTTTTTGATTTCTCTACTTTTACCAGACTTGTTTTTAATTCTTTAAGTATACGATACGTCAGACTCCTTGATATTTCTGGAATTGTATTTACCCGTTGGCATTTTCCAGCGTGCACGTTTTCAACGTGAGGTCTGATTTACTTTCTCGTCTCGATAGCATTATGCGTCTTATCTCCCTGTTTTTTATTGGAAACAAACCCTTGGGCGAATATCAATCATTTGAAGTCATCAGTTGATAATCCTGACAATCGAAAGTCAACACGATGCTTATTTCCAATTAACACAAATAGAAAATTGTCATTTCGTTCTGACAAGTTAATACATTTTCATCTTTTACGAAATTAAGTTGTGTTTGAACTAAATATCTCCAACAAAATTGTTATTGCTTTAGAGAATCGTAATTCGCTTGTTTTCTTTGATAGAATATAGTCGACAAATTTTCTATACGCTCCTGTCCAAAATTTTCTTAAAAGTAGGCGAACCTTTTAGCGTCCGACCAATCCTCGCAGTGTACCGTAAAACTAAAATAGAAAGCTTCAAATGTTTTCTTTTCGTCCAGAAGATAATTAAATGTTTCAATAGAATTACAAATCGTTTACATGATCGACTTGAGGGAGCGATTAGCCTCCCATTTGGGAGTTTGAGACCCCCTGGGACCTGAGGAAGACCGGGTAAATATGTTAAGATTGTCTAATTGAATCCCGGACAACGGCAGGTATCAAAATTACTTGAAATAAAACAGATATATTTTATTGTTGAACGAGATTTGCACTGGTTAACCTGGAAAACATCCGTTCAAATTAGCTCTCTGAATTATAGGGTTAGACTCTGGGGTCGTGTGAAATTGATTTCATTTTGGTCTATGATTTACAAAACTCTAGACTATTCCTGAAATGCATACACGCAATTTGGGTCTGGAACTAACAGGGGGAAACGTATCGCCTTTTGGTTGGGTGGATCCTCCGACCCACCCTGTGACCTTTCAATAAAACGCCAATACCCGCTCGAAACAGACAGATTTTGCGCCGAAATCTAAGAAGAAATAGCTCCTAACGCCTAACGACTCCCCTCTCCGCTATTCTGATTAGCAATCCAGTGACGAAGAAAGAGAGATTTTTGAAATTTGAAATGTTTTAATAACTGAATGTTGTACATATGTAAAAAAGATCTGTAACTTTTGTGAAATTAACTTTTAGTAGATAGAAACCCTGATTTAGCCTGTCTTCCTTTCTGACGCATGCAAAGCTTCGCTTTTTGCTTTCAGCAGAATTCTACACAGAATTAACCTACTATAATAGTCATCAATAAATAAATTAATAACCTACTATAATAGTCCGGAAAAAATAAATCAATAACCTACTATAATAGTCCGCAATAAATAAATCAATAACCTACTATAATAGTCCACAATAAATAAATCAATAACCTACTATAATAGTCCGCAATAAATAAATTAATTACCTACTATAATAGTCTGCAATAAATAAATCAATAACCTACTATAATAGTCCGCAATAAATAAATTAATTACCTACTATAATAGTCTGCAATAAATAAATTAATAACCTACTATAATAGTCCGCAATAAATAAATTAAAAACCTACTATAATAGTCCGCAATAAATAAATTAATAACCTTCTATAATAGTCCGCGATAAATAAATTAATAACCTACTATAATAGTCCGCAATAAATAAATTAATAACATACTATAATAGTCCGCAATAAATAAATTAATAACCTACTATAAAAGTCCGGAATAAATAAATTAATACCTACTATAATAGACCGCAATAAATAAATTAATTAATAACCTACTACAATAGTCCCCAATGAATGAATTAATTAATAACCTACTATAATAGTCCGCAATAAATAAATTAATAACCTACTATAATAGTCAGCAATAAATAAATTAATAACCTTCTATAATAGTCCGCGATAAATAAATTAATAACCTACTATAATAGTCCGCAATAAATAAATTAATAACATACTATAATAGTCCGCAATAAATAAATTAATAACCTACTATAAAAGTCCGGAATAAATAAATTAATACCTACTATAATAGACCGCAATAAATAAATTAATTAATAACCTACTACAATAGTCCCCAATGAATGAATTAATTAATAACCTACTATAATAGCCCGCAATAAATAAATCAATAACCTACTATAATAGTCCGCAATTAATGAATAATTAACCTACTGTATATTCCTTGCCTTTCTACTTGTGTGGTGATAATGAATTGAATCAAAGTTTAAAATAAAAACAAACAAGTAAAATTTATATATATATTATATATTTCAATTGTTTCTTTCTTTTCATCTTTATTTCAATTATTTCTTCCTTTTCATTTATATTTCAATTGTTTCTTTCTTTTCATTTATATTTCAATTGTTTCTTTTCATCTATATTTCAATTGTTTCTTTCTTTTCATCTATATTAACATTGTTTCTTTCTTTTCATCTATATTTCAATTGTTTCTTTCTTTTCATTTATATTTCAATTGTTTCTTTTCATCTATATTTCAATTGTTTCTTTCTTTTCATCTATATTTACATTGTTTCTTTCTTTTAATCTATATTTCAATTGTTTCTGTCTTTTCATCTTTATTTCAATTGTTTCTTTCTTTTAATCTATATTTCAATTGATACTTTCTTTTCATCTTTATTTCTATTGTTTCTTTCTTTTAATCTCTATTTAAATTGTTACTTTCTTTTAATCTTTATTTCAATTGTTACTTTCTTTTTATCTATATTTCAATTGTTTCTTTCTTTTCAACTATATTTCAATTGTTACTTTCTTTTCATCTATATTTCAATTGTTTCTTTCTTTTTATCTATATTTCAATTGTTACTTTCTTTTCATCTTTATATCCATTGTTTCTTCCTTTTCATCTATATTTCAATTGTTTCTTTCTTTTCATCTTTATTAAAATTGTTTCTTTCTTTTCATCTATATTTACATTGATTCTTTTTTTCATTTATATTTTAATTGTTTCTTTCTTTTCATTTATATTTCAATTGTTTCTTTCTTTTCATTTATATTTCAATTGTTTCTTTCTTTTCATTTATATTTCATTTGTTTCTTTGTTTTCATATATATTTCAACTGTTTCTTTGTTTTCGTATATATTTCAATTGTTTCTTTTTTTATATTTCAATTGTTTCTTTCTTTTCCTCTATATTTCAACTGTTTCTTTCTTTTCATTAAGATTTAAATCGTTTCTTTCTTTTCATTTATATTTAAATTGTTTCTTTCTTTTCATCTATATTTCAATTGTTTCTTTCTTTTCATCTATATTTCAATTGTTTCTTTCTTTTCATTTATATTTCAATTGTCTCTTTGTTTTCCTTTATATATCAATTGTTTCTTTCTTTTCATTTATATTTATATTGTTTCTTTCTTTTCAACTATATTTCAATTGTATCTTTGTTTTCGTCTATATTTCAATTGTTTCTTTGTTTTAATCTATATTTCAATTGTTTCTTTTCATCTATATTTCAATTGTTTCTTTTCACCTATATTTAAATTGTTTCTTTCTTTTCATTTATATTTCAATTGTTTCTTTCTTTTCATTTATGTTTCAATTGTTTTTTTCTTTTCACTTATACTTCAATTGTTTCTTTCTTTCCATCTGTATTTCAATTGTTTCTTTCTTTTCATTTATATTTCAATTGTTTCTTTCTTTTGATTTATGTGTCAATTGTTTGTTTCTTTTCATTTATGTTTCAATGGTTTCTTTCTTTTTATCTATATTTCAATTGTTTCTTTCTTTTAATCTTTATTTCAATTGTTTCTTTCTTTTCATCTATATTTCAATTGTTTTTTTTTATTTATATTTCAATTGTTTATTTTTTTCCATTAATGTTTCCATTGTTTCTTTCTTTTCATTTATGTTTCAATTGTTTTTTTCTTTTCATCTATATTTCAATTGTTTCTTTCTTTTCATCTATATTTAAATTGTTTCTTTCTTTTCATCTATATTTCAATTGTTTCTTTCTTTTCATCTATATTTCAATTGTTTCTTTCTTTTCATTTATGTTACAATTGTTTCCTTCTTTTCATTTATATTTCAATTGTTTCTTTCTTTTCATCTATATTTACATTGTTTCTTTTTCATTTATATTTCACTTGTTTCTTGTTTGCATTTATATTTCAATTGTTACTTTCTTTTCATCTATATTCAATTGTTTTTTCTTTTCATCTATATTTCAATTGTTTCTTTCTTTTATTTTATATTTTAATTGTTTCTTTCTTTTCATCGATATTTCAATTGTTTCTTTCTTTTCATCTATATTGCAATTGTTTCTTTCTTTTCATCTATATTTCAATTGTTTCTTTCTTTTCATCTATATTTACATTGTTTCTTTTCATCTAAATTTCAATTGTTTCTTTCTTTTCATCTATATTTACATTGTTTCCTTTAATCTATATTTCAATTGTTTTTTTCTTTTCATCTATATTTCAATTGTTTCTTTCTTTTATTTTATATTTCAATTGTTTCTGTCTTTTCATTTTTATTTGCGTTGTTTCTTTATTTTATCTATATTTTAATTGTTTCTTTCTTTTAATCTATATTTTAATTGTTTCTTTCTTTTCATCTATATTTCAATGGTTTCTTTCTTTTCATCTATATTTCAATTGTTTCTTTCTTTTCATTTATATTTTAATTGTTTCTTTCTTTTCATCTTTATTTCAATTGTTTATTTCTTTTCATCTATATTTCAATAGTTTCTTTCTTTTAATCTATATTTTAATTGTTTCTTTTCATGTATATTTCAATTGTTTCTTTCTTTGCATCTATACTTCAATTGTTTCTTTCTTTTCATTTATATTTTAATTGTTTCTTCCGTTTCATCTTTATTTCAATTGTTTCTTTCTTTTCATCTATAATGTAATTGTTTCTTTCTTTTCATCTATATTTTAATTGTTTCTTTTAGTCTATATTTAAATTGTTTCTTTTTTTTCATCTATATTTCAATTGTTTCTTCCTTTCATCTATATTTCCATTGTTTCTTTCTTTTCATCTATATTTCAATTGTTTCTTTCTTTTCATCTATAATTCAATTGTTTCTTTCTTTTCATCTATATTTAAATTGTTTCTTTCTTTTCATCTATATTTCAATTGTTTCTTTCTTTTCATCTATATTTCAATTGTTTCTTTCTTTTGATATATATTTAAATTGTTTCTTTCTTTTAATCTTTATTTCAATTGTTTCTTTCTTTTCATCTGTTTTTCAATTGTTACTTTCTTTTAATCTGCATTTCAATTGTTTCGTTCTTTTCATCAATATTTCAATTGTTTCTTTCTTTTCATCCATATTTCATTGTTTCTTTCTTTTAATCTTTATTTCAATTGTTTCTTACTTTTCATTTATATTTACATTGTTTCTTTTCATCTATATTTACATTGTTTCTTTCTTTTCATCTATATTAAACATTGTTTCTTTTCATCAATATTTCAATTGTTTCTTCGTTTTCATTTATATTCCAATTTTTTCTTCCTTTCATCTATATTTCAATTGTTTCTTTCTTTTCATCTATATTTCAATTGTTTATTTTCACATATATTTCAATTGTTTTTTTTTCATCTGTATTTCAATTGTTTCTTTCTTTTCATTTATATTTCAATTGTTTCTTTCTTTTCATCTATATTTCAATTGTTTTTTTTCATCTGTATTTTAATTGTTTTTTTCTTTTCATTTATATTTCAATTGTTTCTTTTCATATACATTTCAATTGTTTCTCTTTTTTCATCTATATTTCAATTGTTTCTTTCATTTCATTTATATTTCAATTGTTTATTTCTTTTCATGTATATTTCAATTGTTTCTCTCTTTTCATCTACATTTCAATTGTTTCTTTTCATTTATATTTCAATAGTTTTTTTCTTTACCTCTATATTTCAATTGTTTCTTTCTTTACATTAATATTTCAATTGTTTCTTTCTTTTCATCTATATTTAAATTGTTTCTTTCATTTCATCTATATTTACATTGTTCTTTTTAATTTATATTTCAATTGTTTTTTTCTTTTCATCTATATTTACATTGTTTCCTTTAATCTATATTTCAATTGTTTTTTTCTTTTCATCTATATTTCAATTGTTTCTTTCTTTTCATTTATATTTAAATTGTTTCTGTCTTTTCATTTTTATTTGCGTGGTTTCTTTATTTTCATCTATATTTTAATTGTTTCTTACTTTTAATCAATATTTTAATTGTTTCTTTCTTTTCATCTATATTTACATTGTTTCTGTGTTTTCATCTATATTTCAGTTGTTTCTTTCTTTACATTTATATTTAAATAGTTTCTTTCTTTTAATCTATATTACAATTGTTTCTTTCCTTTCATCAATATTTCAATGGTTTCGTTCTTTTCATATATATTTACATTGTTTCTTTCTTTTAATGTATATTTCAATTGTTTCTTTCTTTTAATCTATATTTACATTGCTTCTTTTATCTTTATTTCAATTGTTTCTTTCTTTTCATCTATATTGCAATTGTTTCTTTCTTTTCATCTATATTTCAATTGTTTCTTTCTTTTAATCAATATTTCAATTGTTTCTTTTCATCCATATTTACATTGTTTATTTTCATCTATATTCCAATTCTTTCTCTCTTTTACTCTATATTTCAATTGTTTCTTTCTTTTCATCTATATTTCAATTCTTTCTCTCTTTTACTCTATATTTCAATTGTTTCTTTCTTTTCATCTATATTTCAATTGTTTCTCTCTTTTGATCTATATTTCAATTGTTTCTTTCTTTTCATCTATATTTCAATTGTTTCTTTCTTTTGATCTATATGTAAATTGTTTCTTTCTTTTCATCTATATTTCAATTGTCTCTTTCTTTTCTTCTATATTTCAATTGTTTCTTTCTTTTAATCTATATTTTAATTGTTTCTTTCGTTCCATCTATATTTCAATTGTTTCTCTCTTTTAATCTATATTTAAATTTTTTCTCTCTTTTCATCTATATTACATCGTTTCTTTCATATCATTTATATTTTAATTGTTTCTTTCTTTTCATCTATACTTCAATTGTTTCTTTCTTTTCATCTATATTTCAATTGTTTCTTTCTTTTCAATTATGTTTCAATTGTTTCTTTCTTTTCATATATGTTTCAATCGTTTCTTTCTTTTCATCTATATTTCAATTGTTTCTTTCTTTTCATTTATATTAGAATTGTTTCTTTCTGTTCATCTATATTGCAATAGTTTCTTTCTTTTGATTTATATTTCAATTGTTTCTTTCTTTTCATTTATATTTCAATTGTTTCTTTCTTTTCATCTATATTTAATTGTTTCTTTCTTTTCATCTATATTTCAATTGTTTCTTCCTTTCATCTATATTTCCATTGTTTCTTTCTTTTCATCTATATTTCAATTGTTTCTTTCTTTTCATCTATAATTCAATTGTTTCTTTCTTTTCATCTATATTTCAATTGTTTCTTTCTTTTCATCTATTTTTCAATTGTTTCTTTCTTTTCATCTATATTTCAATTGTTTCTTTCTTTTGATATATATTTAAATTGTTTCTTTCTTTTAATCTTTATTTCAATTGTTTCTTTCTTTTCATCTGTTTTTCAATTGTTACTTTCTTTTAATCTGCATTTCAATTGTTTCGTTCTTTTCATCAATATTTCAATTGTTTCTTTCTTTTCATCCATATTTCATTGTTTCTTTCTTTTCATCTATATTTCAATTGTTTCTTACTTTTCATTTATATTTACATTGTTTCTTTTCATCTATATTTACATTGTTTCTTTCTTTTCATCTATATTAAACATTGTTTCTTTTCATCAATATTTCAATTGTTTCTTTCTTTTCATTTATATTCCAATTTTTTCTTCCTTTCATCTATATTTCAATTGTTTCTTTCTTTTCATCTATATTTCAATTGTTTATTTTCACATATATTTCAATTGTTTTTTTTTCATCTATATTTCAATTGTTTCTTTCTTTTCATTTATATTTCAATTGTTTCTTTCTTTTCATCTATATTTCAATTGTTTTTTTTCATCTGTATTTTAATTGTTTTTTTCTTTTCATTTATATTTCAATTGTTTCTTTTCATATACATTTCAATTGTTTCTCTTTTTTACTCTATATTTCAATTGTTTCTTTCATTTCATTTATATTTCAATTGTTTCTTTCTTTTCATGTATATTTCAATTGTTTCTTTCTTTTCATTTATATTAGAATTGTTTCTTTCTGTTCATCTATATTGCAATAGTTTCTTTCTTTGGATTTATATTTCAATTGTTTCTTTCTTTTCATTTATATTTCAATTGTTTCTTTCTTTTAGTCTATATTTAAATTGTTTCTTTCTTTTCATCTATATTTCAATTGTTTCTTCCTTTCATCTATATTTCCATTGTTTCTTTCTTTTCATCTATATTTCAATTGTTTCTTTCTTTTCATCTATAATTCAATTGTTTCTTTCTTTTCATCTATATTTCAATTGTTTCTTTCTTTTCATCTATATTTCAATTGTTTCTTTCTTTTCATCTATATTTCAATTGTTTCTTTCTTTTGATATATATTTAAATTGTTTCTTTCTTTTAATCTTTATTTCAATTGTTTCTTTCTTTTCATCTGTTTTTCAATTGTTACTTTCATTTAATCTGCATTTCAATTGTTTCGTTCTTTTCATCAATATTTCAATTGTTTCTTTCTTTTCATCCATATTTCATTGTTTCTTTCTTTTAATCTTTATTTCAATTGTTTCTTACTTTTCATTTATATTTACATTGTTTCTTTTCATCTATATTTACATTGTTTCTTTCTTTTCATCTATATTAAACATTGTTTCTTTTCATCAATATTTCAATTTCATCTATATTGCAATAGTTTCTTTCTTTTGATTTATATTTCAATTGTTTCTTTCTTTTCATTTATATTTCAATTGTTTCTTTCTTTTCATCTATATTTAATTGTTTCTTTCTTTTCATCTATATTTACATTGTTTCTTTCTTTTTATCTATATTTCAATTGCTTCTTTTCATTTATGTTTCAATTGTTTCTTTCTTTTCATCTATATTTCAATTGTTTCTTTCTTTTTATCTATATTTCAATTGTTTCTTTCTTTTCATCTATATTTACATTGTTCTTTTTAATTTATATTTCAATTGTTTCTTTCTTTTCATCTATATTTACATTGTTTCCTTTAATCTATATTTCAATTGTTTTTTTCTTTTCATCTATATTTCAATTGTTTCTTTCTTTTCATTTATATTTAAATTGTTTCTGTCTTTTCATTTTTATTTGCGTGGTTTCTTTATTTTCATCTATATTTTAATTGTTTCTTACTTTTCATCAATATTTTAATTGTTTCTTTCTTTTCATCTATATTTACATTGTTTCTGTGTTTACATCTATATTTCAGTTGTTTCTTTCTTTACATTTATATTTAAATAGTTTCTTTCTTTTAATCTATATTACAATTGTTTCTTTCCTTTCATCAATATTTCAATGGTTTCGTTCTTTTCATATATATTTACATTGTTTCTTTCTTTTAATGTATATTTCAATTGTTTCTTTCTTTTAATCTATATTTACATTGCTTCTTTTATCTTTATTTCAATTGTTTCTTTCTTTTCATCTATATTGCAATTGTTTCTTTCTTTTCATCTATATTTCAATTGTTTCTTTCTTTTAATCTATATTTCAATTGTTTCTTTTCATCCATATTTACATTGTTAATTTTCATCTATATTTCAATTCTTTCTCTCTTTTACTCTATATTTCAATTGTTTCTTTCTTTTCATCTATATTTCAATTGTTTCTCTCTTTTGATCTATATTTCAATTGTTTCTTTCTTTTCATCTATATTTCAATTGTTTCTTTCTTTTGATCTATATGTAAATTGTTTCTTTCTTTTCATCTATATTTCAATTGTCTCTTTCTTTTCTTCTATATTTCAATTGTTTCTTTCTTTTAATCTATATTTTAATTGTTTCTTTCGTTCCATCTATATTTCAATTGTTTCTCTCTTTTAATCTATATTTAAATTTTTTCTCTCTTTTCATCTATATTCAATCGTTTCTTTCATATCATTTATATTTTAATTGTTTCTTTCTTTTCATCTATACTTCAATTGTTTCTTTCTTTTCATCTATATTTCAATTGTTTCTTTCTTTTCAATTATGTTTCAATTGTTTCTTTCTTTTCATATATGTTTCAATCGTTTCTTTCTTTTCATCTATATTTTAATTGTTTCTTTCTTTTCATTTATATTAGAATTGTTTCTTTCTGTTCATCTATATTGCAATAGTTTCTTTCTTTTGATTTATATTTCAATTGTTTCTTTCTTTTCATTTATATTTCAATTGTTTCTTTCTTTTCATCTATATTTAATTGTTTCTTTCTTTTCATCTATATTTACATTGTTTCTTTCTTTTTATCTATATTTCAATTGCTTCTTTTCATTTATATTTCAATTGTTTCTTTCTTTTGATTTATAATACAATTGTTTCTTTCTTTTCTTTTACATTTTAATTGTTTCTTTCTTTTCATCTATATTTAATTGTTTCTTTCTTTTCATCTATATTTACATTGTTTCTTTCTTTTTATCTATATTTCAATTGTTTCTTTTCATTTATATTTCAATTGTTTCTTTCTTTTCATCCATATTTAAATTGTTTCGTTCTTTTCATCTATATTTCAATTGTTTCTTTCTTTTCATCTATAGTGCAGTTGTTGCTTTCTTTTCATCTTTATTTCAATTGTTTCTTGATTTTCATCTATATTTCAATTGTTTCTTTCTTTTCATTTATGTTTCAATTGTTTCTTTCTTTTAATTTATATTTCAATTGTTTTTTTCTTTTCATCTATATTTAAATTGTTTCTTTCTTTTTATCTATTTTTGAATTGTTTCTTTTCATCTATATTTCAATTGTTTCTAACTATTAATCTATATTTCAATTGTTTCTTTCTTTTCATCTATATTTCAATTGTTACTTTCTTTTAATCTTTATTTCAATTGTTTCTTTCTTTTCATCTGTTTTTCAATTGTTACTTTCTTTTAATCCGTATTTCAATTGTTTCTTTCTTTTCATCAATATTACAATTGTTTCTTTCTTTTCATCTATATTTCAATTGTTTATTTCTTTTCATCTATATTTAAATTGTTTCTTTCTTTTCATTTTTATTTCAATTGTTGCTGTCTTTTCATCTATATTTCAATTGTTTCTTTCTTTTCATTTATGTTTCAATTGTTTGTTTCTTTTCATTTATATTTCAATTGTTTCTTTCTTTTCATCTATATTTCAATTGTTTCTTTCTTTTCATTTATATTTCAATTGTTTCTTTCTTTTCATCTATATTTAAATTGTTTCTTTCTTTTCATTTGTATTTCACTTGTATCTTGTTTTCATTTATATTTCAATTGTTACTTTCTTTTAATCTATATTCAATTGTTTTTTCTATTCATCTATATTTCAATTGTTTCTTTCTTTTCATTGATATTTCAATTGTTTCTTTCTTTTAATTTATATTTCAATTGTTTCTTTCTGTTAATTTATATTTCAATTGTTTCTTTCTTTTAATCTATATTTCAATTGTTTCTTTCTTTAAATTTATAGTTCAATTGTGTCTTTCTTTTAATTTATATTTCAATTGTTTTTCTTTTCATCTATATTTCAATTGTTTCTTTCTTTTAATTTATATTTCAGTTGTTTCTTTCTTTTGTATCTATATTTCAATTGTTTCTTTCTTTTCATCTATATGATAATTTTTTCTTTCTTTTCATCTATATTTCAATTGTTTCTTTCTTTTCATCTATATTTACATTGTTCTTTTTCATCTATATTTCAATTGTTTCTTTCTTTTCATCTATATTTCAATTGTTTCTTTCTTTTCATCTATATGATAATTGTTTCTTTCTTTTCATCTATATTTCAATTGTTTCTTTCTTTTCATCTATATTTACATTGTTCTTTTTCATCTATATTTCAATTGTTTCTTTCTTTTCATCTATATTTACATTGTTTCCTTTAATCTATATTTCAATTGTTTTGTTCTTTTCATCTATATTTCAATTGTTTCTTACGTTTCATTTATATTTCAATTGTTTCTGTCTTTTCATTTTTATTTGCGTGGTTTCTTTATTTTCATCTATATTTTAATTGTTTCTTACTTTTCATCAATATTTTAATTGTTTCTTTCTTTTCATCTATATTTCAATTGTTTCTGTGTTTTCATCTATATTTCAGTTGTTTCTTTCTTTTCATTTATATTTTAATTGTTTCTTTCTTTTCATCTTTATTTCAATTGTTTCTTCCTTTTCATTTATATTTCAATTGTTTCTTTCTTTTGATTTATATTTAAATTGTTTCTTTCTTTTCTTTTATATTTAAATCGTTTCTTTCTTTTCATCTATACTTTAATTGTTTCTTTCTTTTCATCTATATTTACATTGTTTCTTTCATTTCATCTATATTTCAATTGTTTCTTTTAATTTATATTTCAATTGTTTCTTTCTTTTCATATATATTTTAATTGTTTCTTTCTTTTCATCTATATGATAATTGTTTCTTTCTTTTCATCTATATTTCAATTGTTTCTTTCTTTTCATCTTCATTTCAATTGTTTCTTTCTTTTCATATATATTTCAATTGTTTCTTTCTTTTCATGTATATTTCAATTGTTTCTTTCTTTTAATTTATATTTCAATTGTGGCTTTCTTTTCATCTATATTCCATTTGTTTCTTTTCATCTATATTTCAATTGTTCAAACTTTTAATCTATATTTCAATTGTGTCTTTCTTTTCATCTATATTTCTATTGTTTCTTTCTTTTAATCTTTATTTCAATTGTTTCTGTCTTTTCATCTGTTTTTCAATTGTTACTTTTTTTAATCTGTATTTCAATTGTTTCTTCCTTTTCATCAATATTACAATTGTTTCTTTCTTTTCATCTATATTTAAATTGTTTATTTCTTTTCATCTATATTTACATTGTTTCTTTCTTTTCATTTTTATTTCAATTGTTTCTTTCTTTTCATTTATATTTCAATTGTTTCTTGTTTTCATTTTTATTTCAATTGTTACTTTCTTTTCATCTATATTCAATTGTTTTTTCTTTTAATCTATATTTCAATTGTTTCTTGCTTTTTATTTATATTTCAATTGTTTCTTTCTTTTCATCTATATTTCAATTGTTTCTTTCTTTTCATCTATATTGCAATTGTTTCTTTCTGTTCATCTATATTTCATTTGTTTTTTTCTTTTCATCTATATTTACATTGTTTCTTTTCATCTATATTTCAATTGTTTTTTTCTTTTCATCTATATTTCAATTGCTTCTTTCTTTTCATCTATATTTACATTGTTCTTTTTCATCTATATTTCAATTGTTTCTTTCTTTTCATCTATATTTACATTGTTTCCTTTAATCTATATTTCAATTGTTGTTTTCTTTTCATCTATATTTCAATTGTTTCTTTCTTTTCATTTATATTTCAATTGTTTCTGTCTTTTAATTTTTATTTGCGTGGTTTCTTTATTTTCATCTATATTTTAATTGTTTCTTACTTTTCATCAATATTTTAATTGTTTCTTTCTTTTCATCTATATTTCAATTGTTTCTGTGTTTTCATCTATATTTCAGTTGTTTCTTTCTTTACATTT
This sequence comes from Euprymna scolopes, assembly GCF_053919585.1. Classification (NCBI taxonomy): domain Eukaryota; kingdom Metazoa; phylum Mollusca; class Cephalopoda; order Sepiida; family Sepiolidae; genus Euprymna; species Euprymna scolopes. The sequence goes on along the minus strand of NC_136504.1, from coordinate 42,441,410 downwards.
ATATTTAAAAAGTTTCTTTCTTTTCATCTATATTACATTTTTTTCTTTCTTTTCATCTATATTTCAATGGTTTCGTTCTTTTCATATATATTTACATTGTTTCTTTCTTTTAATGTATATTTCAATTGTTTCTTTCTTTTAATCTATATTTACATTGCTTCTTTTATCTTTATTTCAATTGTTTCTTTCTTTTCATCTATATTGCAATTGTTTCTTTCTTTTCATCTATATTTCAATTGTTTCTTTCTTTTAATCTATATTTCAATTGTTTCTTTTCATCCATATTTACATTGTTTATTTTCATCTATATTCCAATTGTTTCTCTCTTTTAATCTATATTTCAATTGTTTCTTTTATATCATTTACATTTCAATGGTTTCTTTCTTTTCATCCATATTTCAATTCTTTCTCTCTTTTACTCTATATTTCAATTGTTTCTTTCTTTTCATCTATATTTCAATTGTTTATCTCTTTTGATCTATATTTCAATTGTTTCTTTCTTTTCATCTATATTTCAATTGTTTCTTTCTTTTGATCTATATGTAAATTGTTTCTTTCTTTTCATCTATATTTCAATTGTTTCTTTCTTTTCATCCATATTTCAATTCTTTCTCTCTTTTACTCTATATTTCAATTGTCTCTTCCTTTTCTTCTATATTTCAATTGTTTCTTTCTTTTAATCTATATTTTAATTGTTTCTTTCGTTCCATCTATATTTCAATTGTTTCTCTCTTTTAATCTATATTTAAATTTTTTCTCTCTTTTCATCTATATTCAATCGTTTCTTTCATATCATTTTTATTTTAATTGTTTCTTTCTTTTCGTCTATACTTCAATTGTTTCTTTCTTTTCATCTATATTTCAATTGTTTCTTTCTTTTCAATTATGTTTCAATTGTTTCTTTCTTTTCATATATGTTTCAATCGTGTCTTTCTTTTCATCTATATTTCAATTGTTTTTTTCTTTTCATTTATATTAGAATTGTTTCTTTTTTGTCATCTATATTGCAATAGTTTCTTTCTTTTGATTTATATTTCAATTGTTTATTTCTTTTCTTTTATATTTTAATTGTTTCTTTCTTTTCATCTATATTGCAATAGTTTCTTTCTTTTCATTTATATTTCAATTGTTTCTTTCTTTTCTTTTATATTTTAATTGTTTCTTTCTTTTCATCTATATTTAATTGTTTCTTTCTTTTCATCTATATTAACATTGTTTCTTTCTTTTTATCTATATTTCAATTGTTTCTTTTCATTTATATTTCAATTGTTTCTTTCTTTTCATCCATATTTAAATTGTTTCGTTCTTTTCATCTATATTTCAATTGTTTCTTTCTTTTCATCTATAGTTCAGTTGTTGCTTTCTTTTCATCTTTATTTCAATTGTTTCTTTATTTTCATCTATATTTCAATTGTTTCTTTCTTTTCATTTATGTTTCAATTGTTTCTTTCTTTTAATTTATATTTCAATTGTTTTTTTCTTTTCATCTATATTTAAATTGTTTCTTTCTTTTTATCTATTTTTGAATTTTTTCTTTTCATCTATATTTCAATTGTTTCTAACTAATTATCTATATTTCAATTGTTTCTTTCTTTTCATCTATATTTCAATTGTTACTTTCTTTTAATCTTTATTTCAATTGTTTCTTTCTTTTCATCTGTTTTTCAATTGTTACTTTCTTTTAATCTGTATTTCAATTGTTTCTTTCTGTTCATATATATTACAATTGTTTCTTTCTTTTCATCTATATTTAAATTGTTTATTTCTTTTCGTCTATATTTACATTGTTTTTTTCTTTTCATTTTTATTTCAATTATTTCTTTCTTTTCATCTATATTTCAATTGTTTCTTTCTTTTCATTTATGTTTCAATTGTTTGTTTCTTTTCATTTATATTTCAATTGTTTCTTTCTTTTCATCTATATTTCAATTGTTTCTTTCTTTTCATTTATATCTCAATTGTTTCTTTCTTTTCATCTATATTTAAATTGTTTCTTTCTTTTCATTTGTATTTCACTTGTTTCTTGTTTTCATTTATATTTCAATTGTTACTTTCTTTTCATCTATATTCAATTGTTTTTTCTATTCATCTATATTTCAATTGTTTCTTTCTTTTCATTGATATTTCAATTGTTTCTTTCTTTTAATTTATTTTTCAATTGTTTCTTACTTTTAATTTATATTTCAATTGTTTCATTTCTTTTAATCTATATTTCAATTGTTTCTTTCTTTCAATTTATAGTTCAATTGTGTCTTTCTTTTAATTTATATTTCAATTGTTTCTTTCTTTTAATTTATATTTCAATTGTTTCTTTCTTTTGATCTATATTTCAATTGTTTCTTTCTTTTCATTTATATTTCAATTGTTTCTTTCTTTTCATCTATATTTACATTGTTCTTTTTCATCTATATTTCAATTGTTTCTTTCTGTTCATCTATATTTACATTGTTTCCTTTAATCTATATTTCAATTGTTTTTTTCTTTTCATCTATATTTCAATTGTTTCTTTCGTTTTATTTATATTTCAATTGTTTCTGTCTTTTCATTTTTATTTGCGTGGTTTCTTTATTTTCATCTATATTTTAATTGTTTCTTACTTTTCATCAATATTTTAATTGTTTCTTTCTTTTCATCTATATTTCAATTGTTTCTGTGTTTTCATCTATATTTCAGTTGTTTCTTTCTTTTCATTTATTTTTTAATTGTTTCTTTCTTTTCATCTTTATTTCAATAGTTTTTTCCTTTTCATTTATATTTCAATTGTTTCTTTCTTTTGATTTATATTTAAATTGTTTCTTTCTTTTCTTTTATATTTTAATCGTTTCTTTCTTCTAATTTATACTTCAATTGTTTCTTTCTTTTCATCTATATTTACATTGTTTCTTTCATTTCATCTATATTTCAATTGTTTCTTTTCATTTATATTTCAATTGTTTCTTTCTTTTCATATATATTTAAATTGTTTCTTTCTTTTCATCTATATGATAATTGTTTCTTTCTTTTCATCTATATTTCAATTGTTTCTTTATTTTCATCTTTATTTCAATTGTTTCTTTCTTTTCATATATATTTCAATTGTTTCTTTCCTTTCATCTATATTTCAATTGTTTCTTTCTTTTAATTTATATTTCAATTGTGGCTTTCTTTTCATCTATATTCCATTTGTTTCTTTTCATCTATATTTCAATTGTTCTAACTTTTAATCTATATTTCAATTGTGTCTTTCTTTTCATCTATATTTCTATTGTTTCTTTCTTTTAATCTTTATTTCAATTGTTTCTGTCTTTTCATCTGTTTTTCAATTGTTACTTTTTTTAATCTGTATTTCAATTGTTTCTTTCTTTTCATCAATATTACAATTGTTTCTTTCTTTTCATCTATATTTAAATTGTTTATTTCTTTTCATCTATATTTACATTGTTTCTGTCTTTCCATTTTTATTTCAATTGTTTCTTTCTTTTCATCTATATTTAAATTGTTTCTTTCTTTTCATTTATATTTCACTTGTTTCTTGTTTTCATTTTTATTTCAATTGTTACTTTCTTTTCATCTATATTTAATTGTTTCTTTCTTTTAATCTATATTTCAATTGTTTCTTGCTTTTAATTTATATTTCAATTGTTTCTTTCTTTTCATCTATATTTCAATTGTTTCTTTCTTTTCATCTATATTGCAATTGTTTCTTTCTTTTCATCTATATTTCATTTGTTTGTTTCTTTTCATCTATATTTACATTGTTTCTTTTCATCTATATTTCAATTGTTTTTTTCTTTTAATCTATATTTCAATTGCTTCTTTCTTTTCATTTATATTTCAATTGTTTCTGTCTTTTCATTTTTATTTGCGGTGTTTTCTTTTTTTTCATGTATATTTTAATTGTTTCTTACTTTTCTTCAATATTTTAATTGTGTCTTCCTTTTCATCTATATTTCAATTGTTTCTTTGTTTTCATCTATATTTCAATTGTTTCTTTCTATTCATTTATATTTTAATTGTTTCTTTCTTTTCATCTTCATTTCAATTGTTTCTTTCTTTTAATCTATATTTCAATTGTTTCTTTCTTTCCATCTGTATTTTAATTGTTTCTTTTCATCTATATTTCAATTGTTTCTTTCTTTGCATCTGTATTTCAATTGTTTCTTTCTTTTCATTTATATTTTAATTGTTTCTGCCTTTTCAGCTTTATTTCAATTGTTTCTTTATTTTCATCTATAATTTAATTGTTTCTTTCTTTTTATCTATGTTTTTATTGTTTCTTTTCATCTTAATTTCAATTGTTTCTTTCTATTCATCTATATTTCAATTGTTTCTTTCTTTTCATCTATATTTCAATGGTTTCTTTCTTTTCATCTATATTTCAATTGTTTTTTTCTTTTCATTTATATTTCAGTTGTTTCTTTCTTTTCATCAATATTTCAATTGTTTCTTTGTTTTACTCTTCATTTCATTTGTTTCTTTCTTTTCATCTATATTTCAATTGTTTTTTTCTTTCCATCTATATTTCAATTGTTTCTTTCTTTTCATTTATATTTCAGTTGTTTCTTTCTTTTTATCTATATTTCAATTGTTTCTTTCTTTTCATCTATATTTCATTTGTTTCTTTTCATCTATATTTCAATTGCTTCTAATTTTTAATCTATATTTCAATTGTTTCTTTCTGTTTATCTATATTTCAATTGTTTCTTTCATTTAATCTTTATTTCAATTGTTTCTTTCTTTTCATCTGTTTTTCAATTGTTACTTTCTTTTAATCTGTATTTCAATTGTTTCTTTCTTTTCATCTGTATTTAAATAGTTTCTTTCTTTTCATGTATATTTCAATTGTTTATTGCTTTTCATCTATATTTACATTGTTTTTTCTTTTAATCTTTATTTCTATTGTTTCTTTTTTATCTATATTTAAATTGTTTATTTCTTTTCATCTTTGTTTAAATTGTTTCTTTCTTTTAATTCATATTTCAATTGTTTCTTTCTTTTAATCTATATTTCAATTGTTTCTTTCTTTTCATCTATATTTACATTGTTTCTTTCTTTTCATCTTTATTTCAATTGTTTCTTTCTTTTCATGTATAGTAAACATTTTTTCTTTCTTTTCGTCTATAGTTACATTGTTTCTTTTAATCTATATTTAAATTGTTTCTTTCTTTTCATCTATATTAAACATGTTTCTTTTCATCTATATTTCAATTGTTTCTTTCTTTTCATCTATATTTCAATTGTTTCTTTCTTTTCATTTATATTTCAATTGTTTCTTTCTTTTGATCTATATTTCAATTGTTTCTTTCTTTTCATATATATTTTAATTGTTTCTATCTTTTCATCAATATTTCAATTGTTTCTTTTAATCTATATTTCAATTGTTTCTGTCTTTTCATCTATATTTCAATTGTTTCTGTCTTTTCATTTACATTTTAATAGTTTCATTCTTTTGATTTTATTTCAATTGTTTCTTTCTTTTCATCTATATTGCAATTGTTTCTTTCTTTTCATCTATATTTCAATTGTTTCTTTCTTTTAATCTATATTTCAATTGTTTCTTTTCATCTATATTTCAATTGTTTTTTTTCATCTATATTTCAATTGTTTCTTTCTTTTCCTCTATATGTAAATTGTTTCTTTCTTTTCATCTATATTATAGTTGTTTCTTTTTTTTAATCTATATTTCAATTGTTTCTTTCTTTTTATCTTTATTTCAATTGTTTCTTTCTTTTCATCTATATTTCAATTGTTTCTTTCTTTTTATCTATATTTCAATTGTTTCTTTCTTTTCATTTATATTTAAATTGTTTCTTTCTTTTCATCTATATTTCAATTGTTTCTTTCTTTTCATCTATATTCAAATTGTTTAATTTTATCTATATTTCAATTGTTCTAACTTTTAATCTATATTTCAATTGTTTCTTTCTTTTCATCTATAATTCAATTGTTACTTTCTTTTCATCTTTTTTTCAATTGTTTCTTTCTTTTCATTTATATTTCAATTGTTTTTTTCTTTTCATTTATGTTTCAATTGTTTGTTTCTTTTCACTTATACTTCAATGGTTCTTTTCTTTCCATCTGTATTTCAATTGTTTCTTTCTTTTCATTTATATTTCAATTGTTACTTTCTTTTCATTTATGTGTCAATTGTTTGTTTCGTTTCATTTATTTTTCAATTGTTTCTTTCTTTTCATCTATATTTTAATTGTTTCTTTCTTTTCATTTATATTGCACTTGTTTCTTGTTTTCATTTTTGTTTCAATTGTTACTTTCTTTTATCTATATTCAATTGTTTTTTCTTGTCATCTATATTCAATTGTTTTTTCTTTTCATGTATATTTCAATTGTTTCTTTCTTTTAATTTATATTTCAATTGTTTCTTTCTTTTGATCTATATTCAATTGTGTCTTTTTTTCATCTATATTGCAATTGTTTCTTTCTTTTCATCTATATTTCAATTGTTTGTTTCTTTTAATGTATATTTACATTGTTTCTTTGCATCTATATTTCAATTGTTTCTTTCTTTTGATCTATATTCAATTGTGTCTTTTTTTCATCTATATTGCAATTGTTTCTTTCTTTTAATTTATATTTCAATTGTTACTTTCTTTTATCTATATTCAATTGTTTCTTTCTTTTGATCTATATTCAATTGTTTTTTCTTTTCATCTATATTTCAATTGTTTCTTTCTTTTAATTTATATTTCAATTGTATCTTTCTTTTGATCTATATTCAATTGTGTCTTTTTTTCATCTATATTGCAATTGTTTCTTTCTTTTCATCTATATTTCAATTGTTTGTTTCTTTTAATGTATATTTACATTGTTTCTTTGCATCTATATTTCAATTGTTTCTTTCTTTTCATCTATATTTACATTGTTTCCTTTAATCGATATTTACATTGTTTTTTTCTTTTCATCTATATTGCAATTGTTTATTTCTTTTCATCTATATTTCAATTGTTTCTTGCTTTTAATCTTTTTTTCATATGTTTCTTTTTTATCTATATTTCAATTGTTTATTTCTTTTCATCTTTATTTCAATTGTTTCTTTCTTTTAATTTATATTTCAATTGTTTCTTTCTTTTCATCTATATTTCAATTGTTTCTTTCTTTTCATCTATATTTCAATTGTTTCTTTCTTTTCATCTATATTTCAATTGTTTCTTTCTTTTCATCTATATTTCAATTGTTTCTTTCTTTTCATCTTTATTTCAATTGTTTTATTCTTTTCATCTATATTAAACATTGTTTCTTTGTTTTCATCTATATTTACGTTGTTTTTTTTCATCTATATTTCAATTTTTTCTTTCTTTTCATCTATATTAAACATTGTTTCTTTTCATCTATAGTTCAATTGTTTCTTTCTTTTCATTTATATTTCAATTGTTTCTTTCTTTTGATCCATATTTCAATTGTTTCTTTCTTTTCATATATATTTTAATTGTTTCTTTCTTTTCATCAATATTTCAATTGTTTCTTTTCATCTATATTTCAATTGCTTCTGTCTTTTAATCTATATTTCAATTGTTTCTGTCTTTTCATTTACATTTTAATTGTTGCTTACTTTTGATCTTTATTTCAATTGTTTCTTTCTTTTAATCAATATTGCAATTGTTTCTTTCTTTTAATCTATATTTACATTGTTTCTTCCTGTTAATCTATATTTCAATTGTTTCTTTTCATCTATATTTCAATTGTTATTTTTCATCTATATTTCAATTGTTTCTTTCTTTGCATCTATATTTAAATTGTTTCTTTCTGTTCATCTATATTATAGTTGTTTCTTTCTTTTCATCTATATTTCAATTGTTTCTTTTTTTTCATCTTTATTTCAATTGTTTCTTTCTTTTCATCTATATTTCATATGTTTCTTTCTTTTCATCTATATTTCAATGGTTTCTTTCTTTTCATCTATATTTCAATTGTTTTTTTCTTTTCATTTATATTTCAGTTGTTTCTTTCTTTTCATCAATATTTAAATTGTTTCTTTCTTTTACTCTTCATTTCATTTGTTTCTTTCTTTTCATCTATATTTCAATTGTTTTTTTCTTTCCATCTATATTTCAATTGTTTCTTTCTTTTCATTTATATTTCAGTTGTTTCTTTCTTTTTATCTATATTTCAATTGTATCTTTCTTTTCATCTATATTTCATTTGTTTCTTTTCATCTATATTTCAATTGCTTCTAACTTTTCATCTATATTTCAATTGTTTCTTTCTGTTTATCTATATTTCAATTGTTTCTTTCTTTTAATCTTTATTTCAATTGTTTCTTTCTTTTCATCTGTTTTTCAATTGTTACTTTCTTTTAATCTGTATTTCAATTGTTTCTTTCTTTTCATCTGTATTTAAGTAGTTTCTTTCTTTTAATGTATATTCCAATTGTTTATTTCTTTTCATCTATATTTCATTTGTTTTTTCTTTTAATCTTTATTTCTATTGTTTCTTTTTTATCTATATTTAAATTGTTTATTTCTTTTCATCTTTATTTAAATTGTTTCTTTCTTTTCATTCATATTTCAATTGTTTCTTTCTTTTAATCTATATTTCAATTGTTTCTTTCTTTTCATCTATATTTACATTGTTTCTTTCTTTTCATCTTTATTTCAATTGTTTCTTTCTTTTCATGTATAGTAAACATTTTTTCTTTCTTTTCGTCTATAGTTACATTGTTTCTTTTAATCTATATTTAAATTGTTTCTTTCTTTTCATCTATATTAAACATGTTTCTTTTCATCTATATTTCAATTGTTTCTTTCTTTTCATTTATATTTCAATTGTTTCTTTCTTTTGATCCATATTTCAATTGTTTCTTTCTTTTCATATATATTTTAATTGTTTCTATCTTTTCATCAATATTTCAATTGTTTCTTTGCATCTATATTTCAATTGTTTCTGTCTTTTCATCTATATTTCAATTGTTTCTGTCTTTTCATTTACATTTTAATTGTTTCTTTCTTTTGATTTTATTTCAATTGTTTCTTTCTTTTCATCTATATTGCAATTGTTTCTTTCTTTTCATCTATATTTAAATTGTTTCTTTCTTTTAATCTATATTTCAATTGTTTCTTTTCATCTATATTTCAATTGTTTTTTTTCATCTATATTTCAATTGTTTCTTTCTTTTCCTCTATATTTAAATTGTTTCTTTTATTTTCATCTATATTATAGTTGTTTCTTTCTTTTAATCTATATTTCAATTGTTTCTTTCTTTTCATCTTTATTTCAATTGTTTCTTTCTTTTCATCTATATTTCAATGGTTTCTTTCTTTTTATCTATATTTCAATTGTTGCTTTCTAATCATTTATATTTAAATTGTTTCTTTCTTTTCATCCATATTTAAATTGTTTCTTTCTTTTCATCTATATTTCAATTGTTTAATTTTATCTATATTTCAATTGTTCTAACTTTTAATTTATATTTCAATTGTTTCTTTCTTTTCATCTATAATTCAATTGTTACTTTCTTTTAATCTTTATTTCAATGGTTTCTTTCTTTTCATCTATATTTACATTGTTTCTTTCTTTTCATCAATATTTCAATTGTTTCTTTCTTTTCATCTTTTTTTCAATTGTTTCTTTCTTTTCATTTATATTTCAATTGTTTTTTTCTTTTCATTTGTGTTTCAATTGTTTGTTTCTTTTCACTTATACTTCAATGGTTCTTTTCTTTCCATCTGTATTTCAATTGTTTCTTTCTTTTCATTTATATTTCAATTGTTTCTTTCTTTTAATTTATGTGTCAATTGTTTGTTTCGTTTCATTTATTTTTCAATTGTTTCTTTTTTTTCATCTATATTTTAATTGTTTCTTTCTTTTCATTTATATTGCACTTGTTTCTTGTTTTCATTTTTGTTTCAATTGTTACTTTCTTTTATCTATATTCAATTGTTTTTTCTTGTCATCTATATTCAATTGTTTTTTCTTTTCATCTATATTTCAATTGTTTCTTTCTTTTAATTTATATTTCAATTGTTTCTTTCTTTTGATCTATATTCAATTGTGTCTTTTTTTCATCTATATTTCAATTGTTTGTTTCTTTTAATGTATATTTACATTGTTTCTTTGCATCTATATTTCAATTGTTTCTTTCTTTTCATCTATATTTACATTGTTTCCTTTAATCGATATTTCAATTGTTTTTTTCTTTTCATCGATATTGCATTTGTTTATTTCTTTTCATCTATATTTCAATTGTTTCTTGCTTTTAATCTTTTTTTCATATGTTTCTTTTTTATCTATATTTCAATTGTTTATTTCTTTTCATCTTTATTTCAATTGTTTCTTTCTTTTCATTTATATTTCAATTGTTTCCTTCTTTTCATCTATATTTCAATTGTTTCTTTCTTTTCATCTATATTTCAATTGTTTCTTTCTTTTCATCTATATTTCAATTGTTTCTTTCTTTTCATCTATGTTTCAATTGTTTCTTTCTTTTCATCTTTATTTCAATTGTTTTATTCTTTTCATCTATATTAAACATTGTTTCTTTGTTTTCATCTATATTTACGTTGTTTCTTTTCATCTATATTTCAATTTTTTCTTTCTTTTCATCTATATTAAACATTGTTTCTTTTCATCTATAGTTCAATTGTTTCTTTCTTTTCATTTATATTTCAATTGTTTCTTTCTTTTGATCCATATTTCAATTGTTTGTTTCTTTTCATATATATTTTAATTGTTTCTTTCTTTTCATCAATATTTCAATTGTTTCTTTTCATCTATATTTCAATTGTTTCTGTCTTTTAATCTATATTTCAATTGTTTCTGTCTTTTAATTTACATTTTAATTGTTTCTTACTTTTGATCTTTATTTCAATTGTTTCTTTCTTTTCATCAATATTGCAATTGTTTCTTTCTTTTAATCTATATTTAAATTGTTTCTTCCTGTTAATCTATATTTCAATTGTTTCTTTTCATCTATATTTCAATTGTTTTTTTTCATCTATATTTCAATTGTTTCTTTCTTTGCATCTATATTTAAATTGTTTCTTTCTGTTCATCTATATTATAGTTGTTTCTTTCTTTTCATCTATATTTCAATTGTTTCTTTTTTTTCATCTTTATTTCAATTGTTTCTTTCTTTTCATCTATATTTCAATTGTTTCTTTCTTTTCATCTATATTTCAATTGTTTATTTCTTTTAATTTATATTTCAATTGTTTCTTTCTTTTCATCTATATTTAAATTGTTTCTTTCTTTTCATCAATATTTCAATTGTTTCTTTTCATCTATATTTCAATTGTTCTAACTTTTATCTATATTTCAATTGTTTCTTTCTTTGCATCTATATTCCAATTGTTTTTTTTCTTTTAATCTTTATTTCAATGGTTTCTTTCTTTTCATCTGTTTTTCAATTGTTTCTTTCTTTTAATCTGTAGATCCATTGTTACTTTCTTTTCATCTATATTTAAATTGTTTATTTCTTTTCATCTATATTTACATTGTTTCTTTCTTTTAATTTTTTTTTCAATTGTTTTATTCTTTTCATTTATGTTTCAATTGTTTGTTTCTTTTCATTTATATTTCAATTGTTTCTTTCTTTTCCTTTATGTTTCAATTGTTTGTTTCGGTTCATTTATATTTCAATTGTATCTTTCTTTTCCTCTATATTTCAATTGTTTCTTTCTTTCCATTTATATTTCAATTGTTTCTTGCTTTTTATTTATGTTTCAATTGTTTCTTTCTTTTCATCTATATTTCAATTGTTTCTTTCTTTTCATTTATATTTCAATTGTTTCTTTCTTTTCATCTATATTTTAATTGTTTCTTTCTTTTCATTTATATTTCACTTGTTTCTTGTTTTAATTTCTATTTCAATTGTTACTTTCTTTTCATCTATATTCAATTGTTTTTTCTTTTCATCTATATTCAATTGTTTTTTCTTTTCATGTATATTTCAATTGTTTCTTTCTTTTAATTTATATTTCAATTGTTTTCTTCTTTTGATCTATATTTCAATTGTTTCTTTCTTTTCATCTATATTTCAATTGTTTCTTTCTTTTCATCTATATTTCAATTGTTTGTTTATTTTCATCTATATTTACATTGTTTCTTTTCATCTATATTTCAATTGTTTCTTTCTATTTATCTATATTTACATTGTCTCCTTTAATCTATATTTCAATTGTTTTTTTCTTTTCATCTATATTTCAATTGTTTGTTTCTTTTAATTTATATTTCAATTGTTTCTGTCTTTTCATTTTTATTTGCGTTGTTTCTTTTTTTTTATCTATATTTTAATTGTTTTTTACTTTTCATCAATATTTAAATTGTTTCTTTCTGTTCATCTATAGTTTACTTGTTTCTTTGGTTTCATCTATATTTCAATTGTTTCTTTCTTTTAATTTATATTTTAATTGTTTCTTTCTTTTCATCTTTATTTAAATTGTTTCTTTCTTTTCATCTATATTTCAATTGTTTCTTTCTTTTCATCTATATTTAAATTGTTTCTTTTTATCTATATTTCAATTGTTTCTTTCTTTGCATCTATATTTCAATTGTTTCTTCTTTTCATTTATATTTCAATTGTTTCTTCCTTTTCATCTTTATTTGAATTGTTTCTTTCTTTTCATCTATAATTTAATTGTTTCTTTCTTTTCATCTATATTTTAATTGTTTCTTTTAATCTATATTTCATTTGTTGCTTTCTTTTCATCTATATTTCAATTGTTTCTTTCTTTTCATCTATATTTACATTGTTTCTTTCTTTTCATCTATATTTCAATTGTTTCTTTCTTTTCATGTATATTAAACATTTTTTCTTTCTGTTCGTCTATATTTACATTGTTTCTTTTCATCAATATTTCAATTGTTTCTTGTCATCAATATTTCAATTGTTTCTGTCTTTTCCTCTATATTTCAATTGTTTCTGTCTTTTCATTTACATTTTAATTGTTTCTTTCTTTTGATCTTTATTTCAATTGTTTCTTTCTTTTCATCTATATTTCAATTGTTTCTTTCTTTTAATCTATATTTCAATTGTTTCTTTTCATCTATATTTCAATTGTTTTTTTTCATCTACATGTCAATTGTTTTTTTCTTTTCATCTATATTTAAATTGTTGCTTTCTTTTCATCTATATTATAGTTGTTTCTTTCTGTTAATCTATATTTCAATTGTTTCTTTCTTTTCATTTATATTTCAATTGTTTCTTTCTTTTCATCTATATTTCAATTGTTTCTTTCTTGTTATCTATATTGCAATTGTTTCTTTCTTTTCATTTATATTTCAATTGTTTCTTTCTTTTCATCTATATTTAAATTGTTTCTTTCTTTTAATCTTTATTTCAATGGTTTCTTTCTTTTCATCTATATTTACATTGTTTCTTTCTTTTCATTAATATTTCTATTGTTTCTTTCTTTTCATCTTTATTTAAATTGTTTCTTTCTTTTCATTTATATTTCAATTGTGTCTTTCTTTTTATTTATATGTCAATTGTTTCTTTCTTTTTATCTATATTTCAATTGTGTCTTTCTTTTGATCTATATTAAATTGTGTCTTTTTTTCATCTATATTTCAATTGTTTCTTTCTTTTCATCTATATTTCAATTGTTTGTTTCTTTTAATGTATATTTACATTGTTTTTTTCTTTTCATCTATATTACAATTGTTTATTTCTTTTCATCTATATTTCAATTGTTTCTTTCTTTTAATCTTTATTTCATATGTTTCTTTTTTATCTATATTTCAATTGTTTATTTCTTTTCATCTTTATTTCAATTGTTTCTTTCTTTTAATTTATATTTCAATTGTTTCTTTCTTTTCATCTATATTTCAATTGTTTCTTTCTTGTCATCTATATTTCAATTGTGTCTTCCTTTTGATCTATATTTCAATTGTTTTATTCTTTTGATCTATATTTTCCTTGTTTCTTTTCATCTATATTTACCTTGTTTCTTTTCATCTATATTTCAATTTTTTCTTTCTTTTCATCTATATTAAACATTGTTTCTTTGCATCTATATTTCAATTGCTTCTTTCTTTTCATTTATATGTCAATTGTTTCTTTCTTTTGATCCATATTTCAATTGTTTCTTTCTTTTCATATATATTTTAATTGTTTCTTTCTTTTCATCAATATTACAATTGTTTCTTTTCATCTATATTTCAATTGTTTCTGTCTTTTCATCTATATTTCAATTGTTTCTGTCTTTTCATTTACATTTTAATTGTTTCTTACTTTTGATCTTTATTTCAATTGTTTCTTTCTTTTCATCTATATTGCAATTGTTTGTTTCTTTTCATCTTTATTGCAATTGTTTCTTCCTGTTAATCTATATTTCAATTGTTTCTTTTCATCTATATTTCAATTGTTTTTTTCATCTATATTTCAATTGTTTCTTTCTTTTCATCTATATTTAAATTGTTTCTTTCTTTTCATCTATATTATAGTTGTTTCTTTCTTTTAATCTATATTTCAATTGTTTCTTTTTTTCATCTTTATTTCAATTGTTTCTTTCTTTTCATCTATATTTCAATTGTTTCTTTCTGTTTATCTATATTTCAATTGTTTTTTTCTTTTCATTTATATTCAATTGTTTCTTTCTTTGCATCTATATTTAAATTGTTTCTTTCTTTTCATCTATATTTCAATTGTTTCTTTTCATCTATATTTCAATTGTTCTAACTTTTATCTATATTTCAATTGGTTCTTTCTTTTCATCTATATTTCAATTGTGTCTTTCTTTTAATCTTTATTTCAATGGTTTCTTTCTTTTCATCTATATTTCAATTGTTTCTTTCTTTTCTTCTATATTTTAATTGTTTCTTTTTATCTATATTTAAATTGTTTCTTTCTTTGCATCTATATTTCAATTGTTCCTTCTTTTCTATTATATTTCAATTGTTTCTTCCTTTTCATATTTATTTCAATTGTTTCTTTCTTTTCATCTATAATTTAATTGTTTCTTTCTTTTCATCTATATTTTAATTGTTTCTTTTCATCTATATTTCAATTGTTTCTATCTTTTCATCTATATTTCAATTGTTTCTTTCTTTTCATCTATATTTCAATTGTTTCTTTCTTTTCATCTATATTTCAATTGTTTCCTTCTTTTCCTTTTTATTTCAATTCTTTCTTTCTTTTCATCTATATTTTAATTGTTTCTTTCTGTCCATCAATATGTCAATTGTTTCTTTCTTTTCATTTATATTTCAATTGATTCTTTCCTTTTTATCTATATTTCAATTGTTTCTTTCTTTTCATCTATATTTCATTTGTTTCTTTCTTTTCATCTATATTTCAATTGTTTCTTTCTGTTCATCTGTTTTTCAATTGTTACGTTCTTTTAATCTGTATTTCAATTGTTTCTTTCTTTTAATAAATAATACAATTGTTTCTTTATTTTCATGTATATTTCAATTTTTTATTTTTTTCATCAATATTTCAATTGTTTCTTTCTTTTAATCTTTGTTTCAATTGTTTCTTTTTTTATCTATATTTCATTTGTTTATTTCTTTTTATCTTTTTTTCAATTGTTTCTTTCTCTTCATTTATATTTCAATTGTTTCTTTCTTTTCATCTATATTTCAATTGTTCCTTTCTTTTCATCTTTATTTTAATTGTTGCTTTCTTTTAATCTATATTAAACATTGTTTCTTTCTTTTCATCTATATTTACATTGTTTCTTTTCATCTATATTTCAATTGTTTATTTCTTTCCATCTATATTAAACATTTTTTCTTTTCATCTATATTTCAATTGTTTTTTCTTTTTATTTATATTTCAATTGTTTCTTTCTTTTCATCTATATTTCAATTGTTTCTTTCTTTCTATCTATATTTTAACTGTTTCTAACTTTTCATCAATATTTCAATTGTTTCTTTTCATCTATATTTCAATTGTTTCTGTCTTTTCATCTATATTTCAATTGTTTCTGTCTTTTCATTTACATTTTATATGTTTCTTTCCTTTGATCTTTTTTTCAATTGTTTCTTTCTTTTACTCTATATTTCAATTGTTTCTTTCTTTTTATCTATATTTGAATTGTTTCTTTCTTTTAATTAATATTCCAATTGTTTCATTTCATCTATATTTCAATTGTTTTTTTTCATCTATACTTCAATTCTTTCTTTCTTTTCATCTATATTAAAATTGTTTCTTTCTTTTCATCTATATTATAGTTGTTTCTTTCTTTTCATCTATATTTCAATTGTTTCTTTCTTTGCATCTTTATTTTAATTGTTTCTTTCTTTTCATCTATATTTCAATTGTTTCTTTCTTTTCATCTATATTTCAATTGTTTCTTTCTTTTCATTTATATTTAAATTGTTTCTTTCTTTTCATCTATATTTAAATTGTTTCTTTCTTTTCATCTATATTTCAATTGTTTTTTTCTTTTAATCTTTATTTCAATGGTTTCTTTCTTTTCATCTTTTTTTCAATTGTTACTGTCTATTAATATGTAGATCAATTGTTAATTTCTCTTCATCTGTATTTAAATTGTTTATTTCTTTTCATCTATATTTACATTGTTTCTTTATTTTAATTTTTTTTTCAATTGTTTCTTTCTTTTCATCTATATTTTAATTGTTTCTTTCTTTTCATTTATGTTTCAATTGTTTGTTTCTTTTCATGTATATTTCAATTGTTTCTCTCTTTTCATTTATGTTTAAATTGTTTGTTTCTGTTCATTTATATTTTAATTGTATCTTTCTTTTAATCTATATTTCAATTGTTTCGTTCTTTTCATTTATATTTCAATTGTTTCTTTCTTTTTATTTATGTTTCAATTGTTTGTTTCTTTTGATTTATATTTCAATTGTTTGTTTCTTTTCATCTATATTTCAATTGTTTCTTTCTTTTCATTTATATTTCAATTGTTTCTTTCTTTTCATTTATATTTCAATTGTTTCTTTCTTTTCATCTATATTTTAATTGTTTCTTTCTTTTCATTTATATTTCACTTGTGTCTTGTTTTCATTTTTATTTCAATTGTTACTTTCTTTTCATCTATATTCAATTGTTTTTTCTTTTCATCTATATTCAATTGTTTTTTCTTTTCATGTATATTTCAATTGTTTCTTTCTTTTAATTTATATTTCAATTGTTTACTTCTTTTGATCTATATTTCAATTGTTTCTTTCTTTTCATCTATATTGCAATTGTTTCTTTCTTTACATCTATATTTTAATTGTTTCTTTCTTTTCATCTATATTTACATTGTTTCTTTTCATCTATATTTCCATTGTTGCTTTCTTTTCATCTATATTTACATTGTTTCCTTTAATCTATATTTCAATTGTTTTTTTCTTTTCACCTATATTTCAATTGTTTCTTTCTTTTCATTTATATTTCAATTGTTTCTGTCTTTTCATTTTTATTTGCGTTGTTTCTTTTTTTTCATCTATATTTTAATTGTTTCTTACTTTTCATCAATATTTAAATTGTTGTTTTCTTTTCATCTATATTTCCATTGTTTCTTTGGTTTCATCTATATTTCAATTGTTTCTTTCTTTTCATTTATATTTTAATTGTTTCTTTCTTTTCATCTTTATTTCAATTGTTTCTTTCTTTTCATCTATATTTCAATTGTTTCTTTCTTTTCATCTATATTTTAATTGTTTCTTTTTATCTATATTTAAAATTGTTTCTTTCTTTTCATCTATATTTCAATTGTTTCTTTCTTTTCATCTATATTTCAATTGTTTCTTTCTTTTACTCTATATTTCAGTTGTTTCTTTCTTTTCCTCTTTATTTCAATTGTTTCTTTCTTTTCATCTATATTTCAATTGTTTCTTTCTTTCCATCTATATTTCAATTGTTTCTTTCTTTTCATTTATATTTCAATGGTTTCTTTCATTTTTTCTAGATTTCAATTGTTTCTTTCTTTTCATCGATATTTCATTTGTTTGTTTTCATCTATATTTCAATTGTTTCTTTCTTTTAATCTGTATTTCAATTGTTTCTTTCTTTTAATCAATATTACAATTGTTTCTTTCTTTTCATGTATATTTCAATTGTTTATTTTTTTCATCAATATTTCAATTGTTTCTTTCTTTTAATCTTTATTTCAATTGTTTCTTTTTTTATCTATATTTTATTTGTTTATTTCTTTTTATCTTTATTTCAATTGTTTCTTTCTTTTCATTTATATTTCTATTGTTTCTTTCTTTTCATCTATATTTCAATTGTCTCTTTCTTTTCATCTATATTTTAATTGTTCCTTTCTTTTCATCTTTATTTCAATTGTTTCTTTCTTTTCATCTATATTAAACCTTGTTTCTTTCTGTTCATCTATATTTACATTGTTTCTTTTCATCTATATTTCAATTGTTTTTTTCTTTCCATCTATATTAAACATTGTTTCTTTTCATATATATTTCAATTGTTTCTTTTTATTTATTTATATTTCAATTGTTTCTTTCTTTTCATCTATATTTCAATTGTTTCTTTCTTTCTATCTATATTTCAACTGTTTCTAACTTTTCATCAATATTTCAATTGTTTCTTTTCATCTATATGTAAATTGTTTCTGTCTTTTCATCTATATTTCAATTGTTTCTGTCTTTTCATTTACATTTTAATTGTTTCTTTTTTTTGATCTTTATTTAAATTGTGTCTTTCTTTTCATCTATATGGCAATTGTCTCTTTCTTTTCATCTATATTTCAATTGTTTCTTTCTTTTAATCTATATTTCAATTGTTTCTTTTCATCTATATTTCAATTGTTTCTTTCTTTTAATCTATATTTCAATTGTTTTTTTTATCTATATTTGACTAGTTGTTTTCTTTTCATATATATTTAAATTGTTTCTCTCTTTTAATCTATATTTCAATTGTTTCGTTCATTTCATTTTTATTTCAATTGTTTCGTTCATTTCATTTTTATTTCAATTGTTTCTTTCTTTTCATTTATATTTACAATTGTTTCTTTCTTTTCATCTATATTTCAATTGTTTCTTTTAATGTATATTTCAATTGTTTCTTTTTCTTTACCGCTATATTTCAATTGTTTCTTTCTGTTCATTTATATTTCAATTGTTTCATTCTTTTCATCTATATTTGAATTGTTTCTTTCTGTTCATCTATATTTCAATTGTTTCTTTCTTTTCATCTATATTTATATTGTTTCTTTCTTTTTCTATATATTTACATTGTTTCTTTCTTTTAATCTATATTTCAATTGTTTCTTTCTTTTCATCTATATTTACATTGTTTCTTTTAATCATGTTTTCAATTGTTTCTTTCTTTTCATTGATATTTCAATTGTTTCTTTCTGTTCATCTATACGTCAATTGTTTCTTTCTTTTCATCTAAATTTCACTTGTTTCTTTCATTTTATTTATATTTCAATTCTTTCTTTCTTTTCATCTATATTTAAATTGTTTCGTTCATTTCATTTATATTTCAATGGTTTCTTTCTTTTCATCTATATTTCAATTGTTTATTTCTTTTCATCTAAATTTAAATTGTTTTTTTCTTTTCATCTATATTTCAATTGTTTCTCTCTTTTCATCTATATTTAAATTTTTTCTTACTTTTCATTTATATTTCAATTGTTTCTTTCTTTTCGTGTATATTTTAATATTTTCTGTCTTTTACTCTATACTTCAATTGTTTCTTTCTTTTCATGTATATTTCAATTGTTTCTTTCTTTTCATTTTTGTTTCAATGGTTTCTTTCTTTTCATATATGTTTCAATCGTTTCTTTCTTTTCATCTATATTTTAAATTGTTTCTTTCTTTTCATTTATATTTTAGTTGTATCTTTATTTTCATCTATATTTCAATCGTTTCGTTCTTTTGATTTATATTTAAATTGTTTCTTTTCTTTTAATTCATATTTTAATTGTTTCTTTCTTTTCATCTATATTTCATTGTTTCTTTCTTTTCATCTATATTTACATTGTTTCTTTCTTTTCATCTATATTTCAATTGTTTCTTTTCATTATTATTTCAATTGTTTCTTTCTTTTCATCTATTATTAAATTGTTTCTTTCTTTTCATCTTTATTTCAATTGTTTCTTACTTTTAGTCTATATTTCAATTGTTTCTTTCTTTTCATCTTTATTGCATTTGTTTCTTTCTTTTCATCTATATTTCAATTGTTTCTTTCTTTTCATCTATATTTCAATTGTTTATTTCTTTTCATTTACATTTCAAGTTTTTCTTTCTTTAATCTGTATGTCAATTGTTTCTTTCGTTTCATCTATATTTCAATTGTTTCTTTTCATCTATATTTCAATTGTTTCTAACTTTTCATCTATATTTCAATTGTTTCTTTCTATTCATCTATATTTCAATTGTTCTTTTTTTAATCTTTATTTCAATTGTTTCTTTCTTTTTATCTGTTTTTCAATTGTTACTTTCTTTTAATCTGTATTTCAATTTTGTCTTTCTTTTCATCAATATTACAATTGTTTCTTTCTTTTCATCTATATTTCAATTGTTTATTTCTTTTACTCTTTATTTCAATTGTTTCTTTCTTTTAATTTTTATTTCAATTGTTTCTTTCTGTTCATCCATATTTCAATTGTTTTTTTCTTTTCATCTATATTTCAATTGTTTCTTTCTTTTTATCTTTATTTCAATTGTTTCTTTCTTTTCATCTATATTTCAAGTGCTTCTTTCATTTCATCTATATTTACATTGTTTCCCTTTATCTATATTTCAATTGTTTCTTTCTTTTCATCTATATTAAACATTGTTTATTTTCATGTATATTTAAATTGTTTCTTTCTTTTCATTTATATTTCAATTGTTTCTGTCTTTTAATCTATATTTCAATTGTTTCTTTATTTTCATTTACATTTCAATTGTTTCTAACTTTTCATCAATATTTCAATAGTTTTTTTCTTTTCATTTATATTTCAATTGTTTCTTTCTTTTCATCTATATTTCAATTGTTTCTTTCTTTTCATCTATATTTACATTGTTTCTTTCTTTTCATCTATATTTCAATTGTTTCTTTCTTTTCATTTATATTTCAATTGTTTCTTTTTTCATCTATATTTCAATTGTTTCTTTCTTTACATCTATATTTTACTTGTTTCTTTCTTTTCATCTATATTTCAATTGTTTCATTCTATTCATTTATATTTCAATTGTTTCTTTCTTTTCATCTATATTTCAATTGTTTCTTTCTTTTCATCTATATTTCAATTGTTTCTAACTTTTCATCTAGATTTCAATTGTTTCTTTGTTTTCATTTATATTTCAATTGTTTCTTTCTTTTCATCTATATTTCAATTGTTTCTTTCTTTTCATCTATATTTCAATTGTTTCTTTCTTTTCATCTATATTTTAATTTTTTCTTTCTTTTCATCTATATTTCAATTGTTTCTGTCTTTTCATTTACATTTTAATTTTTTCTTTCTTTTTATCTTTATTTCAATTGCAATTGTTTCTTTCTCTTCATCTATATTTCAATTGTTTTTTTTTTTTTATATATTTCAGGTGTTTCTTTTCATCTATATTTAAATTGTTTCTTTTCATCTATATTTCAAATGTTTCTTTCCGTTCATTGATATTTCAATTGTTTCTGTCTGTTATTCTATATTTCAATTGTTTCTTTCTTTTCATCTATATTTCAATTGTTTCTATCTTTTCATCTATATTTACATTGTTTTCATCTATATTTCAATTGTGTCTTTTCATCTATATTTAAATTGTGTCTTTCTTTTCATTTATATTTCAATTGTTTCTTTCTTTTCATCTATATTTCAATTGTTTCTTTTCGTCTATATTTCAATTGTTTTTTTTCATATATATTTCAATTATGTCTTTTTTTAAATCTATATTTCAATTGTTTCTTTTCATCTATATTTCCATTTTTTCTTTCTTTTCATCTTTATTTCAATTGTTTCTTTCTTTTCATTTACATTTTAATTGTTTCTCTCGGTTCACCTTTATTTAAATTGTTTCTTTCTTTTCATCTATATTTCAATTGTTTCTTTCTTTTCATCTATATTTCAATTGTTTCTCTCTTTTCATCTATGCTTCAATTGTTTCTTTCATTTCATTTTTCTTGTAATTGTTTCTTTCTTTTCATTTATATTTCAATTGTTTCTCTCTTTTCATCTATATTTCAATTGTTTCTTTTAATTTATATTTCAATTGTTTTTTTCTTTACCGCTATATTTCAATTGTTTCTTTCTTGTAACTTTTATATTTCAATTGTTTCTTTCTCTTCATCAATATTTACATTGTTTCTTTCTTTTCATCTATATTTCAATTGTTTCTTTCTTTTCATCTATATTTATATTGTTTCTTTCTTTTCATATATATTTACATTGTTTCTTTCTTTTCATCTATATTCACATTGTTTCTTTTAATCTTTATTTCAATTGTTTCTTTCTTTTCATCTATATTTCAATTGTTTCTTTCTTTTCATCTATATTTCAATTATTTCTTTTCATCCATATTTACATTGTTTATTTTCATCTATATTTCAATTGTTCCTTTCTTTTCATCTATATTTCAATTGTTTCTCTCTTTTCATCAATATTTCAATTGTTTCTTTCATTTAATTTATATTTCAATGGTTTCTTGCTTTTCATCTATATTTCAATTGTTTCTCTCTTTTAAACTATATTTCAATTGTTTCGTTCATTTCATTTATATTTCAATGGTTTCTTTCTTTTCCTCAATATTTCATTTGTATCTTTCTTTTCATCTATATTTAGATTGTTTCTTTTCATCTATATTTACATTGTTTCTTTCTTTTCATCTATATTTACAATGTTTCCTTTATTCTATATTTCAATTGTTTTTTTCCTTTCATCTATATTTTAATGTTTCTTTCTTTTCATTTATATTTCAATTGTTTCTGTCTTTTAATTTTTATTTGCTTTGTTTCTTTTTTTCATCTATATTTTAATTGTTTCTTACTTTTCATCTATATTTCAATTGTTTCTTTCTTTTCATCTATATTTCAATTGTTTCTTTCTTTTCATTTATATTTTAATAGTTTCTTCCTTTTCATCTTTATTTCAATTGTTTCTTTCTTTTCATCTATATTTCTATTGTTTCTTCCTTTTCATTTATATGTCAATTGTTTCTCTTTTTTCATCTTTATTTCAATTGTTTCTTTCTTTTCACCCATAACACAATTGTTTCTTTCTTTTCATCTATATTTTCATTGTTTCTTTTCATCTATATTTCAATTGTTTCTTTCTTGTCATCTATATTTCAATTGTTTCTTTCTTTTCATCTATATTTCAATTGTTTCTTTCTTTTCATCTTTATTTCAATTGTTTCTTTCTTTCCATCTATATTTCAATTGTTTCTTTCTTTTCATTTATATTTCAATTGTTTCTTTCTTTTTATCTATATTAAAATTGTTTCTTTCTTTTCATCTATATTTCTTTTTTTTCTTGTCATCTATATTTCAATTGTTTCTTACTTTTCATCGATATTTCAATTGTTTCTTTCTTTTCATCTATATTTCAATTGTTTCTTTCTTTTCATCTTTATTTCCATTGTTGCTTTCTTTTAATCTGTATTCCAATTGTGTCTTTCTTTTCAACAATATTACAATTGTTTCTTTCTTTTAATCTATATTTCAATTGTGTATTTCTTTTCATCTATATTTAAATTGTTTCTTTTTTTCCTCTTTATTTCAATTGTTTCTTTCTTTTCATCTATATTTCAATTGTTTCTTTCTTTCAATCTATATTTCAATTGTTTCTTTCTTTTAATTTATATTTCATTTGTTTCTTTCTTTTTATCTATATTTCAATTGTTTCTGTCTTTTCATCTATATTTCATATGTTTCTTGTCATCTATATTTCAATTGTTTCTAACTTTTCATCTATACTTCAATTGTTTCTATCTTTTCATCTATATTTCAATTGTTTCTTTTAATCTATATTTCAATTGTTTCTTTCGTTTTATCAATATTTCAATCGTTTCTTTTCATCCATATTTCAATTGTTTCTTACTTTTAATGTATATTTCAATGTTTTTTTTCATCTATATATCAATTGTTTTTTTTCATCTATATTTGAATTGTTTCTTTCTTTTCGTTTATATTTTAATTGTTTCTTTCTTTTCATCTATACCTCAATTGTTTCTTTCTGTTCATCTATATTTACATTGTTTCTTTCTTTTCATTTATGTTTAAATTGTTTCTTTCTTTTCATATATGTTTCAATTGTTTGTTTCTTTTCATCTATATTTCAATTGTTTCTTTATTTTTTTCTATATTTCAATTGTGTTTTTTTCTTCTATATTTCAATTGTTTCTTTCTTTTCATCTATATTTACATTGATTCTTTTCATTTATATTTCAATTGTTTCTTTCTTTTCATCTATATTTCAATTGTTTCTTTTCATTTATATTTCAATTCTTTCTCTCTTTTCATCTATATTTTAATTTTTTCTTTCTTTTCCTCTATATTTACATTGTTTCTTTCTTTTCATCTAAATTTTAATTGTTTCTTTGTTTTCATTTGTATTTACATTGTTATTTTCTTTTCGTCTATATTTCAATTGTTTCTTTTTTTTCATATATATTTCAATTGTTTATTTCTTTTACACTATTTTTCAACTGTTTCTTTCTTATCATCTATATTTACATTGTTTCTGTCTTTTCATCTATATTTCACTTTCTCCTTTCTTTTCATTTATATTTCAATTGTTTCTTTTTTTTCATGTATATTTCATTTTTTTCTTTTTTTTCCTATATCTTTACATTGTTTCTTTCTTTTTATCTATATTTCAATTGTTTCTTTCTTTTCATCTTTATTTCAATTGTAGCTTTCTTTTAATCTATATTTCAATTGTTTCTTTCTTTTCACTTATATTTCAATTGTTTCTTTCTTTTTACCTATATTGCAATTGTTTCTTTCTTTTCATCTATATTTCAATTGTTTCTTTTCATCTATATTTCAATTGTTTCTAACTTTTCATCTATATTTAAATTGTTTCTTTCTTTTCATCGTTATTTTGAATGTTTCTTTCTTTTAATCTTTATTTCAATTGTTTATTTCTTTTCATCTTTATTTCAATTGTTTCTTTCTTTTCATTTATATTTCAATTGTTTCTTTCTTTTCATCTATATTTCAATTGTTTCTTTCTTTTCATCTATATTTCAATTGTTTTTTTCTTTTCATCTTTATTTCAATTGTTTCTTTCTTTTAATCTATATTTCAATTGTTTCTTTCTTTTCATCTATATTTCAATAGTTTCTTTTAATCTATATTGCAATTCTTTCTTTCTTTTCATCTATATTACACATTGTTTCTTTTCATCTATATTTCAATTGTTTCTTTCTTGTATTTATATTTAAATTGTTTCTTTCTTTTCATCTATATTTGAATTGTTTCTTTCTTTTCATCTACATTTTTATTGTTTCTTTCTTTTCATCTATATTTCAATTATTTCTTTCTTTTCATTTATATTTCAATTGTTTCTTTCTTTTCATCTATAGTTCAATTGTTCTTCCTTTTCATCTATATTTCATTTGTTTCTGTTTTTTTATCTATATTTCAATTGTTTCTTTCTTTTCATTTATATTTCAATTGTTTCTTTCTTTTCATCTATATTTCAATTGTTTCTTTCTTTTCATATATATTTACATTGTTTCTTTCTTTTCATCTATATTTCAAATGTTTCTTTTCGTCCATATTTACATTGTTTATTTTCATCTATATTTCAATTGTTCCTTTCTTTTCATCTATATTTCAATTGTTTCTCTCTTTTCATCTATATTTCAATTGTTTCTTTCATTTCATTTATATTTCAATGGTTTCTTTCTTTTCCTCTATATTTCAATTGTTTCTTTCTTTTCATCTATATTTACATTGTTTCTTTCTTTTCATCTATATTTCAATTGTTTCTTTCTTTTCATCTATATTTACATTGTTTCTTTTCATCTATATTTCAATTGTTTCTAACTTTTCATCTATATTTCAATTGTTTCTTTCTTTTCATCTATATTTACATTGTTTCCGTTCATCTATATTTCAATTGTTTTTTTCCTTTCATCTATATTTCAATTGTTTCTTTCTTTTCATTTATATTTCAATTGTTTCTGTCTTTTAATTTTTATTTGCGTTGTTTCTTTTTTTCATCTATATTTTAATTGTTTCTTACTTTTAATCTATATTTCAATTGTTTCTTTCTTTTCATCTATATTTCAATTGTTTCTTTCTTTTCATCTATATTTCAATTGTTTCTTTCTTTTCATTTATATTTTAATTGTTTCTTCCTTTTCATCTTTATTTCAATTGTTTCTTTCTTTTCATCTATAATTTAATTATTTCTTTCTTTTCATCTATATTTCAATTGTTTCTTTCTTTTCATCTATATTTTAATTGTTTCTTTCTTTTCATTTATATGTCAATTGTTTCTTTCCTGTCCTCTTTATTTCAATTGTTTCTTTCTTTTCATCAATAACATAATTGTTTCTTTCTTTTCATCTATATTTTCATTGTTTCTTTTCATCTATATTTCAATTGTTTCTTCCTTTCATCTATATTTCAATTGTTTCTTTCTTTTCATCTATATTTCAATTGTTTCTTTCTTTTCATCTTTTTTTCAATTGTTTTTTTCTTTATCTCTTTATTTCAATTGTGTCTTTCTGTTCATCTTTATTTCAATTGTTTCTTTCTTTCCATCTATATTTCAATTGTTTCTTTCTTTTCATTTATATTTCAATTGTTTCTTTCTTTTTATCTATATTTCAATTGTTTCTTTCTTTTCATCTATATTTCTTTTGTTTCTTGTGATCTATATTTCAATTGTTTCTTACTTTTCATCCATATTTCAGTTGTTTCTTTCTTTTCATCTATATTTCAATTGTTTCTTTCTTTTCATCTTTATTTCTATTGTTGCTTTCTTTTAATCTGTATTCCAATTGTGTCTTTCTTTTCAACAATATTACAATTGTTTCTTTCTTTTCATCTATATTTCAATTGTTTATTTCTTTTCATCTATATTTCAATTGTTTCTTTCTTTTCCTCTTTATTTCAATTGTTTCTTTCTTTTCATCTATATTTCAATTGTTACTTTCTTTCAATCTATATTTCAATTGTTTCTTTCTTTTAATTTATATTTCAATTGTTTCTTTCTTTTTATCTATATTTCAATTGTTTCTTTCTTTTCATCTACATTTCATATGTTTCTTGTCATCTATATTTAAATTGTTTCTAACTTTTCATCTATATTTCAATTGTTTCTTTCTTTTCATCTATATTTCAATTGTTTCTTTTAATCTATATTTCAATTGTTTCTTTCTTTTTATCAATATTTCAATCGTTTCTTTTCATCTATATTTCAATTGTTTCTTTCTTTTAATGTATATTTCAATGGTTTTTTTTTTCATCTATATATCAATTGTTTTTTTTTCATCTATATTTTAATTGTTTCTTTCTTTTCGTTTATATTTTAATTGTTTCTTTCTTTTCATCTATACCTCAATTGTTTCTTTCTGTTCATCTATATTTACATAGTTTCTTTCTTTTCATTTATGTTTAAATTGTTTCTTTCTTTTAATATATGTTTCAATTGTTTCTTTCTTTTCATCTATATTTCAATTGTTTCTTTATTTTCATCTATATTTCAATTGTGTTTTTTTCTTCTATATTTCAATTGTTTCTTTCTGTTCATCTATATTTACATTGATTCTTTTCATATATATTTCAATTGTTTCTTTCTTTTCATCTATATTTCAATTGTTTCTTTTACTTTTATATTTCAATTCTTTCTCTCTTTCGATCTATATTTTAATTTTTTCTTTCTTTTCCTCTATATTTACATTGTTTCTTTCTTTTCATCTATATTTTAATTGTTTCTTTCTTTTCATTTGTATTTACATTGTTATTTTCTTTTCATCTATATTTGAATTGTTTCTTTCTTTTCGTCTATATTTTAATTGTTTCTTTCTTTTCATATATATTCAATTGTTTATTTCTTTTACACTATTATTCAACTGTTTCTTTCTTATCATCTATATTTACATTGTTTCTGTCTTTTCATCTATATTTCACTTTCTCCTTTCTTTTCATTTATATTTCAATTGTTTCTTTTTTTCATTTATATTTTATTTTTTTATTTTTTTTCCTATATCTTTACATTGTTTCTTTCTTGTCATTGATATTTCAATTGTTTCTTTCTTTTCATCTTTATTTCGATAGTTGCTTTATTTTAATCTATATTTCGATTGTTTCTTTTCATCAATATTTCAATTGTTTCTTTCTTTTCATCCTAAATGCAATTGTTTCTTTCTTTTCATCTATATTTCAATTGTTTCTTTCTTTTAATCTTTATTTCAATTGTTTATTTCTTTTCATCTTTATTTCAATTGTTTCTTTCTTTTAATTTATATTTCAATTGTTTCTTTCTTTTCATCTATATTTCAATTGTTTCTTTCTTTTCATCTATATTTGAATTGTTTTTTTCTTTTCATCTTTATTTCAATTGTTTCTTTCTTTTAATCTATATTTCAATTGTTTCTTTCTTTTCATCTATATTTCAATTGTTTCTTTTCATCTATATTTCAATTGTTTCTTTTTTTTCATTTATATTTAACTTGTTTCTTTCTTTTCATCTATATTTGAATTGTTTCTTTCTTTTCATCTACATTTTTATTGTTTCTTTCTTTTCATCTATATTTCAATTATTTCTTACTTTTCATTTATATTTCAATTGTTTCTTTCTTTTAATCTATAGTTCAATTGTTCTTCCTTTTCATCTATATTTCATTTGTTTCTGTTTTTTTATCTATATTTCAATTGTTTCTTTCTTTTCATTTATATTTCAATTGTTTCTTTCTTTTCATCTATATTTCAATTGTTTCTTTCTTTTCATATATATTTACATTGTTTCTTTCTTTTCATCTATATTTCAAATGTTTCTTTTCGTCCTAATTTACATTGTTTATTTTCATCTATATTTCAATTGTTCCTTTCTTTTCATCTATATTTCAATTGTTTCTCTCTTTTCATCTATATTTCAATTGTTTCTTTCATTTCATTTATATTTCAATGGTTTCTTTCTTTTCCTCTATATTTCAATTGTTTCTTTCTTTTCATCTATATTTACATTGTTTCTTTCTTTTCATCTATATTTCAATTGTTTCTTTCTTTTCATCTATATTTACATTGTTTCTTTTCATCTATATTTCAATTGTTTCTAACTTTTCATCTATATTTCAATTGTTTCTTTCTTTTCATCTATATTTACATTGTTTCCGTTCATCTATATTTCAATTGTTTTTTTCCTTTCATCTATATTTCAATTGTTTCTTTCTTTTCATTTATATTTCAATTGTTTCTTTCTTTTCATCTATATTTCAATTGTTTCTTTCTTTTCATCTATATTTCAATTGTTTCTTTCTTTTCATTTATGTTTTAATTGTTTCTTCCTTTTCATCTTTATTTCAATTGTTTCTTTCTTTTCATCTATAATTTAATTATTTCTTTCTTTTCATCTATATTTCAATTGTTTCTTTCTTTTCATCTATATTTTAATTGTTTCTTTCTTTTCATTTATATGTCAATTGTTTCTTTCCTTTCCTCTTTATTTCAATTGTTTCTTTCTTTTCATCAATAACATAATTGTTTCTTTCTTTTCATCTATATTTTCATTGTTTCTTTTCATCTATATTTCAATTGTTTCTTCCTTTCATCTATATTTCAATTGTTTCTTTCTTTTCATCTATATTTCAATTGTTTCTTTCTTTTCATCTTTTTTTCAATTGTTTTTTTCTTTTTCTCTTTATTTCAATTGTGTCTTTCTGTTCATCTTTATTTCAATTGTTTCTTTCTTTCCATCTATATTTCAATTGTTTCTTTCTTTTCATTTATATTTCAATTGTTTCTTTCTTTTTATCTATATTTCAATTGTTTCTTTCTTTTCATCTATATTTCTTTTGTTTCTTGTGATCTATATTTCAATTGTTTCTTACTTTTCATCCATATTTCAGTTGTTTCTTTCTTTTCATCTATATTTCAATTGTTTCTTTCTTTTCATCTTTATTTCCATTGTTGCTTTCTTTTAATCTGTATTCCAATTGTGTCTTTCTTTTCAACAATATTACAATTGTTTCTTTCTTTTCATCTATATTTCAATTGTTTATTTCTTTTCATCTATATTTCAATTGTTTCTTTCTTTTCCTCTTTATTTCAATTGTTTCTTTCTTTTCATCTATATTTCAATTGTTACTTTCTTTCAATCTATATTTCAATTGTTTCTTTCTTTTAATTTATATTTCAATTGTTTCTTTCTTTTTATCTATATTTCAATTGTTTCTTTCTTTTCATCTACATTTCATATGTTTCTTGTCATCTATATTTAAATTGTTTCTAACTTTTCATCTATATTTCAATTGTTTCTTTCTTTTCATCTATATTTCAATTGTTTCTTTTAATTTATATTTCAATTGTTTCTTTCTTTTTATCAATATTTCAATCGTTTCTTTTCATCTATATTTCAATTGTTTCTTTCTTTTAATGTATATTTCAATGGTTTTTTTTTTCATCTATATATCAATTGTTTTTTTTTCATCTATATTTTAATTGTTTCTTTCTTTTCGTTTATATTTTAATTGTTTCTTTCTTTTCATCTATACCTCAATTGTTTCTTTCTGTTCATCTATATTTACATAGTTTCTTTCTTTTCATTTATGTTTAAATTGTTTCTTTCTTTTCATATATGTTTCAATTGTTTCTTTCTTTTCATCTATATTTCAATTGTTTCTTTATTTTCATCTATATTTCAATTGTGTTTTTTTCTTCTATATTTCAATTGTTTCTTTCTGTTCATCTATATTTACATTGATTCTTTTCATATATATTTCAATTGTTTCTTTCTTTTCATCTATATTTCAATTGTTTCTTTTACTTTTATATTTCAATTCTTTCTCTCTTTCGATCTATATTTTAATTTTTTCTTTCTTTTCCTCTATATTTACATTGTTTCTTTCTTTTCATCTATATTTTAATTGTTTCTTTCTTTTCATTTGTATTTACATTGTTATTTTCTTTTCATCTATATTTCAATTGTTTCTTTCTTTTCGTCTATATTTTAATTGTTTCTTTCTTTTCATATATATTCAATTGTTTATTTCTTTTACACTATTATTCAACTGTTTCTTTCTTATCATCTATATTTACATTGTTTCTGTCTTTTCATCTATATTTCACTTTCTCCTTTCTTTTCATTTATATTTCAATTGTTTCTTTTTTTCATTTATATTTTATTTTTTTATTTTTTTTCCTATATCTTTACATTGTTTCTTTCTTGTCATTGATATTTCAATTGTTTCTTTCTTTTCATCTTTATTTCGATAGTTGCTTTATTTTAATCTATATTTCGATTGTTTCTTTTCATCTATATTTCAATTGTTTCTTTCTTTTCATCCTAAATGCAATTGTTTCTTTCTTTTCATCTATATTTCAATTGTTTCTTTCTTTTAATCTTTATTTCAATTGTTTATTTCTTTTCATCTTTATTTCAATTGTTTCTTTCTTTTAATTTATATTTCAATTGTTTCTTTCTTTTCATCTATATTTCAATTGTTTCTTTCTTTTCATCTATATTTGAATTGTTTTTTTCTTTTAATCTTTATTTCAATTGTTTCTTTCTTTTAATCTATATTTCAATTGTTTCTTTCTTTTCATCTATATTTCAATTGTTTCTTTTCATCTATATTTCAATTGTTTCTTTTTTTTCATTTATATTTAACTTGTTTCTTTCTTTTCATCTATATTTGAATTGTTTCTTTCTTTTCATCTACATTTTAATTGTTTCTTGCTTTTCATCTATATTCAATTGTTTCTTTCTTTTCATTTATATTTCAATTGTTTTTTCTTTTCATCTATAGTTCAATTGTTTCTTTCTTTTCATCTATATTTCATTTGTTTCTGTTTTTTTATCTATATTTCAATTGTTTCTTTCTTTTCATTTATATTTCAATTGTTTCTTTCTTTTCATCTATATTTCAATTGTTTCTTTCTTTTCATCTATATTTTAATTGTTTCTTACTTTTCATCTATATTTCAATTGTTTCTTTCTTTTCATTTATATTTCAATTGTTTCTTTCTTTTCATCTATATTTCAATTGTTTCTTCTTTACATCTATATTTCAATTGTTTCTTTCTTTTCATCTATATTTAAATTGTTTGTTTCTTTTCATCTATATTTCAATTGTTTTTTTCTTTTCATCTATATTTCAATTGTTTCTTTCTTTTCATCTATATTTTAATTGTATCTTTCTTTATTTTATATTTCAATTGTTTCTTTTCATCTATATATTAATTGTTTTTTTCATCTATATTTCAATTGTTTCTTTCTTTTCATTTATATTTCAATTGTTTCTTTCTTTTCATCTATATTTCAATTGTTTCTCCCTTTTCATCTGTATTTCAATTGTTTCTTTCATTTCATTTATATTTTAATTTCATCTATATTTCAATTGTTTCTTTCTTTTCATCTATATTTATATGAAAAGAAAGAGACAATTGAAATATAGATGAAAAGTAAGAAACAATTGAAATATAGATGAAAAGAAACAAACAATTTAAATAAAAATGAAAAGAAAGATCCAAGTGAAACATAAATGAAAAGAAAGAAACAATTGAAATATTGATGAAAAGAAAGAAAGAATTGAAATATACATGAAAAGTAATAAAATATTTAAATATAAATGAAAAGAAACAATTGAAATATAGATGAAAACAAAGAATAAATTGAAATATAGACGAAAACAAAGAAACAATTGAAATATAAGTGAAAAGAAAGAAAAAATTAAAATATAGATGAAAAGAAAAAGACAATTGAAATATAGATTAAAAGAAACAATGAAAATACAGATGGAAACAAAGAAACAATAAAAATATAGATGAAAAGAAGCAATGTAAGTATAGATGAAAAGAAAGAGATATTTGAAATATAGAGGAAAAGAAAGTAACAATTGAAATATTATTGAAAAGCAAGAAACAATTGAAATATATATGAAAAGAAAGAAACAATTGAAATATAGATAAAAAAACAGAAACAAATGAAATATAGATGAAAAGAAAGAAACAATTGAACTATAGATGACAAGAAAGAAACAATTGAAATATAGATTAAAAGAAAGAAACAATTGAAATATAGATTAAAAGAAAGAAACAATTGAAATATAAATGACAAGAAAGAAACAATTGAAATATAGATGAAAAGAAAGAAACACGTGAAATATATATGAAAAAAAAGGAAACAATTGAAATATAAATGAAAAGAAAGAAACAATTGATATATAGATGAAAAGAAAGAAACAATTGAAATATAAATGAAAAGAAAGAAACAATTGAAATATAGATCAATTGAAAGAAACAATTGAAATATAGATGAAAAGAAAGAAACAATTGAAATATACATGAGAAGAAAGAAACAATTGAAATATAGATGAAAAAAAAGAAACAATTGAAATATAAATGAAAAGAAAGAAACAATTGAATATAAATGAACAGAAGGAAACAATTGAAATATAGATGAAAAGAAAGAAACAATTGAAAAGAAAGTAACAATTGAAATATAAATGAAAAAAAGAAACAATTGAAATATAGATGAAAAGAAGAAACGATTTACAAATAGATAAAAACAAAGAAACAATTGAAATATAGATAAAAAGAGACAAACAATTGAAATATAGATGAAAAGAAAGACACAATTGAATTATAGATGAAAAGAAAGAAACAATTGAAATTTCGATGAAAAAAAAAACAATTGAAAAAAAAATTAAAAGAAAGAAACAATTGAAATGTAGATAAAAAGAAAGAAACAATGCAAATATAGATTAAAAGAAACAATTGAAATATAGATGAAAAGAAAGAAACTATTGAAATATAGATGACAAGAAAGAAACAATTACACTATAGATGAAAAGAATGAAACAATTGAAATATACATGAAAAGAAAGAAACGATTGAAATATGGATGAAAAGAAAAAAACAATTGGTATATAAATGAAAAGAAGAAACAATTCAAATATAGATTGAAACAAGAAACAATTGAAATATAAATGAAAAGAAAGAAACAATTGAAATATAGATAAAAAAAACAAACAATTGAAATATAAATGAAAAGAAAGAAACGATTAAAATATAGATGAAAAGAAAGAAACAATTGACATATAAATGAAAAGAAAGAAACAATTGAAATATAAATTAAAAGAAAAAACAATTGAAATATAAATTAAAGGAAAGAAACAATTAGAATATAAATGAAAAGAACTAAACAATTGAAATATAAATGAAAAGAAAAACACAATTAAAATATAAATGAAAAGAAAGAAAAAATTGAAATATAAATGAAAAGAAAGAAACAATTAAAATATAAATGAAAAGAAAGAAACAATTAAAATATAGATGAAAAGCAAGAAACAATGTAAACAAAAATTAAAGAAAGAAAAAATTGAAATATAAATGAAAAGAAAGAAACAATTGAAATATAGATGAAAGGAAAGAAACAATTGAAATATAAATGAAAAGAAAGAAACAATTGAAATATAGATGATAAGGAAGAAACAATTGAAATATAAAAAAATGAAAGAAACAATTGAAATATAGATGAAAAGAAAGAAACAATTGAAATATAAATGAAAAGAAAGAAACAATGTAAATATATATAAAAAGAACGAAACAATTGAAATATAAATTACAAAAAAGAAACATTTGAAATATAAATGAAACGACAGAAACAATTCAAATATAGATGAAAAGAAAGAAAAGATTGAAATATACATGACAAGAAAAAAACGATTGAAATATAGACGAAAAGAAAGAAACAATTGAAATATAAATGAAACAAAAGAAAGAATTGAAATATAGATGAAAACCAGGAACAATTGAAATATAAATGAAAAGAAACAAACAATTGAAATATAGATGAAAACAAAGAAACAATTGAAATATAAATAAAAAGAAAGAAACGATTGAAATATAAATGAAAAGAAAGAAACGATTGAAATATAAATGAAAAGAAAGAAACAATTGAAATATAAATGAAAAGAAAGAAACGATTGAAATATAAATGAAAAGAAAGAAACAATTGAAATATAAATGAAAACAAAGAAACAATTGAAATCTAGATGAAAACAAAGAAACAATTGACATATAAATGAAAAGAAAGAAACGATTGAAATATAAATGAAAAGATAGAAACAATTGAAATATAAATGAAAAGAAAGAAACAATTGAAATATAAATGAAAACAAAGAAACAATTGAAGTATAAATGAAAACAAAGAAACAATTGAAATATAAATGAACAGAAAAAAACAATTGAAATATAAATGAAAAGAAAGAAACAATTTAAATATAAATTAAAAGAAAGAAACCATTCAAAAATAAATGAAAAGACAGAAACAATTGAAATATAAATGAAAAGAAAGAAACAAGTACAATATAAATGAATAGAAAGAAACAATTAAAATATAAATGAAAAGAAAGAAACAATTAAAATATAAATGAAAAGAAAGAAACAATTAAAATATAGATGAAAAGAAAGAAACAATATAAATATAGATGAAAAGAAAGAAACAATTGAAATATAAATTAAAAGAAAGAAACAATTGAAATATAGATGAAAAGAAAGAGACAATTGAAATATAAATGAAAAAAAAGAAACAATTGAAATATAGATGAAAAGGAAGAAACAATTGAAATATAAATGAAAAGAAAGAAACAATTGAAACATAGATGAAAAGAAAGAAACAATTGAAATATAAATGAAAAGAAAGAAACAATTGAAATATAGATGAAAAGAAAGAAACAATTGAAATATAAATGAAAAGAAAGAAACAATTGAAATATAAATGAAAGGAAGAAACGATTTACGAATAGATGAAAACAAAGAAACAATTGAAATATAGATAAAAAGAGAGAAACAATTGAAATATAGATGAAAAGAAGAAAACAATTGATTATAAAAGTAAAAGAAAGAAACAATTGAAATATATATGAAAAGAAATAAACAATTGAAATATACATGAAAAGAAAGAAACAATAGAAATATAGATGAAAAGAAAGAAACAATTGATTATGATTGAAAAGAAAGAAACAATTGAAATACAAAATGAAATGAAAGAAACAATTGAAATATAGATGAAAAGAAAGAAACCATTGAAAGATAAATGAAAAGAAAGAAAAAATTGAAATATAAATTAAAAGAAAGAAAGAATTGAAATATAGATGAAAAGACAGTATCAATTGAGAAATAAATGAAAAGAAACAATTGAAATATAGATGAAAAGAAACAATTGAAATATAGAGGAAAAGAAAAAAACGATTGAAATATAGATGAAAATAAAGAAACAATTGAAATATAGATAAAAAGAAAGAAACCATTGAAATATAAATGGAAAAAAACAATTGAAATATAGATTAAAAGAAAGAAACAATGTAAATATAGATGAAAACAAAGAAACAATTGAAATATAGATGAAAAGAAAAAAAAAATTAAAATATAAATGAAAAGAAAGAAACAATTGAAACATAAAGACAAGACAAAAACCATTTAAATATAAATGAAAAGAAAGAAACAATTGAAATATAAATGAAAAGAATGAAAAACGTGAAATTTAGATTAAAAGAAAGAAACAATTGAAATATAACTGAAAAGAAAAAAAAATGTAAATATAGATGAAAAGAAAAAAACAATGGAATAATAAATTAAAAGAAAGAAACAATTGAAATATAAATGAACAGAAAGAAACAATGGAAATATAGATGAAAAGAAAGACAAATAAATATAAATGAAAAGAAAGAAACAATTGAAATATAAATGAAAAGAAAGAAACGATTGAAATATAAATGAAAAGAAAGAAACAATTGAGATCTATATGAAAAGAAAGAAACAATTGAAATATAAATGAAAAGAAAGAAACAATTGAAATATAAATGATAAGAAAGAAACAATTGAAATATAAATGAAAAGAAAGACACAATTGAAATATAGATGAAAAGACAGAAACAATTGAAATATAAATGAAAAGAAAAAAAACAATTTACATATACATTAAAAGAAAGAAACAATTGAAATATTGATGAAAAGAAAGTAACAATTGCATTATAAATGAAAAGAAAAGAATTGAAATATAGATGAAAAGAAAGAAACAATTGAAATATAGATGAAAACAAAGAAACAATTGAAATATAAATGAAAAGAAAGAAACAATTTAAATATAAATAAAAAGAATGAAACAATTGAAATATAGATTAAAAGAAAGATACAATTGAAATATAAATGAAAAGAAAAAAACAATTGAAATATATAGATGAAAAGAAAGAAACAATGGAAATATAGATGAAAACAAAAAAATCATGGAAAAATAAATGAAAAGAAAAAAACAATTGAAATATAAATGAAAAGAAAGAAACGATTGAAATAATGATGAAAAGAAAGTAACAATTTTAATATAGATGAAAAGAAAGAAACAATTGAAATAAAGATGAAAAGAAAGAAACAATTGAAATATAGATGAAAAGAAAGAAACAATTGAAAGATAGATGAAAAGAAAAAAGTATGGAAAATAAATGAAAAGAAAGAAACAATTGAAATATATATGAAAATAAAGAAACGATTTAAATATAGATAAAAAGAAAGAAACAATTGAAATATAGATTAAAAGTAAAAACAATTAAAATATGAATGAAAAGAAAGAAACAATTGAAATATAAATGATAAGAAAAAAACAATTGAAATATACATGAAAAGAAAGAAACAATTGAAATATAGATGAAAAGACAGAAACAATTGAAATATAAATGAAAAGAAAGAAACAATTGCAACATAAATAAAAAGAAAGTAACAATTGAAATATACATGAAAAGAAAGAAACAATTGAAATACAGATGAAAAGAAAGAAACAAAAAAAATATTGATGAAAAGAAATAAACAATTGAAATATAGATGAAAAGAAAGAAACAATTTAAATATAGATGAAAAGAAAGACACAATTGAAATATAGATGAAAACAGAAACAATTGAAATATAGATGAATTGAAAGAAACAATTGAAATATAAATGTTAAGAAAGAAACAATTGAAACATAAATGAAAAAAAAAACAATTGAAACATAAATTGAAAGAAAGAAATAATTGAAATATTGATGAAAACAAACAATTGAAATCGTAATGAAAAGAAAGAGACCATTGAAATATAGGTGAAAAGTAAGAAACAATTGAAATATTGATGAAAAGAAACAATTGAAATATAGATGAAAAGAAACAAACAATTTACATATACATGAAAAGAAAGATCAACTTGAAACATAAATGAAAAGAAAGAAACAATTGAAATATAGATGAAAAAAATAGAAAGAATTGAAATATACATGAAAAGTAATAAAATATTGAAATATAAATGAAAAGAAAAAATTGAAATAAAGATGAAAACAAAGAATAAATTGAAATATAGACGAAAACAAAGAAACAATTGAAATATAAGTGAAAAGAAAGAAAAAATTAAAATATAGATGAAAAGAAAAAGACAATTGAAATATAGATTAAAAGAAACAATGAAAATACTGATGAAATCAAAGAAACAATAAAAATATATATGAAAAGAAGCAATTAAAATATAGATGAAAAGCATAAAAAATTTTAAATATAGAGGAAAAGAAAGTAACAATTGAAATATTAATGAAAAGAAAAAAACAATTGAAATATAAATGAAAAGAAAGAAATAATTGAATATAAAGGAAAAGAAAGAAACACTTAAAATATAGATGAAAAGAAAGAAACAATTTAAATATAGATGAAAAGAAAGAAACAATTGAAATATAGATGAAAAGAAAGAAACAATTGAAATATAGATGCAAAGAAAGAAACAATTGAAATATAAATGAAAAGAAAGAAACAATTGAAACATAAATGAAAAGAAAGACACAATTGAAATATAGATGAAAAGAAAGAAAAGATTGAAATATACATGACAAGAAAGAAACAATTGAAATATAAATGAAAAGAAAGAAACAATTGAAACATAAATAAAAAGAAAGAAACAATTGAAATATAAATGAAAAAAAGAGACAATTTAAATTTAGATTAAAAGAAAGAAACAATTTAAGTATTGATGAAAAGAAATAAACAATTGAAATATAGATGAAAAGAAAAAACTATGGAAAAATAAATGAAAAGAAATAAACAATTGAAATATAAATGAAAAGAAAGAAACGATTTAAATATTGATAAAAAGACAGTAACAATTGAAATATAGATGAAAAGAAAGAAACAATTGAAATAAAGATTAAAAGAAAGAAACAATTGAAATATAGATGAAAAGAAAGAAACAATTGAAATATAGATTAAAAGAAAAAAACTATGGAAAAATAAATCAATAGAAGGAAACAATTGAAGTATATATGAAAATAAAGACACAATTGAAATATAGATTAAAAGTAAAAACAATTAAAATATGAATGAAAAGAAAGAAACAATTGAAATATAAATGATAAGAAAAAAACAATTGAAATATACATGAAAAGAAAGAAACAATTGCAATAAAGATGAAAAGAAAGAAACAATTGAAATATAAATGATAAGAAAAAAACAATTGAAATATACATGAAAAGAAAGAAACAATTGCAATAAAGATGAAAAGACAGAAACAATTGAAATATAAATGAAAAGAAAGAAACAATTGCAACATAAATAGAAAGAAAGGGACAATTTAAATATAGAGAAAAAGAAAGAAACAATTGAAATATAGAGGAACAGAAAGAAACAATTGAAATATTGATAAAAAGAAATAAACAATTGAAATATAGATGAAAAGAAAGAAACAATTTAAATATAGATGACAAGAAATACACAATTGAAATATAGATGAAAACAAAAACAATTGTTTCTTTCTTTTCATCTATATTTCAATTGTTTCTTTCTTTTGATCTTTATTTCAATTGTTTCTTTTTTTTCGTCTATATTTCAATTGTTTCTTTCTTTTCATCTATATTTCAATTGTTTCTTTCTTTTCATCTATATTTCAATTGTTTCTTTCTTTTCATCTATATTTCAATTGTGTCTTTCTGTTCATCTATATTTCAATTGTTTCTTTTCATCTATATTTCAATTGTTTCGTTCTTTTCATTTATATTTCAATTGTTTCTTTTTTTATCTATATTTCAATTGTTTCTTTCTTTTCATTTATATGTCAATTGTGTCTTTCTTTTCATTTATATTTCAATTGTTTCTTTCTTTTCATTTATATGTCAATTGTTTCTTTCTTTTCATTTATATTTCAATTGTTTCTTTCTTTTCATTTATATGTCAATTGTTTCTTTCTTTTCATCTATAGTTCAATTGTTTCTTTCTTTTCATCTATATTTCAATTGTTTTTTCTTTTCATCTATATTTCAATTGTTTCTTTCTTTTCATTTATATGTCAATTGTTTCTTTCTTTTTATCTATATTTCAATTGTTTCTTTCTTTTCATCTATATTTCAATTGTTTCTTTCTTTTCATTTATATTTCAATTGTGTCTTTCTTTTCATCTATAGTTCAATTGTTTCTTTCTTTTCATCTATATTTCAATTGTTTTTTTCTTTTCATTTATATTTCAATTGTTTCTTTCTTTTCATCTATAGTTCAATTGTTTCTTTCTTTTCATCTATATTTCAATTGTTTTTTTCTTTTCATCTATATTTCAATTGTTTCTTTCTTTTCATTTATATGTCAATTGTTTCTTTCTTTTCATCTATAGTTCAATTGTTTCTTTCTTTTTATCTATATTTCAATTGTTTTTTTCTTTTCATCTATATTTCAATTGTTTCTTTCTTTTCATTTATATGTCAATTGTTTCTTTCTTTTTATCTATATTTCAATTGTTTCTTTCTTTTCATTTGTATTTCAATTGTTTCTTTCTTTTCATCTATATTTCAATTGTTTCTTTCTTTTCATTTATATTTCAATTGTGTCTTTCTTTTCATCTATAGTGCAATTGTTTCTTTCTTTTCATCTATATTTCAATTGTTTTTTTCTTTTCATTTATATTTCAATTGTTTCTTTCTTTTCATCTATAGTTCAATTGTTTCTTTCTTTTCATCTATATTTCAATTGTTTTTTTCTTTTCATCTATATTTCAATTGTTTCTTTCTTTTCATTTATATGTCAATTGTTTCTTTCTTTTCATCTATAGTTCAATTGTTTCTTTCTTTTCATCTATATTTCAATTGTTTTTTTCTTTTCATCTATATTTCAATTGTTTCTTTCTTTTCATTTATATGTCAATTGTTTCTTTCTTTTTATCTATATTTCAATTGTTTCTTTCTTTTCATTTATATTTCAATTGTTTCTTTCTTTTCATCTATATTTCAATTGTTTCTTTCTTTTCATCTATAGTTCAATTGTTTCTTTCTTTTCATCTATATTTCAATTGTTTTTTTCTTTTCATCTATATTTCAATTGTTTCTTTCTTTTCATTTATATTTCAATTTTTTCTTTCTTTTCATCTATATTTCAATTGTTTTTTTCTTTTCATTTATATTTCAATTGTTTCTTTCTTTTCATCTATATTTCAATCGTTTCTTTCTTTTCATCTATATTTCAATTGTGTCTTTCTTTTCATCTATACTTAAATAGTTTCTTTCTTTTCATCTATATTTCAATTGTTTCTTTCTTTTCATCAATATTTCAATTGTTTCTTTCTGTTCATCTATATTTCAATTGTTACTTTCTTTTTATTTATGTTGCAATTTTTTCTTTCTTTTCATTTATATTTCAATTGTTTCTTTCTTTTCATCTATATTTCAATTGTTTCTTTCTTTTCATTTATATTTCAATTGTTTCTTTCTTTTCATCTATATTTCAATTGTTTCTTTCTTTTCATTTATATTTCAATTGCTTCTTTCTTTTCATTTATATTTCAATTGTTACTTTCTTTTTCATCAATATTTCAATTGTTTCTTTCTTTTCATCTATATTTACATTGTTTCTTTGTCATCAATATTTCAATTGTTTCTTTCTTTTCATCTATATTTCAATTGTTTCTTGTCATCTATATTTCAATCGTGTCTTTCTTTTCATTTATATTTCAATTGTGTCTTTCTTTTCATTTATATTTCAATTATTTCTTTCTTTTCATCTATATTTCAATTGTTTCCTTCTTTTCATCTATATTTCAATTGTGTCCTTCTTTTCATCTATATTTCAATTGTTTCTTTCTTTTCATTTATATTTCAATTGTTTCTTTCTTTTCATTTATATTTCAATTGTTTCTTTCTTTTCATCTATATTGCAATTGTTTCTTTCTTTTCATCTATATTTCAATTGTTTCTTTCTTTTCATCTATATTTCAATTGTTTCTTTCTTTTCATT
Organism: Euprymna scolopes; assembly: GCF_053919585.1. Taxonomy (NCBI): domain Eukaryota; kingdom Metazoa; phylum Mollusca; class Cephalopoda; order Sepiida; family Sepiolidae; genus Euprymna; species Euprymna scolopes. The sequence continues at coordinate 42,399,185 of NC_136504.1, read as the reverse complement.
TATATTTCAATTGTTTCTTTCTTTTCATCTATATTTCAATTGTTTCTTTCTTTTCATTTATATTTCAATTGTGTCTTTCTTTACATTTATATTTCAATTGTTTCTTTCTTTTCATCTATATTTCAATTGTTTCTTTCTTTTCATCTATATTTCAATTGTTTCTTTCTTTTCATTTATATTTCAATTGTTTCTTTCTTTTCATTTATATTTCAATTGTTTCTTTCTTTTCATTTGGATTTCAATTGTTTCTTTCTTTCATCTATATTTGAATTGTTTCTTTCTGGTCATGTATATTTCAATTGTTACTTTCTTTTCATCTATATTTCAATTGTTTCTTTCTTTTCATCTTTATTTCATTTGTTTCTTTCTTTTCATTTATATTTCAATTGTTTCTTTTCATCTATATTTCAATTGGGTCTTTCTTTTCATCTATATTTCAATTGTTTCTTTCTTTTCATCTATATTTCAATTGTTTCTTTCTGTTCATCTATATTTCAATTGTTTCTTTCTTTTCATCTATATTTCAATTGTTTCTTTCTTTTCATCTATATTGCAATATTTCCTATTGGCTTTTTGACTTTGGTTCGTGCGTTCCTTCTTTTCCTTCATTCATTCTTTCACCTCTATTTATATATTTATCTATTTTTGATTTTCATCCATTCATTTATCGTTTTTATTTCTATATATTTCTATTATTCTTTCTTTCGCTGTTCCTCGGCAAAGCGCTGTTGAGACTCCAACCGTCACTAACTTTCCGCAGCCATCAATTCACCACCAA
>NC_136504.1:42358407-42393407 GCF_053919585.1 Euprymna scolopes | reverse complement strand
AGAAGGGTAGATCATTAGTAACGGTTCGTAGTTTTTCGTCTTTTCTATTGTTACCGGATCATAAAGGCTTTGTGTGTGTTTGTGTCCGAATGCATGAAGTCAATCCTTCTGTATGGCTCAGAATTTTGGACGCTAAGCGTGTCACGCCGAAAACATATCGATATCCTCGAGTGGCCTCTTGGCCTTGATAAGTGGTGATGCCTATCTAAAACATATATATATATATATATATATATATATATATATATATATATATATATATATATATATGTATATATACAAGAATGTTTCGACTAGCCTACAACATATGCTGGAAAAGTCACACTACAAACAAGTCATTGTATGGTTACCTACCTCGTGTTTCCTATATTGTGAGACAGAGACGTCTAGCACTTGCTGGTCATATTAGTCGGCATGATGAACCTGCAGAATAGCTCCTATTATGGAGTTCAGACGCAAAAAAATGAGAGTTGGATGCCCATGTGTAATTCTTAAATCCATTATTGAAGAGGAAACTGGTCTGGCAGGAACTGAGCTGGTTGCAGCAATGGCCGACCGAGAACTCTGGCAATCGTAATTTGTTCACGTTTCACCTATACCTACTGGTATTGGATGAAACAATGAATGTTTAAATTAAGTTACAGTTTTATTTGCTGACAAAATGAATCCCAGCACGTATATAATTCTGGTATTGTACAGCCAGTATTGAAATACGGTAGTAAATACAGCTTGAAAGATTTATTTTGCTTTGCAAATTACATTAAGCAGTCAAAAATCATTAATAAATATGTGTATTCCCATAATATTACTAACCTATTTATTTGTGTCCATATTCTGGAAACTATAGATATTTGTGTGGATTTTCTTTCTATTGTATCCAGTTTTCATTCTCCACAGCATATCTGTGGTCATTCCATCTGTCGAATTTAGTTTTAGTAATTGAATGCATAGACAAATAGATGGTGTCTCCATGGGCTTAGTTCTGGGACAACCGCTGTCGAATAATTTTTGTGTTTTTTTTACGAAAATGCATTTCTTTCTGGGCCTATGAGAACTTTAGTCTATTTTCGATATCTAAGCGACATATTTTGTCCTCTTTAATCATCTAACAGATGCAAACACATTCTTTTTCTTAATAAATAACACGCATTATTAATTTAAATAATTGGAATTCTTTGCGATGAGGGTTAATAATTTTTGCATTCATTTGGCAGACTCTCTTCTTATCTTCACAGTTGTCGTTTCATCACGTTTCGGTCAACTCATCCTCCGGCCTTCTTCAGGTGATTAATCACGACGAGATAGGAATGCTGAATCTCTTAACTGTATCCGCAGTAATTACTGCCTTCCATAATTGTCGTAATATTGTCCCTAGGTCCCCCACTGCCCACTAGGGAACGACCTACTTGCTTTCGACCTCCGGAACCGGAAGACAGTGGGCGCTCCATATTTAGAAGTAGGTTGGTAGGATACCTTACTAACCCGCCCCTATAGACATTTTGTTTAGCTATTTTCTTTTTCTTTCTTTTTGGGTGTATCTTAGCTTGACCCCCTCCTCATCATCTCATCCTTCATTTAAATTTAAAATTTGAAATTAATATTAAAAACCAAAAAAAATCATTTTTTTTTGTATATATAATTGTTGTTTTGTTAAAACATGTAAATATTCGTTTTTCAGTCTGTATATAAAGCCGACGCATACGCTGGGGGAGATTTTAAGTAGATAAAATCCATGGTAAGAATGAGGTATTATGATGATAGTGTCTTAGTGTAGGGAACTTAATAAAGTCTTCTCAAAGACCTAGCTATTAGTGTAGAATGACCCTCGACCCCCACTTCCCCCTACTGGCTTCATGCCTAAGTGTCTTGGACCCCAAATAAGGGCGTGGCAGTAGATAATGCCAGGCCCGGGACCAAGCACTAAATAAACTTCCATAATTGTAGTTATTGTCTCACAATGCTTTGGACAACTAATTCTCTGGCTTGCTTGGGTAGGATCTAAACCGCTATCTTCAGACAATACTCACCTGAAATCATAGAGACTTCTGAAGAAGGCCATTGGATGAGTTGACCCAAACGTGGTGAATGTATGCACAATTAACATGCATTTCGTATTTAAATATAATTATGAAGTAGGGTGTAATTTCATTCTACTTTATTCGATGAATTAGTGACGAAAACTCTTACATCAACTTATCTTAGACGTTCTACCCCCAAGTCCCCCCAAGATGCAGAGGAACTGACGAATCCTAGAGTGGATGAAACGCCGAATATTCAGTGTAGCTTAATTGCCACATATATTTTATAAATTACTAACTAGCTCTACCTACGTATTGAGCACTTTTGAAGTAAATACTTAAAGTTTACGCATAAATCTATACTTTCGTATATTAATTTTATGTGAGTAAATGAAGTAGTTATATATATATATACATACATATATATATATATATATATATATATATATATATATATTGTGTGTGTGTGTGTTTGAATTCTTAATCCGGCAGGGGGATGTGATACATCTAATGTGTTAGGTATAAGTTAGTGTTAAGTTCATGCTTGCATGCCTTCTCGCTTCCAGCTAACACCGCTGGCTAACCTCGTGGTGAAAAGGAAGCAGTTATGCATGTCTTCCCTGCTAGTTTATAGCCTCTCAATCATCAAGACTCCCACAGTGCCTCCATGTTCGCTACACATGGTAACTGGGTGCCTTGCGGCCCCAAGCTAAACCTGTATGAGATCTCGGAGTAGTAGGTGACCCCAGAGGTAGTGCGTTATGACCCACCGATGTGTGGACATCTTCGTGGGTGCCCTTGGTTGGACGAAGACTAGGAAAACGAACCCAAAATCAAACACCACTGCCTTGTGGGCCTTATCACGGCAAAGAGATGGGAACTATGACTTCAAATCCTTCTGCTGCCTTGCAGTTTTCCTTAAAAGGCTATGAAACCCCATCCAGAAAGAAAAGACGTAGTAGCAGACACGATAGGGCGACTGTCTACCTCACTGAGATTACTTTCGGCCAGAAGCTGAGCTCCCTCTGCTGCCAGTTGTCGCAGGTTCGCTCCACTGGAAATGAGCAATGGAGGTTCAGAGGGTGTTTATCTGAGGCGCAACAGATACTACACCTAAACTTCGCAAGCAAGTTAAGAGCCAAGGTTGAAAGTCCTGTACCGAAGGATAAAGCACTGAGGCCACGACTAGTCATCGTCAAGCCTGACGGACTGCATGATGATGATGATGATGATGATGAAGATGATGATGATATATATATTAATATTACACACACACACACACACACACACATATATATATATATATATATATATATATATATATAACTAGCAGGGGTACCCGGCGTTGCCTGGGTTGACATAAAGTTCCGTTTGAAACACGCCCGTTATACTAATCATTTTCATCATGCTTAACGTGGATACCCCCACAACAATTTCGAAAACAAAAGAACGGATAAAAACATGTTAATGTAATCGCCCCCAAAAAGAAGTATCTGATACCCTCTCCACCAGATATTTAGGCATAAGTTATCACTGTTCTAAGGAAACTCACGATTTTGTGAACCTAAAAATATAACGTTTATAAACATTCATGCGTGCGTTTATTTTTCTTTTGGTAAATGTGTTTAGTTTAGCGGCGTAAATTATTTGCCAGAGAACAAAATATAAAAGCTATTTATTTTATATTAAACACATTGTTAAACCCAAAGGCTTTAATAAAACCAGAAAAAAATTATTTTTTATTATTTTTTCATCATTTATATTTATTATTCGAGGCCGCTATATAGCTTTTAAAATTTGGCCTTCCTAATTTTGGCAGATTGGGACATGTCTATATGATGGATAATTCAAGACACCCCAATAAAATGTTGTACGGGAGCTGCCCAGGGTTTGAGGCCACGGGGAGCCCTAAAAATGCGCTATAAGCATGAATTCAAGCTCACCTTGGCTCTGACACATATCGATTCGTCCTCGTGGGAAGAATTTGCCAGGGACAGAAAGATGTTTAGAGCTGCAGCACACGATGGCACCGTGGACTTTGAGAAGAGGAGAGAAATTGAAGAGGCTAGGAGGAAGAAAAGAGCGACGAGAACGACCCCGCACCTCCCCTCATCCTGCCTTTCGGACACTGACTATAACTTTTCAACCATAGACACCGACTGAACAGCCATGTCACATACAGGTATCCACCCCAAAGATAGGAGACTGGTGTCAAGCGACAGGACCCAATACTCGAATACGAGTGCGAGTCGCCGCCGCCGCCGCCGCCGCCGTCGCCGCCGCCGTCGCCGCCGCCGACGACTATGATGACGATGTCCGTTGTTAAAGTGTATCTATTAATATATCGACACGTGCAAAGACAAGAACACTAGACGATCATAGAAACATATACACGGTATGCCCATTCAATAGACACGTAAATACATTACGTTTATATAGCGATGTAAACTGTAGTATGTACCCGTTATGTACACCCGTTATATACACCCAAGTATATAACATTCATTGGAACATGGTTACGTAGCACAAGCGTAATCTACCCGTAAATACTATTAAACCAAATTCCCTTTCTGACAGACTTGTAATCACTACATAATCCTCACCGTAGTTGTTCCTGCTACATGCCGTATTATTAATCGACTCGCCCTTTTCTACAATAGAATCATCACTTATCAAGACCGAAGACCACTCAAGGATAAGGGTTAATCAGTGCACGGTTGTCTCAAGACAACAGCGTAGTGATCTTTAGTGGTGTGAATTGGGCAGAATTTTATTATTTAAGGCGTCTGCTGAATAAGAACTTGTTTACATTAGACTTGAAGACGACCATATTGTAGTCAGCTCGAAAGCACTCCAACGAAACAGAGTTCCTCAAACGGGCAGTTCGAGGAAAGCTTTGTTCGCAGAATTTGTTAAGTAAAATTAGCCAAGAAAATAACAACGAGTTTTGTGCAATGAAAACGCTAAACATCACTTCATAGGCTAAGGAACAGTTAAAAGTCAATTCCATTCCAAAAGATCCTGATAATTCCCGTCAACATGCGCTCATAGATAAGCGCGAACCAGGCGACATGAAATGCATACATCTCCCATAAAATTGGTGGTAATGCATGGGAGGATGATCCCCTTTTACTGTAGCAGTTGTAATCTTCTATAATATAAATCTCACCTGTCTGTTTTAATGTATGTATGTATGTATGTATGTATGAGCACTGCCTTAGACACATTCTTGGTTTAAAGTGGTATAGCTTTGTCCCTGATACATATGTCTTAAAAAAAGCCAAAAACAACTAGTATTGCTATCATTGTTATTAAGAACCAATTGCGTTGGGCGGGTCATCTCATTCGGTTTGAAGACTATCGACTCCCAAAACAATTGTTCTATGGTGAGCTCTTTCTTGGAAAAAAGACCCCAGCACAAGCCCAAAAAACGTTTTCGTGATACCATCAAGGAGAGTCTGGTGAGCTTTCATATTCCTGTTGACAGTTGGGAGTCACTAGCGTATGATCGCAAGCAGTGGAGGACACTGATATACAGGAGTGCAGAACCCTTTGAAGCAGCCAAAATAGACCGAGCGAAGCTTAAGAGAGCATGTAGGAAATGCCAAACCTTGCTGCCCAACCATGGAGATCTCTGGATCTGTAAGGTGTGTGATCGGGCTCTGTTGTCTAAGGCAGGTTTTGTTAATCACATGAAAGCCCACGATAATACAGGTTCCGCTGCTGTTAGTTTCATACAAATCAGTGAACGTTTTCAGTGCCATGTCTGCTTGAGGGTGGGCAAGTCACTGGCAGGGCTAAACAGTCATATTCGGGCACATGGATTTTAGTGAATGAGGGAGTGGCAATCATCATGTATGTATGTATGTATGTATGTATGTATGTATGTATGTATGTATGTATGTATGTCTTCCTAAAACTTTCGACATAAGCGACGGATTTTTACGAGACTCATATCGTTTTGAAGCTCGAACCTTCGGACGACAAATACTGAAAAATTTGCTAAAAACATTAATTTCTTCACCCTTAGCTAGGCACTTTTCTACAGGGAGGGGGTCGCTGTTTTTCGCCGATATTTTGAAAGTCAAAATAGATTGTCTAGCCTTAATTTAAACTTTCGCCACTTCCGGTTTGGCGATGGGCGCAACAGTAAAGACGCCACGTTTTTTTCACGTTCTTTTCCTCCTTCGCGGTACGAATTCGAGCCTGTCTACTATCCCCACTTTTTTTGTGATCAACACACACCTCCAAACACCCGGGCAACACTGGGCACCAAGGCAAGTAGATTCTAAATCACACAAATGCATCCTACACTAATCTCACTGTTTATGATGTAAAAGAATGTTGCGTTTAGTCTTGTTGGATTCCACAAGTACCGAAAGCAAGAGATAAAAACCCGCACTCTCTTCGAAAAGAAGTGGTAATGCCTTGCTACAACCTTTAAATATAATAGTGAGTACGAAATAACAGAAAAGCGCCGCCATCCTTTATAGCCTAACAGTAACCCTGAGTCCGAGTGGTAATATAAAAAAAATGTTGAAAACAGTGCGACCGCTTCTTCCTGCCAGAATCGAGAAATATCAATTTATATTCTAAGAATAACGGGAAGCGCCCGGCATTGCCCGGTGGTAAAATATGCTGAAGTATATTTTAATTCATGCAGATTTCGTATATATTATTATAGAGCCAATTCTCTATTGAATATTATATTGTACCTAATATAAAGAACTGATGTCAAAAGTGAAAAAAAAATTACTTGGGTGCCATCAGTTAGAATTGAACCCAAAACATTTAGCTGCGTTCTCTGCCGTTTGAGCTATCGACAGATAGATAAGTAAGGTTTAAAATAAAGCTACTTAAAGCTAAGAATGAATTTGCGCATGCACAAAAGTAATAGAAATATGTCGACAAGTTGAAATCAACATTTTTCATTGTAATTTGCCGGCATATTTTTGTACATGCTATTCATCCACCCAGTGTTTAGTGTTTGGTGACCTATAGTTTAAGAGTTTATCGGTTAAATATGTTAACACGGGAACACATGCATGCATCTACTATTTTATTTATATAGAAACGGAAGAAAATGAATTTTACCGAAAAATGCTCTCGTCGAATCAGTCTTTGCTTCGAAACAAGCAACGAACAATAAACTTCTCCTTCAGCCGAAAAGACGTTTTAGTTTGATTTGTTTGTAGCTTAAGTATAAAAGTATAAGTCTGCAACAATTTTTGTAAACATGACAACTGGCTCTCGCAACCATCTCGAACCGAGTGGTATCTCTGTGGAACCAGCTACCCGATGAGGTCGTAAACCAACCCACACTACAGGGATTCAAGGGTTATCTTTGTATATAGCCTCCTAAATTCTAACTGACTTTTCCCCTTTTAAATAGCAATCGCTTGTGCGTTTATTCTTTGCATTCTTTAAATGAATGAATGAATAATTACGGCTAGTACGCCATTAATAAAAAGCGATGCTTTTAACGTCTTTAAAAATCTGTTCTGTAGTAAAAAAAATTGCTACAAAATGTACATTTTATAGCAAATAAATTATACTATGATCATAGAATAGAATAAATACTAAATTCAGATACATTTCAAATTTACATATTTGAAAAATGCTAGCGATTATTGGTGTAATTGTGTTGGTGAGCCAAATGTTTGCTTAATATTCGAAAACGTTATTCTGCTAATTCAAGAATAAGAAAAAAAAATGCCTTAAACGAAGATTTTATTTTCGCAAATATAAGCTAAATTCAGATACATAAAAATTCATAAATTTAAAAAATGCCAGCGACATTTGGATGATGGACAAAATACCTATTTAATATAAAAAAGATTCTGTTCTATTATTCCGAGAATATGAAAAAAAAATGCACGAATAAAAGATTTCTGAGCTTCAATCTGTGCCTTCCCCTTCCAAACTTTTACAAAAAACACTCGTCCAGCTGAAACCACTATCAATAATCCCCCACTCTTTATCTATGCCTAAACCTAAACGTAGGTTCTACGAACAAAACTTTTTTTCTTAGAACTGCACACCTGTGGAACTCTGTTCCGTTTGCCTACTTTTCAGCTTACTACAATATGGCCGTCTTCAAGTCCAATGTAAACAATTTCTTGATGAGCCGTTCCCCTTAAGTAATCCAATTTACTAAATTCCCACTACTAACGATTACTACGATTTTGCCCATTTACTCCTTATCCTTGAGTGGCTTTCGGGCTTTGATAAACAGTGACTCCTTTGTAAAAAAAATACCCTTAATATCGATACTGGAATATGAAAAGTTTACTCTCAGGAGCATCTTATAATCAATCTGGCAAGCAGCAAAGTTCACCTTTTCACTGTAGAGGAAAGTGTTTCTTTTCTCTGACTGCTATATTTTGAAATTCCCTCCCTGTTTTCTGTTTCCATGTCTGTACTGATTGGTTGGTTGTTTAGTTGTTTTGTTAGACGGCATATCAACCCTTTTTCGGAATGTTTAATGCTGAATCTTGTTATTTTATGCTTCAAGTTTTTTCTATCTTCAAATATTTATTTGTAGAGTTTGGTTTGGTTGTTTTGTTTTACAGCATATCAACTCTTCTCGGGTTATTTCATGCCGAATTCAATATAGTACATCAACCCTTTTGGATTATTCATGGTGCATCCAATTATTTTGTAGAAAATGTTATTCTTCAAGGTCTTTGCATCTTCAATCACTAGTTTGTAGTGTTTTGTTTTGTAGTCTTGTAGTGGATTTTGTTGTTGCTCCTTGCCTTGCAGAACATGAACGAGTTTTGCTATGGGAGAGGGAAAAGGGTTATAGTATTAATATTTGGTACATTTTAAGTTAGTAAACCAGTCGGAAAGTGGGGAGTAAGAGAGAGAGAGAGAGAGAAAAGGGAAAAGGAAAAGGAGGGAAGATGGGTTGTTGTTTTTGGTTTTTCGGTTTTGTAGAACATAATTCAGTTTTACAAAGGGTGAATTGATAAATAAAAAGAAAACATCAATGTTAGGTACATTTTATCTTAGTAAGCTTATATCTTCACAGTCTGATCTGGTAGCACCAGTGCCTGTACTGACATGCAGAAGTTTAAATTTAATATGAACATACATCTCGCAACAATCCTCTGTTGAACATGGTCCCAAATAGTAGCCCCTTACGACCAAGTGGCAATATGCGCTGTTCGAGGTGTGTGTGTGCGTATGTGAAAGAGAGATAGATAGAGAGAGAAAGAAAGAGAGAGAGAGAGAAAGAGAGAGAGAGAGAGAGAGAGAGAGAGAATATTATTGCGGATAATCTGAAAAATAAAATGAAATGAAAAGCAATCAACCTGATTACGTTTTTTATTATTATTATTATTATTTTATTTTTTTTTTGTGTGTGTGTGTGTGTGTGTGTGTGTGTGTGTTTGACAGACCCTCGTCAGTTCCCGAAGCTTCCCCTCACACACTCATTTCACAACTGGTGGCAAAATTTAATTGGCCCAGATCAGGACGCACCTGTGAAAACATGGCGGCTGGCGATCGCTGACTTTCTTATATTTTTATAGATATGAACAACGTGAAAATGTCAGTCGTCACTAAAAAAAAAAAAGAAAAAAAAAGAGAAAAAAAAAGAACCGGGCCCAAAATATAGTTATGAAAAATATGTGTGCGAAGCAAATAAATATTTAGATGAACCAATTTTGGTTAGTGGTACATGTGACCCGCGAAAGGTCAAGTATTTAAAGAATAAATAGTCTATAGATATGAATTAAAAATGTCTCGTGTGAAGACCTTCTTTAAACGGAAATTCATGAAATAGGTAGAATCCGAAACAATTTCAAGTAAAAAAATAATCGGAATTAAATGATAGAAAATGAGCAAACGATACAATATAATTAAAAGCCGAGAAATAACTAGCAAAATCTATCATTCAAACAAGGTAATGTTTGAATATATGATTAAGTGGCAGTTTTAGTCATTTAAAATTGCTCAACCCCTCACTTTTTCGACCAAATTTAAAACAATTATAACATTTTATAGGTCATCTTCGCAGCTATATTGTGAAAATCTTTTTCAATTTTAGTTCAATAAAACAAAAGTTATGATAAATTTACTGGTGTTCAAAATCGTAAAAAAAACCTAAGGAGGTGAGCAACGTTTTTTTATGACTGGTTTCCATAGCAACAACGTCGCTTCAGCGACTATTGTTGCTACCAATTCACTGCACTCGCGAAAAGAGAAGTAACAAGTGAAATAGAGAGAATGAAAGCATGAAAGGGAGAAAACTGGGCGGATTTTATTGAAAGCAGACGAGTGTCGTACATTGTTATTACATATGTGTATCTTATGTTTGTGGGGGCAAAAAATAAGACTGAAATTAAACAAAGAACAAGTGAATTTACTGGAAGCCTGGATTACAATAGAAAAATGCAAGTATGAAAAGTAATATGGTTAAGCTTAAACATGGAAAAGTAAAGGACTAGTTGTTAAAGCTGGAAAAGAAAAGGACAAGATATTCTATTAAAAAATATAATAAATTTATAACTTAAAATATTACAATATTAAAAAACTTTTTAAAATACAATTTATAACATTATTACAATAGAAAAATACGAGCATGGAAAGTTATATGGTTAAGCTTAAACATGGAAAAGTAAAGAACTAGCTGTTAAAACTGGAATAGAAAAGAACAAGATATTCTAATAAAAATATAATAAATTTATAACTTAAAATATTGCAGCATTAAGAATGGATTATATAATGTTAAATTGAATTTAAAAAGATTGAAAAAAAAAACAACTTTATAGCAGATTTTATAGTCATCCAGAACATTGTGCGATTCTTTGTATATTCCTGCACCTGGGAATGGAACAACTATTAGCAGAGCAATGCACTCTTCAATGTCATTTGAAAGCCAATGACTTGTCAAACTCAGAAAGAGAGCATTATTTGTACCAGCTGTCCAAATGTCGAATAAATGCTGCTAATTTCATGAAGAGCCGATTGAATTTTTTGTTTTGACTTTTGTAAATGTATCTGGAATTATGTTTTCAGTAAAGTACTTTTTTGATGGAATACTGGAATTTGGACAATTTTTTGCAATAAGCCTATTAAATCCAATGTCAGGTGTTACGGAATATGGTTGAATATGAACAGCAATCATATCTTCGTATCAGATAAGGGATCTCTTGTGATCTGTGATAATTAATATCCCACATCATCTTGACCAACAGAGATTCTATAGTAGCGTGGCGCTTCGATGGATGCTCGTAATTGCTGCCACTTGTTTCTGGGATATGCGTTCCGGAACATTCATTGTGTTTTGTTTTCTGGAATTTTTGCTTCTTCTGGATAACCCCTTCCAAGATGGTTTATCATGTTAATCGTTGTAAAAGCTTTTGATGATTTGTCACCCCTTCATATGATGGCTTAACACAACTTGCAGAGAGTAGTATTTTAAAAAAATTTAATTGGAATTCATTGAGATGAGTATTATTTATTAATTTTATTTATTGCGGACTATTATTCCCATCTTTTCTTAAATGTTTTTTTCACGACGTTTCAGCCAACTATTCCTCAGGCCTTCGTCAGGTTGTAACCGCGACGGATAGGAGCTCTGAATCTCCTGACTGCATTCACTGCAATTACTGCCTTCCGTAGTTGTTTTCGTCTCACAACGTTTTGGCCAAGTAAGCCTCTGGCCGGCTTTAGGTAGGATTGAAACCGCTATTTCCTATCCTTGGGTAGGATTGAAACTGCTAGTTCCTATCCCGTCGCGGTTAACACCTGACGAAAGCCAGAGAAATAGTTGGCCGAAACGTCGTGAAACAACTAAGAAAAGATGAGGATAATAGTCCGCAATAAATAAAATTAGTAGTATTTTTATTCTGGTTTGATAAAAGTTAATGGTTGTTGTCAATATATAATTAATTTTGTGTTTAACGGGTGATATCTAATTAGTAATGTATCTCAACAATATGCATTAGCTAAAGCAGAAAACTAAAAATATAATGTATAACGTCTGCAATCAGTTAGGATGTCATACGTTCAAGTATAAGAAAATTATGAGAACATTTATTAAAAAAAAAGTGAAATGTACAATAGGTCCTTACTGATCTCCAATTTTTTTTATCTTCAATATTTCATAGAAGATTATATTTCATTCTGTTTTAAATTCAGTTCTAACATATTGTACACAACTCTATCAAGCCTAGCTACTCTATGTAATGGTAGAACGAATTCATAAATTAGGAACAAGAGTATGACTGATGAAGAATGATTTATTATCGGTCGCATTTGGCTGCAATTTACTATACAATTTGCCTGCGTTAACACTGAAAGATAGAATAATGATTCTTTGGCGATGATTTAAAGTACGAAAATAATTTTAATTCGATAGCAAGCGAAATGGGAGACATTTTTCTATTTGCCTCAGAATTCAGTTCAGTCACAAAAGGTTACATGTTAGCGGCGCGCCATGCCTGTTATTTGAAAATACGGTGCAGACGATGCATGTTTGATCATTGTTGAAGTTCACCGGCAAGTTAAAAAAAAAAAAAAGGGGGGATAACTTTGTTTCTTTAACAATATAATTAAATTAATAATGCTACATAAAAAAAAAAAATCAGTATTAGAAATTATGATTAATCAGTCTTGACAATCGACCAGATAATCAAGGCCCCGAATAATTTACATGATTCTATGAGACTAAATTCCATCTGACTTCGTATTACTTACGTGGATTTCTGAAACGAAATTCCATCTCAACTCCGAAAAGATTATGGTGTAACTAGTAATATGCTCGGCTTTGTCTTGTCGTAAAATACGCTTAAATATGATATTTTAAATTAATCCACGTTTCGTATTTATTATTATACTAGCCTGGGTACCCGGTGTTGCCGGGTGTTTGTAGGTGTGTGTTGAGCAAAAAAAAAAAAAAAGTGGTAGTAGGCAGGCAGGCTCGAACCCGACCGCGGAGGAAGAAAAGAAGGGGGGAAACGTGACGCGTTAGCTGTTGCGCCGATCGCCAAACCGGAAATGGCGTAGGTTTTAATTAAGGCTAGACAATCGAAAAAAGGAGATGACTTTCGAAAATATCGGCGAAAAAAGCGAACCTCCCTTTAGAAAAATGCCAAGTTGATGGTAATGGAATAATTGTTTTTGGCCGATTTTTCGGAATTTGTCGTCCAAAAGGTCGAGCATCAAAATGATAACCAATCTCATGATAATCCGTCGCCTCTGTCGAAATTTTTCAAATGACAAATATCGAAAAATTGGCCAAAAACATTAATTATTTCAATTGTCTAGCCTTAATTTAAATCTACGTCACTTCCGGTTTGGCGATGGGCGCTGCAGCTAACGCGTGAGTTTTTTTTTTCACTTTCTTTTCCTCCTTCACGGTACGGGTTCGGGCCTACCTGCCTACTACCACTTTTTTTTTTTTTGCTTAGCGCACACCTCCAAACACCCGGACAACACTTGTCCCAATATATATATATATATATATATATATATATATATATATATATATATATATATATATATATATATATATATATGTGTGTGTGTGTGTGTGTGTGTGTGTCAGTTTCTAGAAGACTCTAGTAAAGAAAATTCAATATAGGAACGTAATACTTATTTATATATCCTTGTTGTAGAAGCTCACGAAACATCGGTACCAACATAAATAGGAACCTGCTTTTGTATCTATTTTTCGCACTAATATGAAACATTATGGGATTTGCCATTGGTAGTATAATCATTGATGTTTTCATTTATTATCTTCGATTTCCGATCAACTTATTCATAAATGAATTCAATATTTGATTTAAATCTAGTGATTTCTTAGTAGCATTTATTATTTTATTGTTTATAGTTGTCTTGCTTTATTTGTGATATTTTCTTAATTTCTTTTAATTTTCACTTTACTTTTATTTAACGAAGAAGGAACAGTACGATTTTACAGCAAGGTTTACGCCTCATACGACCTAACATCACAATTGCATTTAATATGTTTTATCAATGTGCAAGCAGAAAGATCCGGTGTATAAAAACAACAGGGCGTTGATAAGACATAGGCGTGTTCAAAATGAATGTTTCTGTTTAGAGAACAAATGAAAAAATTTGACATATTAAACTCATTAAGCTATTATGTATTTTTTGTATAAAATCAACAGTAGATTCTTTACAGTGCAATGTATTGCGAACTATAATGTATTGTAGACGATAATCGATTTGATTGAAAAAAAAATGGGTGATTTAGCTGATTTCAGTATTTATTTGCTTCCCCACGAAAGCAAATTAGACACAAGGTCGTTTTTGATGTGGGGTTAAACCAGCTCCCCTAAAACAAGGGTAAAAAGGGGGAACTCTGGTTGGGACCAAAAATGATAATTGTCCCAGTATAGAGGGCTTCTCCTCCATTGACCGGGACAAATTACCTTAAGTGCAGCATCTGCAGAAAAGATACTACACTTTGATCCCGGCCCGAAAACAAAATTGGTGAAAGTGCAGAAGATTCGTTGATCCTCATGCAATCCCGGGTAACGTCGGATATCCCTGCTCGTTTATTTTCGATACAATTGAATCAAGCGGAGAATTCTCTTATAGAATCTGTCACAAACAGTTGACAACGATTTTGCGTCATTAAAGTTCAATAAGTACGTAGGTTTTTCAGTTTCCGACCCGCGAGAGGATTGTAGCGACTATCGCAGACGTGACAGGTGTTACGTGTACCTTTCGTTAGCGCGCCATTTTCTCCGGTGAATATTCCGCTGAGACTGAGTTTCGCAACAAATCACTTGATTTTCCCTCAGCACTTTAGGTTTGCGTCAGACGTGTTCAGCGTTCATTTGAATACTTATTTCTCCTTTTATACTTGTCTCCTCGCGAGAGAAGGTTAGACACAAGGCCAGTTTTTAATGTGAATAAATCCAGCTCTTCATAAACTCTCGTATAATCCTGTCGACGTTCTCCTGCAAATAAGAAGTGGTGCTTCTGAACGTGCGCAGTAAAATCACGCACTCTTGAAGAGAGGAGGTAATGCCTGTAAGTGTGACATTCTGATAAAGTGCAGTTACGAGATGCCTTCAATAAGTTTCCAGACTTTTTTTTATAATACACACATGAAATTCTAGTCCCTTTCAAAGTAATCTCCCCCGGCTGCAATCCACCTGTTGTATCGTTCCAACAACCTCTGGAAGGCCCCATGGAAGTTCTCTCGTTTGAGCGTGTCATCACAGCCCCTTTCATCTCCTCAATTGACTTATAACGACAACCTTTACGTTTTCCTTTAGCTTAGGAAATAACCAAAAGTCACAGGGAACAAGTTCTGGACTATAGGAAGGATGAGTAACTGTCTTGATGCCCATCTTGGTTAAATATTTTGTGACAAGGATGGAGTTGTGAACTTCATCCTTGGGACAAACTTTGCGCAAATCTTCCGCATCTTCTTTTTCCTGCGAGTAATTGTGTTTAGAACTCCCACACTGACGATGTTACATGATAAGGGCTGTCCCCTTTTCATGTAAGTATGAAAATAGAGAGATTTAGTTAAAATGAAAATGAAATAGCGTAGACGATATTCGAACCTCGTAATTTATGTTTAGAAATAGATTACGAGAGAGAATTAGCAAATGGAATGTGAAAACAAACCATTGTTTAGCTTAGAGATAAAATAGTTTCAAGAAATGAATGTACGTTGTCAATTCTGTTATGAAAATTCAATTGAGGAATGCAACTATAGGATAATTTAATAAACATGTTTTTAACATATTGGAAATATAGGTTACTGGGAATATAGGTTAAAATTCCTTTTGTAAACAAAGGAAAAAATTTTGGACACGCATTTCCAGAACACGTGAAAGACGACACATGTTTTAGCATGTGTATGACGTCATGGAAAACGGGAAGTTCTAGATATAGTTAGAAACGTTAGAGAAACTGGGGGAGAAACTGAGAGGGAGTCTGAGGACGACAGACGACAGTCCAGACATGGACATTCGAACGTCTAGAAGCGAGACGGTCACCTTTGAAACTTAGAATGTGAAGCTTTGAATCCTTGACTCAGAAAACCACGACCGGTCGGGAGAAGAAATAAACCCATCATGTGTTTTTATAAACGTCGTCTTTGTGTTGTAATTCTACCAAAAAGGTAAAGTGAAAATTGTCATTATATGTATTGTATATCATGTGTTTTAAAATGTCTTTACATACACGTCTCGACACCTCATATCTACAATGTGAACACTAAGACTGTCTCAACACTGTCTCCTCACTCTAAGAGCTTCTATTACACTTCTAAGTATGAACATTTAATATATATGAATCGCATCATAAAATGAACACAGAACGAAACAACATCCCTCTTAATACGACTCTCTCTTAATAAGACTTCCTAATAACAACAAAAAGAAGAAAAAGAACAATAACAATAATACTAATAATGATATATATGACAACATCAAACTGTGCACTTATTGTCTCCGTAGACTTTCTGCCTTCCTTGAATCTCTTATGCCACTGAAGAACTGATGCTCTATCCATGCAATATGGTCCAAAAGCAGTCTGAAGCATTCTATATGTGGCATATTTCTTATTTCAAATTTTCAAAAAACCTTTTAAACCGGTAAGGAATGTATACAGCATTTTGATTATTCGACAAGGAGTACAAATAAAACAAGAAAAAAACTTATTCCATGGAGTTTAATGCATTAGAAGAAAAGCAAATGATATGAAATTTATCATATTTGCATAAATAGTCATTTAACAGTTTATAGGGATTCAATTTGAATGGTGGAGCAATAAACAGGAAAAAAGGAGAAAAGGATACGTAAAAGTCCAATTGGAAAGATGGTAAATTTCAGACAAGAACGATTAAAACTTTATCACTATACTGATAAAATAATTATGACGTGTGTGACTGAATTTCTCCGGTTAGCGGAAATTAATAATTGGACATTAAATTATTATTTTGCAATTAAGTATCAGTTGGATCAGCTATTTATTGAACTAAAATTTGCATGAACGTAAAATAAAACGAAATTTAAAAAGGAACTGACGATACGAATATCATCAACAAAATATTTCGGTTTCTTAGAAAATAAATCGACGTCGCGTGCTAACGCTAGGCCTTGCCCTTTTAAATGCCTACGCGAGCATGTGGAATCTTGCATGCATAACACGTGGTTATAGCCAACGAAAATGACTCCATGCAGACCAAGCAATCATGGGGTACGAGCTGCAGAATTCCGATTAGCTTGACGTTTTTTTTAGTTTCCTACTTAACAACAACAACAACAACAACAACAACAACAACATTATGGAGGTGAAGGTGGCTAAGTGGTTAATTACACGGGCTGAACACCTAGGTGTTCCAAGTTCGAATCTAGTGCTTTCAACAAAATGACTTTCACTTAGTGGTGTAGACAACCTTCACATGGCAACTTCTGTATGTACCTGATGTCGTTTTAGAAAGGCATAAGAAAAACGAATACGAACAAATACGAAATCATTGAATGACCGAAGCTAAACAACAACAATAATAATAACATCAGCAGCAGCCGTTACTATTTTTACTTTATAAAGCAATGTAAAAGTTAAACTATTATATTTTAATAATAATAATAATAATAATAATAATAATAATAATGTATATATATATATATATATATATATATATATATATATATATATATATATATATATATATATATATATGAGAGGAGTAGGGCTCCGAAACACGCGTGTCCGTAGATTACTGTTTTTAAAAATCATAAATAAATAAATAAATACGTCCAAACGAAAACATGTGCGTCTTTCTAAGAAAAACACCGGATCTCCGAGGCGGAGACGTTAACCTTAATATTGTTTAAAAAATCAACAACAAAATCTACATATATATATATATATATATATATATATATATATATATATATATATTAGTAATGGGATTCCGATATTTTTCCCGATGCCGATACAATTATCGCGTCCGTACTAAATTCCCGATTTAGATTCTTTATAAATCTCTAAATATTTACCTGTAAAATTGTAATTTTTCCTCGATTACCGTAAACAACAAATATTATGGGCATCGAAAAGTAGGCATAAATTTTTCCGATTCTCGATTCAGATTAATCGTCCAAACTCAAATATATATATATATATATATATGTATATATATATATATATATATATATATATATATATATATATATATATATATATATATATATGGGGGGGGTCTTTGTGTATGTATATATATATGTATACATATCTTTGTATACATATAAGTGTGTACATATATATATGTATATATACATACATATGTACAGATACATATATATAATTTTATACACACCCACACAGACACACACATATATTTATATATACATATATACGTGTTTACAAGCCAAAAGCTTTTGTAAATATAAAGTGAATATAAATATTAATATCTATATAGTTATCCCAACCAAATAAAAAAGCTCAATACACCCAAAATAGGAAATATAGCTTGTCATAGAAGAACACAATTTAAGCCTAAATTATACTTTAGTCTGTGGAGTAGTAAATAATGCGTTCTTCTCATCGGAGGAAAGAAATTTGCAAATGAATATTATAGCGAAGCTGTGAATTTGCTGCTACTGGCACGAATAGAAACTGCATTATATAACAACTAGTCATACATGCAAAAAATGTGTTTAGTGTAATGAGTTAATGAAATGAGAGAATAGAAATGCAAAAATGAAAAAAGTAAATTAAAAAATTTTAAATTTGAAACGCGAATTTAGGAAATGTAATCTTTCTTATTTAAATATCCTGGCGAACAATGAATTCTTTTCAAGTATAATTTATAGTTTGAAATTGCGTTTTCATATATATATATATATATATATATATATATATATATATATATATATATATATATATGTATATATATATATATGTATGTATGTATATATATGTAAGAGTGTACCCATCAACAATTGTGGGTTTTTCAGACTTTTATCATTTTTATTTTAAAATATTTTTATAACGCGTTTCAAGCCTTGTTCAGCTCTCTTCAAATGTTTTTATATAAACGTTTTTTTTAAGTGAAAGTTTGAAATGCCTTTTTGGAAAAGATTTTAACTCTGACGACACTGATTGAGTTTTTAAAAATTTTTAAATAAAAAAATGATAAAGGTCTGAAAAACTCACAATTGTTGATGGCTACACTTTTTTAAATATATATTTTCTCTCTTTGAAGCTACACAACCGTCACTTAATATATATATATATATATATATATATATATATAAATGAGAAAAATATATATAAATATATATATATATGTAAATGAGAAATTTGAAAAAATGTATAAATATATATATATGTAAATGAGAAATTTGAAAAAATGTATAAATATATATATATATATATATAAATGAGAAATTTGAAAAAAATATATTAATATATATATATAAATGAGAAATTTGAAAATATATATAAATATATATACATATATAAATTAGAAATTTGAAAATATATATAAATATATATATATATATGAATGAGAAATTTGAAAATATATATAAATATATATATATAAATGAGAAATTTGAAAAATATATAAATATAAATATATATATATATATATATATATAAATGAGAAATTATAATATATATATATATATATGTAAATGAGAAATTTGAAAATATATATAAATATATAAATATAAATGAGAAATTTGAAAATATATATAAATATATATATGCAAATGAGAAATTTGAAAATATATATAAATATATATATATATAAATGAGAAATTTTAAAATATGTATAAATATATATATGCAAATGAGAAATTTGAAAATATATGTAAATGAGAAATTTGAAAATATATATAAATATATATATGTAAATGAGAAATTTGAAAATATATATAAATATATATATGTAAATTAGAAATTTGAAAAAATATATAAATATATATATGTAAATGAGAAATTTGAAAACCTGAAAATGTTGTGAAATAAAAAATCATTTTTATTTATTGTTTGTATTGTTGTTTAATTCGAATTTTCGCCAATAACTTGGCTTTTACAAGGAGATGTCAGTCCGATAAGATTTTTTTTCTTTTTCCTCATAATGTTGTCATAAGATGTTGAAGCCTCTCCTTCATAAAGCCAGGTTATTGGCGAAAATTCGAACAACAACAACAACAACAACAACAACAACAACAACGTAAATAAAAATGATTTTTCCATTTCACGACATTTTCAAATTTTCTCATTTAAATTCATAAAAAATGTTTTCTAAAATGTGTGACGTTCCACATACTAGCAGGCCACTCGACTTTGATTTTAATGCCTGAGCTATGAAGACATGTTTGCTGCAAGGCTAATAATTAAACATAAACTCATGGCTATTACGTTACGCGTGCATATTCGTAATGTCGTCGTCCATCCTTCATTTGGCTAATTCGATTTTTTTTTGATTTTCACACTTTTGCAACGATTTTCCTCGGTTAGACCCAAAATATAAAGTTTTGCATGAGTTAGAATACCCTATATTTTAAGCTTATGTATGCAAACTAAAAACTGTCAGAGGAGTTTGGTAGGCAAAATTTTTTAAACAAATATATGCATACATAATATATATAGAAATGCCTTGTCTTTACTATAATCTTTTACGCAAATATTACGCAAGTATAAATGATGTAGAATATCTGCATTAATATAATTACACGGTATAGTAAACTAAACATAATCATCTCATAAGAAAACCGACAAAAACCAATACGGAATTAAAATGAATGTTTAAAAGAATATGCTAATTTGTTAGATCTTTTGCAGATGAATGCAATTCAACGACCCATATATATATTACACAGTTGTATTTTCTTTTTAAATAAATAGAAAAAAATGTTTTTAATATGAATATCAATGAACACACACACAAATTTATAGGAGTTTAGATATCACATTTCGATCAACGAGGGCACAGTCTATATATTGTTTAACATGCTGGTTGCAGTTTTTATCCTAACGATTGGCAATAAAGTCAACTCTAAAACAAACCTCCAATTACTTAAACTTTACTCACCAAAGCAACATCGAACAAGATTTTATGTATACAAAGTTCCCTCTTTTTTTACCCTAATTCTATTTCGTGCATTATGCAACTGTAAACTCATCATGTGACTCTTGCTATTAAACCCCGTCGTTTGGGACTTTCGTACAACTCCCAAATTCTTCAACACCATACGATTTTATATAAACACATCGATGTTATCGGAAGCTTTCTTTAGCATCCCTCCGACTGTTGTGTATCCCTATTGCCGGCCTGATTCTCACCCTCGTTCAAGTTGTGTATATACGTTATGATAACAAAATAAAACCTCTATCAGCTTTAATATTCTACATCTGGGGGAAAAAACAAGACTACGAAAATAGGATTGCGAAATCTGATAGCGCTGTTGCAGTAGCATGCCGCTTAGAGGATGTTTCAACCACCATTTCTGTAAAGGATCACCGTGGAGCGTTTTCCTTATTCAAATAGCTACCAATGGACTTCCGGTTAGAACATTTGTAAACGTCTTCTTGCAATGGCTACTAATAGGACTTCCGGATAAAACATTTATAAACATTTTTTTAATCTTCCCGTTTTATTATTTTTTTCTTTCTGACTGAGGTGAGCACAACTAAACTTTTGTTGACAGATTTAGAGGGGAACAAGAGAAATCTGTATTATTTTCTTTCCATATTTAATACACCTATACCAACGGATGGTGCTCGTTTGTGGGGGGAATAGTTGTTAATTGCTATCCATATAATTTTAACGTCCGATCTAAAATTTTGTAGAAAGCTTAAATTAAAACATTTGATGAAAAGTGGAAGGTAATAAAAGATTAATACTTTCCTTTGACTCTTGGCATGTGGCAAAATGTTGTATATGTATGTTAGTATATTACAGGGCCCGTAGCGCAGTAGATAAAGACGTTGAATCTCTACTGTTCCAGATAAGCATTGTCTGAAGATAGCGGTTTCAATCCTACCAAAAGCCGGCCAGAGGCTTACTTGGCCAAAAACGTGGTCAGACGACGACAACAACTACAGAGGCTTACTTGGCCAAAAACGTGGTCAGACGACGACAACAACTACGGAAGGCAGTAACTGCTGAGGATGCAGCTAGGAGATCCAGAGTTCCTATCCGTCGCGGTTACCATCTGACGAAGGCCAGAGGAATAGTTGGCCGAAACGTCGTTAAACAACATCTAAGAAAGATGAGGATAATAGTATGCAATAAATAAATTAATAAATAATACCCATCTCAATAATGAATTCCAATAAAATAATATATATATACCATTCGGTACGGATCCGACCATAGAAGATCAGATGATAAATAAACGTGGATTTATAAGACCAGAAAAAACCAACCATGATCTCCCTTGGAATAGTGGATAGAGACGTTTAATCTTTACGGTTCCAAGTGAGAATTGTCTGAAGATAGCGGTTTCAATCCTACCCAAACCCGGTCGGAGGCTTACTTGGCTAAAAACGTGGTGAGACAACAACAACTATGGGTGGCAGTAATTGCTGAGGATGCAGTTATGAGATTCGAAGTTCCTATCCCGTCGCGGTTACCACCTGACGAAGGCCAGAGGAATAGTTGGCTGAAACGTCGTGAAAAAAAAACATTTAAGAAAAATGAGGATAATAGTCCGCAATAAATAAATTAATAAATAATATTCATCTTAATAATGAATCCAATTAAATAATACATATTCTTGGGGTTGTTTTCTTTTTTTTTACATGGTTTCGTATGTGTGAAAAAATGAAAGTTTGGCGACTTAAAGAAGCGGAATATTTGCTAAAAAAAAAAAAAAGAAAAATTATTAAAGCAAACCGAGTATGGAGATCAACAGTAAATGGGAACATCAAATTGAACAACTACTTCTTAGAATTACAACGATAAAAGGGGGATAATCACCTGTCGAACTTTATTAGAGTTACTTCCGTTTATCAACAAAATATTTTTCACTCATATAAAACTACGGCCTAAAAAAAAGCAACTACAAAATACGAAACCATCTACGAAGTCAGTAACTATTCTCCTTTCTATACAGGATGGCGACCGACGTGCCTGAAGAAGGTCGACGGTTACATCGTTGGAAACTTTGCACAAATAACACTCGAGAAGAGAACGATAGTTTGATCGAAACAAGTAATTCAAATAAATACCAGTTTAATAGCATCTATTCTTATTTTGTTAGCATTAAAATATCGTACAAGTTTGAAGATCGCTCTGAATTCTAATTCTATTTTATTTAGTAGTAAATGATAATGTCTAATGAAACTGTTTTGACTAAAGTATAACGATTTATCAAGGCCGGGAGTTACGCGAGAATAAGAGTTTAAGCGATCGTCAATTGAAAGCTGATCGACGCCAACAATTTAAATGCCTATTTTAAACTAACTTAACATATAAAGTTATCCTGTGGGATTTTTAAAACTTAAATCTAACTAGCATTCAGTCTGACCGAGCAAACTTTCATTCTATCAAGCTGTTTCCAATTTATTATTGCTGGATAATATTGTTGGCATCATGAATTGTGTAGTGCAGTATCAGAACAGATACTGTATTGCAAACTATATCGAGAAAGTCAATATAGTTAATATAAAGTTACAAAATCAGGTATAGTCAGCGTCAAGGGGTTTATTGTGCAGTATTTTCATGAAAATCGTTCCAGACAAGGGTTGGAGCAACCTGAAGCAAGTGGCAAACCAGAACGATAACTATGCGTCGAAGGGTCAGGATATTACTTAAGAGGAATACAAGAAGAAGGTTCAGCAAGTATGTGCTTACATTAGACTTGAAGACAACTATGCTGTAGTCGGTCGAAAAGCAGACTCGTGTAGTTTCGTTCGACAGATAGAAAGTTCAAGGAACAAATTTTGTTCATAAAATTCCTGTTTGTTTAGAGTAGTTATTTGATGTGATTGTAGTTTGATGAGTTCTTAATGTGAATGTTTTACAGATGCGTAAAATGAACCATGAATGGTAAAGAGTAGACAGAAGCTAGCAATATGCCTTCTGCGTGAAAGAGTCCAGATTGCAAATTCAATTTTATACTTTTTACTATAAAAATCTTGATATGGAAATTTATTTAAATTTTCCAAAAACCTTCATAAACCTGTAAGGAAGGTATACAAAATTTTAATTATTCGACAAGGAGTAAAAATAAACAAGAAAATACTTATTCCATGGAGTTTCGAAGAATGCAATTCTTCTCGTCAGAGGGAAGAGGTTTGCAAAATTTACAAAAAATTTGCATGCATAAAAAATTATTTAACAGTTAGTGACGGTTTAGAGGGATTCAATGAGATTAAGAAAGCAATAAAAGGGATATATATATATATATATATATATATATATATATATATATATATATATATAGAAAGCAATAAAAGGGATATATATATATATATATATATATATATATATATATATATATAAAGCAATAAAAGGGATATATATATATATATATATATATATATATATATAAAGCAATAAAAGGGATATATATATATATATATATATATATATATATATATATATACTAAATATGTGTATCAAAAAATATGTATTTAGATACATTTCCTCGGTTATAGCTTAGACTGTTTTCCTTTTTTGACAGTACGACAGTGACAAGCAAGATGTGGTCCTTTCTGCTTAATGATTATCTTGCAGTTAGATAACGTAAACCCCTCTCCTTTACTCAGGATAAGAATGGTTTTCTTGTCCGCTTTACCATATCAAATTATCGAGCTAAATGGATAGCAAGAACCGGAAATAAAAACGGGCGGATAATCTTTACTATATTTTTTTCTCTATGAAATGTTATTCTTAAAAGTCCTTTAAACATGATAGGTTATAAGTAGTATTTGGAGCACACGATACTTTTTGAGGTAAAAAAAAGAAGAACTCTACATTGAAAACGAATGGAAAAATTTAGTATGCGTATCATATAGAGTCTAATGCCGGAGTAAAAAAAAACAAAAAAAAAACGCAGAAGATAGTTGAGAAGATTCAGAAATGGGAATTTCGTTCTTGAAGCTGAAGCCAGAACAGTACGTCCAATTGCATTTGAAGAGCTCGTTGTTTTATCACTAAAAGATAATCCTGCAGTATTTACCCTTTTCTCAAACGATACAAAAGTTCTTTGCTATTTTCAGTAATTTAGAAAGGTATTACGCTTATTATTTTATTAAAGCTTTTAGACGAGGATTAGCAATTCGTATTATTTAAATTATTCGAACCGCTGTTTTCATCTTGAGTGTTGTTTTCACATTTCAGTTGATGTGACTTACGACCTTTTCCAAATGTATCTTGTCAAACTCGGGAATCTTTTTGCCGAACTCTGTAATTTTTTTTTTTTTTTTTTTTTGTTAAACTCAGGAATATTTTTGTCAAACTCCGTAATTTGCAAAGAATTTCGAACGGAAATCGTGAAGTCGTGAAGGTTCTGTTTTGTTAGTGTCAGCATTTATCAAGGCTTGGGTGCCAATCAAGAATGAAAGTCGAATGTTAGATAGACGGCGATACTACAAGATCATCATCATCATCATCATCATGCAGTCCGTCAATCTTGACGATGACTACGTGGCGCCTCAGTGCTTTATTCCTCGGTGTTGGCATAGTCTCACTCCATCACCACAGGACATTCAACCTTGGCTCCAAACTTGCTTGCGCAGTTTAGGTGTAGTATCTGTTGCGCATCAGATAGACACCCTCTGACCCTCCTATGCTGATGTCCAGTGCAACGAACCACCGACGACTGGCAGCAGAGGAGGCCGCAGCTTCTGACCGAAAGTAATCTCAGTTAGGTAAACAGTCGCCCTATCGTGTCCGCTACTAAGCCTTTTTCTTTCTGGATGAGGTTCCATAGCCTTTTAAGGAAAACTGCCAGGCAGCAGTAGGATTTGAAGTCAGAGTTCCCATCTCTTAGCCTTTTGCTGTGATAAGGCCCATAAGGCAGTGGTGTTTGATTTTGGGGTTCGTTTTCCTAGTCTTCGTCCAACCAAGGGCACCCACAAGACAGGGGTTGGGTAGGGGTTGGTAGTATGCCAGGGCATGTCCAACGTGGAGGCACTGTAGGATTCTTGATGATGAAGAGACTATGTACTTACAAGGAAGACTTATGCATAGCTGCTTCCTTTTCACCGCGAGGTTAGCCAGCGGTGTTAGCTGGAAGCGAGAAGGCATGCAAGTATCAACTTAACACTAACTTATACCTAACACACTAGACGCATCACATCCCCTGCCGGATTAAGAATCCAAACGCACACACAAGATTAGTCATAGTGAAACCTTGGTAGGGCTACATCACCTCAGAGGACGGCTCAATAGAAATTCATTCAGATTAAATTTGAAGGCGACCATGTTATAGTCAGCGGGAAGCAGGCCCGTGGTGTTGTGTTCTAAGAATGGTAATATCTATACTCCTATAAATTATTTTTTTGTATTGATATTTATATTCAAAACCATTTTTTCTATTTATCTATTTATTTAAGAAGAAAATACAACTTTGTTATATAGGTTGTGGAATTGCATTCACTAGCAAAAGATCTAGCTAATTTGCATATTCTTTTAAACATTCATTTTAATTAATTCCTTATTAGTTTTTTCGGTTTTCTTATAGGATGCTCATCTTTAGTTAACTATTACGTGTAAATATATTCATGCAGATATTCTACATGATTTATACTTGCGTAATATTTGCGTAAAAAGGTTATAGTAAACACAAATCTCTTTCTATATATATTTATGTATGCGTGTATATATTTGTTTTAAAAAAATTGCTTACCAAACTCGTCTGTCAGTTTTTGGTCTACATGAAACTTAATTTATAGTTCATTTGAACCCATACGAAACTTTATATTTGGTTTTGAGCCGTAGAAAATCGGTGCGAAAGTATGAAAATTAAAAGAAAAAATGGAATTTGCGAAGGGCGAACGACGGTATTACAAATATGCAAACGTAACGTAATAGCTATTTGTATTTTAAGTTTTAGTCTTGCAGCAAACATGTCTTCATAGTTCAGGCAATAACGGCCAAAGAAAAAGTACGAGGGGCGTGCAATAAGTAATGCCCCTGACTCACATTGCATTGCAGTAGAGCAACGAAACTTGGAACAGTTATTAGTCTTTCTCTACATAGGAACCACCCAGAGTTATGCATTTCTCCCATCGTTTGATGCAGCTCTGGAGACGGTTTTTGTAGAACACCCCAGGTTGGTCCTCCAACCAGGACATTACTTCAGAAATCAAGGCTGCATCATCTGGGAAACGCGTTCCTTTCAAAAACAACTTCATGGCTGGGAAGAGGTGACAGTCAGAGGGTGCAAGGTCAGGAGAGTAGGGAGGATGGGTGAGGATTTCATAATCACACGCCCGTGCTTCTGATCTGGCAACATGCGAGTTGTGGACCAGAGCGTTGTCCTGCAGGAGGAGGTTACCTTTGCTGATCTTGCTCCGCCTCTTGATTTTGATAGCTTCCCTTAATTTCCTCAAAAGTGAAGCATAATAGGCTCCTATAATTGTGATACCCTTTGTCAGGAAATCTGTCATCATTACTCCGTCCTGGTCCCAGAAGAATGTGAGCATGACCTTGCCAGCGTAGGAGGAGGTGAGTCCAAGTGCTTCCACTGCATTGACTGAGCTTTGGTCTCTGGATCATAGTGATGGACCCAGGTTTCATCCTGTGTAATCAGTCTTTTGAAAAACTTTGACTCATCTTCTTGGCACATCTCCAAACTCACTTCTGGAATGGTGTGAGCAACCTGAGAATCCATCTGGTAGACACCTTATGCATATTCAAATGGTCATGAATGATAGTTTCCACAGACCCTGTACTAATCTTGACATCCTGGGCTATTTAGCGAATAGTAAATCGTATTTTACGATCGGGCAATGCCAGGCGGCCTGCTATCCATGTTATAAAAAACGCATCTTTAATGGTGTGATACACTGTTTATTAGTGCGGATGTATTGCAGGGAGTCTGAACAACAATTTAAATGTAACGCTAAAATTTGCAGAATATTATGAAAAGTCTCTATTTAATTCCTTGCAAACGGGTCTTTTTTTTAATGTGGAAAATATCCAACTTCTAAAATTAGGGGCGCTCTGAATTAAGACAAAAATAAAAATTGCCCCCGTCTAGAACTATCTTTCTTCATTGACCGAAGAAATAAAAAGGATGAAATGTAGTACTGGAACAGATACTACGCTTTGCTTATAGCTAAAATGCGTTATTGAACAGATATTACTACATTTTTTTTTATTTTCAATCGTTTAAGTTTTTCGGTCTATAAATAATTTTGCATATAAAATGTTATCCAGTGAGATTTTGGAAGTTGGACTCCAATAGCATTTAAGCCGACATATCAAATTATGATAATGTTTATCCGATTTACACCTGTTATGGTGGGCTATGTTGTTGGCGCTATGCAATTGTAGTATAGCATCAAGACATATACGACACACAAAATATCAAGTCCGAAGTCAACGTTAAAATCAAATTACAAGGGCAATTATTGAATCACTTTAAGAAATTATATTGCAAGACACCAGCGGTTCGATGCATCCGTTCAGTCTCGAAACACAAAGCATACCACCTGTAAGGGCATCTGCGGGTGTATAGTAGGCAAGTGTCGCGCAATCTCTAACCACACCTCTCCTGAATCAACACTGTTTGGGTCCAGTGGCCAGGAAAGTCCAGGACGGCTGGAAACAATGCCGAGATAAGCGGACAACACATACAGCACCTGGAAGTCCCAAATGCTCAACCAGTTAGGACTTACCAGGTGCAACGTTGCTTCCTTGCCAGTACATAGCCTCTCCATCATCAAGCCTCCTACAATGCCTCCATGTTAGAAATGCCCTGGCACACTACCAAACCCTACCCCATTACCTTCTGGGTGCTCTTGGTTGGGCGAAGACTAGGGCAACCAACCCCCAAATCAAAACCAGCGGTTACAAACAAGATGTTCACAAGGTTATGAAGTACGATAGCGAATGTTTCAAGGTAACGTATTTGCAACATTATTACGTTACATTGCGAGCCTATCGTTAGAAGCCAAAAAATAATCTTAATGTAACAGTCCGACAGAATTACTATGTACTAGACTACACCTGACCTGTTGGTTCAGTATCTTATATTAGCTATGGAATTCATGTATGAGCGTGACACTTGTGACGTAAAGAAAATAGTTTTTCCTGACATACCAGAAACATTTCTAAGAAAGTATATTAAAATGAAAAAAGAATATAGATTGATTTCTATCAGTCGTTCTGTTTATAATTGTTTAGTTTTGAAAAAAAACAAAAAAAAAACAAGCAAACAGTCATTGGATTATAAGTTGTTTTCCATACTTAAAGCTAAATGTGCACTGAACAGATACCATAATACTTAAAGTTAAATTCAAATTTTGATATATCTCTTAATTAAACACGAAAAAAAAAACAATTGGGACGCTGAAAACGTACACAGTAAAAGAATGTTTTATTATTGCGTTGATTATTTATTTGTAACGCAAATAAAAAACATATTTTCGTTTTTTTTTATTATTGTTGGTTGTGTAGAAGAAAATGTATGAATGTTTCTTAAGAAAGGTGTATTAAAAATGGAGAATAATTTTAAAAGAAAGGGAAGGCGGTGGTTAAATCGCTGTAAAATGCTCTTATGGTTGTCAACGGGTTAAAGTAGATTTATTTGTAAGAAAATTGCGTTAAAATAACTTAAACCTAATACGGAAATGAACGATGTAAAAAAAGCAGAAAGTATTAACAATTGTTTATAACAATATGGATATTGGATAATTTAAACGCGACCCCCCCCCCAAAACAATTGGGACTCTGAAAACGTACATAGCAAAACAATACGTTTTATGGTCGCGTTTGTTTATGTACGTATGCGCAACCGGAAGTCGTAAACCGGATGTTGGGTTACAACACCCGTTACAAGGTCATTTGAGTTTTATAATTATATAGATTACTATGACATAACATTAAGAGAATATTTTAGGTATTATAAAACAATAATGGAATAAGTTTATCTCGAAATGTACACACAACGTTATTATGTGACTTTACAGGTATATTGTTGAAATTCTGAATGTTATATATTAGCGTACCGGGGCAAGGACTAGTTAGCTGGACGACTATTATTATGATCGTTATTGATATTTGTAAAAATACAATGCCAGGAAGAATATGATCAACGCGAAATAAATGTTTGCAGATAGAATTATTTACGTTAAAATACATCCCAGAAATGTTAACTTGATGAAAAAGAATGCTAGAACATAAACAAAACACCAGACGAAGGTAGATCATCCGATTTGTGTCTTTGGTCAGGTGGAGTTGATGAAATAACGAGATAGCTTGGTAATACATGTAATGAGTTAATTTAGAGTTTGGGGGCGGATGGGAAAAATCGGACAAGTTTACATGAAAGATATCGTCTCGGCGTTGTAGGAAGCTGAGAGAAATACAACTTTAGCATAATGTAAAAAAATTACAACGTCTTGCAATTCTGATGGGAAGTCAAGAATAAGGTTATATCATATATATCACCTATTGTTTTTTGGTTTCCTTCGGAGGGCGATGAACTTGGATAATGAGAAGAGATGAAGACACAACGGAGAGAGGTATATCATTGCCTGAGCACTACACAGACAGAACGTTAATTAACACCCACACCTACACACAACAATATAAAAATATTTTAACCATTAGACGTTGCACACTGTATATACCATAACCTTAAAGAGACATCAGTTAAAAAGATACACTAACTCCATTTTATAATTCCTGTTAAACCCTCTTTTTTTTTCATTTTTCTTAAACTTTTTCTTCTAGGGGATGGGATATCCAACCAGATGTCTGACATTTACCCCTATTTTAGTGAGTCCAACCAAGAGATCTTTTCAGGATTCTAGCCGTCAATTTCGGTGCAATCGTTTGTATTTCACTTGCACTTGGTTCACCGGGTATACTTGCTATGTACTTTTTAAAGTTCTTTTTCATAAGCCCAGTTGCTCCTATGATGACTGGTATAATTGAAACGTCTTTTAATTTCCAATTTCGTTTCATATCATACATAAGTCCTTGATACTTATGAACATTATTTTGACAGTTTTTTGCACCTTACTACTTTCGTGCTGGCTCATGACAAATTACATGCAGATATTTTGTTTGTGACATCATCACTAGAAGATTATCGTAAAAAGCTAACGGGCTCCTTTTATCGGTTTTACTTTTCAACAGAGCATCCATTTCCTAAGTGTATTACGTTCCTCACGGCAAGAAAAGTTATTATAAGTCATAACTTTTACTGACTGAGGGGTTGAGAAATCGAGAAAAATTCTCATATAAGCACCGGATAAAATACTTAATTTTTGAGAGCTTATTGAACTAAAATTAAAACGTATGCGTACAAATTCTGAAATGCACCAGGATAAATATGCAGCTCACAAGGAATAAAATGTTAGTTTCAAGAAGAGTCACCCTTTCTTGAATTCTGAGAGTTTATTGAACTAAAAATTAAAAGTATGCGTATAAATAACGAAATGATATTTTACAAAAATGCGTTTTTGAGCTCATTTGCCGAAGAGAACGCATAGAATTGAATGCACATATTTCAATTCCAATACATTTATTGCATATTTAAATGCAGCTGCCTGACCGAATCGGTATTTATTGCTATAATTTGGCAGAATCCACCCCTTCACACACACACACACACACACACACACACACACACACACACACACACACACACACACACACATATATATATATATATATGTATGTATGCGCGCACACATACAGACACATTTATTTCAACTTGCTGTAATCGTCCACATAAAAAAATATGAAGTTCATGAAAAATAGAATTTCCTCAAAAAATATGCATAGCAGTTACACAAAGGCTCCTGTGTTTCATTCCCGTAGAAAAACGTCTGGCTAAATTTCGAGGATAAAACTTGAAATATACTGTGTAGCTTAATTGCCATATATAGTTTTATTACCTACTAGATAGCTCTACTTACGTATTGAGCACTGTTGAAGTAATAACTGAAAATAGTAGATTTCCTTAATACATTATATATGGATACATATAATAATAATAATAATAATAATAATAATAATAATAATAATAATAATAATAATAATAATAATATATGTACATATGTATTAATATATATATGTATATATATACAGTAGATATATGTATATATATATATACAGATATATGCATATATGTATATATGTGTATATGTGTGTGTATTACATTGATTATGCAAACAAAGGGCTCCCTATGTGCATACATGTTTTTGTAATATCCCGTTACAAAGAAATCACGACGTTCAGGCCGAGGATATCGCTTGAAAAATACGCTCTAGATACAAAACTTTTTAAACCAAATATTCATTTCAGGATGACTACCAGAATTAGGGGGAGGGAAGGGTTAAATAAGTTTGGGAGATTATATTTAACGAGAAAATACAGGGTAATAATGGCCCCTTTATATATATATATATATATATATATATATATATATATATATATATATATATATATATATAGTCTTTGAAGTTTTTAACATTTGAAACCATACAAAAAATTATTTTTTATCATTCGTTAAAAAAAAACATCTAGTCAGTAAGTCATTTAATCACCTGCAATCACTGCATCAACTCTCAAATTTACTATAATACCAATTTTTATATTTTTTAAGGGATCATCAGTTGTTTACCATGAAACACTGTTTCGAGGATTTAAAAACAAAACAGTGTATTACATCATGGCTCCCCAGCAGTGTTGATCAAACACCACCACCCTTAATCTTAGGAAGAAGACAAGTTACAAAAATTTTTTATCCAATTTCCTATTCTTAATTGCAATTACTAACCTTTTCATAGTATAAAAATGAATATCTTACCTGTGCGATTCATCAATTTCCACATTTAAAATGGATACATTTTTTAATTTATCAGTCTATATATATATATATATTATGTATTAATTTATATATAAAATAAAAAATAGGTAACTTTACACGAATAGGGAGTTTTTTTTTCATGTGTGAGTGATCCATCCGTGAATTTTTATTTTAATATACTTTCATAGAAATGTTTCTGTTATGTAAAAAAAAAAAAAAAATTCTTTACGTCACAAGTGTCATGCTCATACATGAATTCCATAGCTAATATAACATACTGACCCAACGGGTCACGGATAGTCTAGTATTAATATATTAATCCCAACCAAATAAAAAAAAACTTAATACAAATATAATGTGTGTGTGTGTGTGTGTGTGTGTGTGTGTGTGTGTGTGTGTACGATGATTTATTCTATTAGAAACTAGTCAGAAACATCTCGAGTTAACCTGTAGGACGCCCTTTTGTTTAGCCAGAATTTTTTTTTTTTTTTCAATTTAATTTGCCTGGGAATAAAATTCTGCCTATTTTATTAGTGATAACCGCATCGTGAGAATTTACCAGCAAGAATATTCGACTTCGCCCGGGATGCATTATATCACCACACACACACACGCGCGCGCGCGCTCGTGCGTGCATGTGTAAATATATATGTATGTATGTGTGTGTTTGTGTGTGTGCGTCCGTGCGTGTGTGTGTGTGTGTGTGTGTGTGTATGTGTATTAGAAAAATATCCGTCTCATGCCGGGTAAAATTAATTCCTTGAACAGAAGAGTTTTGTATTTTACGAGAATAAAAATCGAGAAAAAACGATACCATTACTGATAATGCTTATGTCTTTGTAGACGGCTAAAAATATTTAACCCATTTCAGCTTGGCGGTACATCTATGGCCCATTAACAGCATGGTACAATATTGCATCTTACGTTTCTCTCTAAAAAAAAAAAAGCCTAAACAATGGCATTGGGAACACTCATCAGACGTGTAACAACACGTACGCACGCGTACAGGCCTTCAAATCTGCCCGTCTGTGCTCTGCTTCTACTGTGAAACCATGTGTCACGGTCACCTGTAAACTAATTTATAAATTGAAATTATTTTACAAAAAAAAAATAATTCGGGCAGAAATGGGTTAATCAATATATTAAAAGGATATCGTGTGCGTTATTTATTTTGTGTGTCACCCTTACATCCGAGTGACTGTCGTTTAATTGCCTATGAACTTCAATTTCTTGTAATAAAAAAATTTACCTAGAATTCTTCATAAGGTTTTGGTTTTGGTTTCGATTATAGCTGATGGCACTCAAGTAATCTATCTTTATTTTTTTTTATAAATAATTTTATACGGAATTCTTCAGAAGTTTTGGTTTCGGTTTCGATTATAGCGGAAGCAGCTCAAATTCTATATATATATATATATATATATATATATATATATATATATTCATAAGTTTTGGTTTCGGTTTCTATTGAAGCTGATGCACCCAAGTCATATGGATATATTCTTTTGTATTTTTTAAATCGAAACTTTATAATATATAAAAATCAATAGAACATTAACTCTATAACAATATATACGAAATCTGCAAGAATTAAAATATCATATTTCAGCGTACTTTACGACTGGACTACGCCGGGCGTCCCTGCTAGCTTAGATAAATACTTTTGCAGTTTTAACAAAAGAGCTACAAAAATATCAGAGAGTCTCCATTTACACCGAACATCTACAGAACGCAAACATTAATATATTACATCTGAATGAGTCCCCTATGGAATTTCCACAGGACCCGCTATTATATTATTATGATTACATTCGTTGACGAAACAGGGCAGGTTCAGATAGCAACGCGAAGTACTTGCTAATCTAGCCACATATGATAGCTTTGATACAAGGAAACAGCCTATTACCGTGTGTATATATATATATATATAAATATATAAATACATATATATATATATACACACACACACACACACACACATATATATATATATATATATATATATATATATATATATAAT
>NC_136504.1:42350907-42355907 GCF_053919585.1 Euprymna scolopes | reverse complement strand
CAGTTTTTAGATCACCTTATGAACTTATTGTGAAAAAAAAAATTCAATTTTCGTTCAGTAAAATAAAAGCTATGATGACTTTTCTGCTGTTCAAAATCGTAAAAATATGTAAGGAGGTGAGCGACCCCTTTTATGAATGGTTTCCATAGCAACCACGTTGCTTCAGCGACTACTGTTGTTACTAATTCGAAAAGAGAAGTAACAAATGAAACAAAGAGATTGAAATCATG
Organism: Euprymna scolopes; assembly: GCF_053919585.1. Taxonomy (NCBI): domain Eukaryota; kingdom Metazoa; phylum Mollusca; class Cephalopoda; order Sepiida; family Sepiolidae; genus Euprymna; species Euprymna scolopes. The sequence continues at coordinate 42,355,677 of NC_136504.1, read as the reverse complement.
AAAGGAAGATAACTGGGGGAAGGTTATTGAAAGCAGACGAGTTCCATATATTGTTATTACATATGTGCTGATGAGGACAAAAAATATTTTCATATTTCCTCTCATATTCCTTAACGCATGCTGATTGGACAATAGTAGCCTCTTTATGGCTTGTAGTATGCCAGGAACACATGCTTTGGACTATGTTTCCCCATGAGTTGGAATACAAACCAATTTGTTTGAAGAACACATTCAAGCTGACCTGATAGGTCCTGAACTGTCATCTAGGCTTCAGCCTCTGTCCCATCGACGAGATGTTGCATCCCTCTGCCTGTTCTACAAATACTTCAATGGTGAATGCTCTGACGAACTGTAAACACTTGTACCTCCCCGACGTAACTACCCCCGACAAACCCGACAAGCTACTAAGTCTCATCCCTTTACAGTAGAGATCCCTAGGTGCAAGAAAGCCTTTTACTCCAATAGTTTCTTCCCTAGAACTGCGGGTCTTTGGAACTCCCTTCCGGGATTCTGCTTTCCCAACTGCAATGATATGCAGAAGTTCAAGTGTAATGTTAGCAAACATCTTTCTACTCATCTCCCTTCATAATGACCCCGCTAATTAAGTCCCTGATAGTAGCCCCCTGCTTCAAAGTGGCAATGTGCCTTGTTTAGGGTGAAAATTGAATAAAAAAAAAAATAAAAAAAGCTAACCGTTTCCGCTTTCCTCATCGAGTTTTTTTTTTTTTTCAACAGAATACCAACCTTCTTTGTGGCATTTAATGCTGTATATAAGGTTTAAAAATGTTTTATGCTTTCGGAGTCGATTTCCGCTGGATATATTTCGGCAATGTTTTGGTATAGTTTGTTATTTGATTTTCAAAGAGTTCTTTTCAGGTTGTGGCCTTGTAGTAGTGTTGACGAATGTGTGTGAGATCATAGCAGTCAAGTAAAAGATGTTTCACTGCATAAGGTTCGTGACATGGTATACATTTGGCGAGGTTCTTCACTTTTTTAGTATGTGGGAGTGACTTATGTATGTGTGTCCTATCCGGATAGGTGATGAGACTACTTCTTCTTTGCGTGATTTTCTGGGATTTAGTAGTTTCGTTTTTTTTTTAAAATATAGGCATAATTTGTTGTTTTGTCAATTGTTCCAGTTAGGGTTCTTTTGTCTTTGGAAAACTTAACAGGAAGAAACTGTTTTGGTACATCAATATATCATATATCACCATTTTAATATGACAAAGAAGCATTAGAATTTTCAGAGTAAAGCAATGAATAGTTATCTTTTCTTTGTTGTTTGGTTTACAATTATTTTTGCGTGTATTTAAACGTACAGCAAATATTTCTCTTATCTGGAATTAAACAACAAAGAACAAGTGAATTTATTGGAAGCATAGAAAAGTCATGGATTAAAATAGAAAAATGCGAGCATGAAAAGTAATATGGTTCAGCTTAAACATGGAAAAGTAGAGGACTAGTTCTTAAAACTGGAAAAGAAAAGGACAAGATATTCTAGTAAAAATATAATTAAATTTATAACTTAAAATATTGCATCATTAAATTTTCTTTAAATTCAATTTATAACATTATATAATCAATTCTTTCAAACTTCTCATTAGTTACCGGCTTTGAACTCGCCTATTGAATAAACGAACACGCTAAATGTTTAGAAACGTGGCTGCTCTGTATACGCGCTGCAACAGTTAAAACCTAAAACAAAACAATTGTTTCTTTTTTTGTTTTATTTTCTTTTTCCCTACTATATTACAACAGTTGTTCTACTGTTGTTAATTAAAATTATTGTTTTCTGAAAAAAGTAAATAAATAATAATAAAAACGTAAGCACAGTATTCGAGGTTTTCCATAACAGTGAGCGAACGACATATTTTGTAAACAAATGCTTACGGAGACAGATAGATACAGAGCCAGAGTAAGAAAGACAGATAGAGAAAGAGGGAGAGAGGCAGGTAGACTGATACCCAGATAGAGAGAGAGACATACACACAGAGAAAAAGACAAAGGAAGAGAGAGAGAGAGAGAGAGAGAGAGAGAGAGAGAGAGAGAGAGAAAGAGAGAGAGACGTAGAAAGATATATATATATATATATGTATGTATATATATATATAGTATATATATATATATATATATATATATATATATAAAGAGAGAGAGAGAGAGAGAGAGAGAGAGAGAGAGAAAACTTCCGAAAAAGATTACACACTTTTTTGTTTATTTTAAACGGAACATTTTTTTTACGTTTAGACAATACACATAGAAGTGTCTATATTTTTTTAAGAAACAACACACAGCACTTTTTTTTTTGTATTTTCTTATTTTTACTCTATACACTGAACTTTTTTTTTAATAATTTTAGACGGGAAATAGTGTGCTGGTAACAAATGCCACATTTTGACTATCCACAAATAAGTAGTTTTTCGATTATGAAGCAATATAATTTTTTAGGACTATTTAAAATATATATATATATATATATATATATATATATATATATATATATCTTGGGGGTAATCTACGTGGATACGCATCAAATTATTTTATAGAAAATACAGTTGCGAAATTATTTTAAAAAAACTTTTGGTTTACCTACGTTTTTGTGACCTATTTGCGTTTAAAGCGCACAATTATTTTTTTTATAGAAAATACAGTTGCGAAATTATTTAAAAATAACTTTTGGTTTACCTACGTTTTTGTGACCTATTTGCGTTTAAAGCGCACAATTATTTTATTTATAGAAAATACAGTTGCGAACTTACTAAAAGAAAATAAAAATTATCGCTTGCCTACATTATTAGTGACCTATTTTCGTTTTAAAAAAATACAACATTGAAATTGTCCGCAAATTAGTAGATTTTCGAATGTTACGCAATATAATTTTTTATGATAATTTTTTTTAATACTGTGGAGGTAATCTATATGTATAAGCACACAATTATTTCATAAAAATTACAGTTGCGAAATTATTTTTTAAAAATCATTATCGTTTAACTACGTTATTTGTGACCGATTTGTCTTTTAAAAAGAATACCGCATTTTAATTGTCCGTAAATAAGTAGTTTTTCTAATATTAAGCAATATCATTTTCTATGACTATTTTTCTAAAGTTATTATATATATATATATATATATGTATATATATATGTATATATATATGTATATATATATATATATATATATATATATATATATATATATATATTAATACGATAGCGTGTGTGTTCTTTTGTGTGTCGCGCCTACATCCGGGTTGTCATCTATTTTTAAAAAATAATTTTATCAAGAATTCTTCATAAGTTTTGGTTTCAATTATGGGTGAAGGAACTCAACTTATATATATATATATATATATATATATATATATATATATATATATATATATATATATATATATATATATATATATATATATATATATATATATATAAAAGTTTTTATTTCTGTTTCGATTCAAGCTAATGGACTTAAGTCATATGGATATATATATTTTTTTTATTTTTGAAATCGCAACTTTATAACATATAAAATCGTTGGACACCATAATAATATATACGAAATCTGCAAGAATTAAAATACCATATTTAAATGTACTTTACCACCGGGCTTCACCGGTTATTCGTGCTGGCTTAGATAAATACTTTTGCAGTTTTAACAAAAAAGGTTACAATAATATCAGAGCGTCTCCATTTACACTGAACATCTACAGAATGCCGACATAAATACATTACATATGAATGAGTGCCCTGTGGAATTTTCACAGGTCCCGCTAGTTGTTATTATTATTATTATTATTATTATTATTATTATTATTATTATTATTATTATTATTATGAAATTTCTCTCTATATAATGATGGCATTATCTACTACTCTATTCTTACTTAAAATTTTCATTTTTGTTTTACATTTACAAGAAATTCCAAAATAAGGGTTTATTTTCGTATCTCATACTAATCGGTCTCTCATCATACTACTCATTATTTTTATTGATAACTCACTTCCGGTCATTAACTTATATAAAAATATCCCTTTATTGGTTCTTATTTTCACTACCATTTCAGCCTATTTCGTTATCAATAATAATTAAAAAGATACTAAATAAATAATAATAAATGCACATAATTTCAAATCAACTCATACATTTCTCAGACTAAATTTAGTTAATCAACATTTTAAAATAATTATCATTATCGATAAAAATAATATCTATTCATTTATACATCTCCTCCTAAAATGTTAACGCTTACAAAGAAAATACGTGTCACAATGTAATTAACCGTGTTGCCTACTATAAATTTCAAAGTTTATGATGATTTGTTCATTAGTTCAAGAGATTAACCTTTACACACACACACACGCGCGCGCGCACACACACACACACATATATATATATATATATATATATATATATATATATATATATATATAACCATTTCAGCCTGGCGTTGCCCGGGTGTTTGGAGGTGTATGTTGAGCAAAAAAAAAAAAAAAAAAAAACGGTCAATTTTTTCAAATTTTACCCTTATTATTACCCTTTAACATTTATTGTTTCGGCCTCAAATTAAGTTATTAAAGTTAGATCCATGTCCAAGACACCTATATAAAAAATACAAGTGTTTAGACTCAAACTTGTCGGAGGAGTTTGGTAGAGTTCTCCAAGGCCAAATCGTTGAACTTTAACCCCTTAACAGCCAAATTTCTGGGCGAAGACCGATCACAAAGATTTTCCCAAATCTCAGTACCCGGTATGTCAAATTTCGAGTCTGTAAAC